>NC_056726.1:809319212-809638470 GCF_019279795.1 Protopterus annectens
GCCTATGATGTAAGCCACCACATAGCTATTACAGTTATAAAATTCATTGGCCCTATACAGTTTCCCATTTACCCTACACCCATGCAAATTCTTCACCCTATTACATACTAAACAATTTCCACAACTATGTGTTGTAGTAGGGTGAAGAATTTGCATGGAATCAGGAATAAGGGGAACTTTAAGAAAGAATTAAACTAGAAAGCAGAATGATAATTCATTTTCATACTTTACATCCCAATTTAATGAATTTAGAAAACAATTTGATCATTTAAAATAGGCAAATTGGGACATTATTTGCAGTTTACATATAAAAGTGGTTTTAATAATGCTTTTGGATGTATTAAAAATACACAATAAACATTTGAAAATATATTTAGTCATATAATGACATGTTTGAAGTTGTTTAAAATTGTTTAAAATGTATATTTATGACTTGATAAAGCATGTACTATTATTTGATCTATATAGGAAAGTGCAATAGTTTGAATGAATTGGTTTAAGGAATTAAGTTTGCATTAGTATTTGTAATTAATTTTGCCATTCATTTGAAGTGAAAAAGTTAGGATGTTAATTCTGTTGAATAATATGCTGGCACAACTTGTTTAACAATGTTTTTGATACATAATATAAAAAAACACTATATTTAACAAAATACTCAATTGTATAGTGAGAATGCATTTAAAACTTTTGGAAGTGTATTTAAGTAACCCCGGTTAGGGGTCCCCACAGCGGAACTCTGGTCCGCAAATAATTGGCAGTAGATTTTTACGTACCGAGTTGCCAGCTCTGACGCACAACCTTCAACGAAGGTACGCCCATTACACATTTCTCCACGCAGAATATGCTCTAACTGAGAATCGAACCGGACAGCGTCTTACTGTGAGGCAACAACACTACCACAGCACCACCACCACAGATATATATATATATATATATATATATATATATATATATATATATATATATATATATATATAGATATATCATCAACTTCTTTTGGCTGTTCCCGTTAAGGGTCGCTACAGCGGATCATCTGTTTCCATTTCTTCCTGTCCTCTGCATCTTGCTCTGTCACACCAACTTCCTGCATGTCCTCTCTCACCACATCCATAAACCTTATCTTAGGCCTTCCTCTTTTCCTGTTAACTGGTAGCTTCATCCTTAGCATCCTTTTCCCAATATACTCAGCATCCCTCCTCAGCACATGTCCAAACCATCGTAATCTTGCCTCTCTGGCTTTGTCTCCAAACCTTCCAACCTGGGCTGACCCTCTAATATACTTATTCCTAATCCTGTCCACCCTCGTCACACACAGTGTAAATCTTAAGATCTTTAACTCTGCCACATCCAGCTCCAACTCCTGCCTTTTTGTCAGTGCCACTGTGTCCAACCCATATAACATAGCTGGCCTCACTACCCTCTTGTAGACCTTCCCTTTCACTCTTACTGGTACTCGTCTGTCACAAATCACTCCTGACACTCTTCTCCACCCAATCCATCCTGCCTGTACTCTCTTCACCTCTCTTCCACACTCACCATTATTCTGAACTATTGATCCCAAGTAATTAAACTCATCCACCTTTTCCACCTCTACTCCTTGCATCCTCACCATTCCTCTATCCTCCCTCTCATTCACACACATATATTCTGTCTTAGTCCTGCTGACCTTCATTCCTCTTCTCTCTAGAGCATATCTCCATCTCTCCAGGGTCTCCTCCACCTGTTCCATACTCACTACAGATCACAATGTCATCTGCAAACATCATAGTCCACGGGGACTCCTGTCTGATCTCGTCTGTCAACCTGTCCATCACCATTGCAAATAAGAAAGGGCTCATAGCTGATGCCTGATGTAATCCCACCTCCACCTTAAATGCATCCGTCACTCCCACCGCAGACCTCACCGCTGTCACACTACCCTCGTACATATCCTGTACCACTCTTACATACTTCTCTGACACTCCCGACTTCCTCATACAATACCACAACTCCTTTCTAGGCACCCTGTCATATTTTATTTTATTTATTTATTTTTATTTTACATTTGTTGACCGGGATAGTCCGACTGGATGCATGTCCATTTTCACTGGAGGCCCAGGGAGAAAAGCTCCAAGGGTAAGCAGATACAGCATTACATATTACAAACAGACTATTTACAGAGATTACATAAGTAAGTAAGCATATGCTTTCTCCAGTCTGCAAAAACACAATGCAACTCCTTCTGACCTTCTCTGTACTTCTCCATCAACACTCTCAGAGCAAGCATCGCATCTGTAGTGCTCTTTCCCAGCATGAAACCATACTGCTTATCATTAATCATCATGTCCCTTCTTAACCTAGCTTCCACTACTCTTTCCCATAACTTCATGCTGTGACTGATCAGTTTAATCTTTCTGTAGTTACTACAGCTCTGCACATCACCCTTATTCTTAAAAATTGGTACCAAAACACTTTTTCTCCATTCCTCAGGCATCCTCTCACTTTCCAAGATTTCATTAAACAATCTGGTTAGAAACTCCACTGCCATTTCACCTAAACACCTCCATGCTTTCACAGTTATGTCATCTGGACCGACAGCCTTTCCATTCTTCATCCTCTTCATAGCTATCCTTACTTCCTCCTTGCTAATCCATTGCACATTATGATTCACTATCCACACATCATACAGCCTTCTCTCCCCCTCATTCTCTTCATTCATCAACCCCTCAAAGTACTCTTCCCATCTGCTCAACACACTCCTTGCTTGTGAGTTTACCTCATTATCCTTTATCATTTTACCTGCTGCACATCTTTCCTAGCTCGGTCCCTCTGTCTAGCCAATTGGTACAGGTCCTTTTCTTTTTCCTTATTGTCCAACCTTTCATACAACTCTTAATATGCCTTATCGTTAGCCTTCACCACCTTTCTCTTTGCCATGCACCTTATCTCCTTATACTCCTCTTTACTTTCTTCATCTCTCTGACAATCCCACTTCTTCTTTGCTAACCTCTTTCTCTGTATACTCTCCTGTACTTCCTCATTCCACCATGTATCCTTGTCGTCCTTCCTCTGTCCAGATGTCATCCCAAGCACCTTTCTAGCAGTCTCCCTTACTAGCTTTGCTGCAGTTATCCAGCTATTTGGTAACTCTTCACTGCACCCAGTGCCTGTCTTAACTCTTCCCAGAGCTCCACCTCTCAATTACCCTTTTTCAATTTCCACCATTTGATCCTTGGTGTTGCCCTTACACTCCTCCTCCTCTTCTTGCTCACCAACGTCATCCTACAAACCACCATCCTATGCTGCCTAACTACACTTTCCCTGGTCACCACTTTAGAGTCTCCAATCTCCTTCAAACTGGCCCTCCTACATAAGATATAATCCACCCGTGTGCATCTTCCTCCACTCTTGTATGTCACCCTATGCTCCTCCCTCTTGTTAAAATATGTTTTCACTACAACTATGTCCATCCTTTTCGCAAAATCCACTGCTGTCTGAGCTTCTGCATTCCTTTGCTTAACACCATACCTACCCATCACTTCCTCATCCCGACTGTTCCCTTCACCAACAAGCCCATTGTAATCTCCTCCAATCATCACTCTCTCACCCCCTTGGGTACAGTCATCACCACTTCATCCAACTCACTCCAAAATGTTTCTTTCTTATCCATCGCACACCTAACTTGTGGAGCATATGCACTAACAACACACACACACACACACACATATATATATATATATATATATGTATATATATGTGTATATATATATATATATATATATATATATATATATAATTCTTGCATACACTGTTGGAAACTCCTGGTGTTCTGTCAGGTGTGATTCTCAAACAATCTGGAAATATAGAGGTTATCTTGACATTTTAACATTTCATAGTTCTGCATTTTCTTAATTTTACCTGACTGAATTATTGTTTGCGTGACTGAATTATTTTATATATTTTCTGGCATTGTTTTATGCTTCTCATCTGTCCTGAAACTGTTTTTCTCCTCCTTCCTCTCACCCCATTCTTGTAGAGTTTTATAGTTGTTGGCTTTGCAGTTGCCCCCATTACTGTAAGTTTGATCTGGGACACCTCTCTCAGTCTGGTGCCCACTCTACTTAATACAGAGAGAACATTTGAGAAGGCCAGCCCACTTAGGTTCTTAACCTTGAATTTTTCTTCTGCTCCTCCTTCCTCTCACCTTGCACTTTACTAAAAAATTGTACTTTATTTTGCTTTTGCCTCTTCTTAAAAGTACTCAATTGTATTTATTCTGCTGCATTTATTACTGCTTGGTAGTAGCCTGATTAAATTGTAACTGTTATTCTATGCCTTTTGGTTTAAGCACTTGGGCTTCAGACCAGTTGTTTTACATTAAGAAGGTTTATGGTCTGCACTGTTGTGGCAGGACAGATAACTTGCATCATTCTAAGTTGGGAGATGCTGATTGAAGGCTTAGTGTCTGTTATTCTAAAAGTGTATTAGTTCTGGTTTAAGCACTTGGGCTTTGGGCAAGTTATTTTACATTAAGAAAGTGTGGTCTGCACTTTTTGGGAGGAGAGGGTAGATTCTGCCCTTCTGAGCTGGGAGTTTCTGTTTAAAGGCTTATTGTGCCTGCTTATTTGAAAAGTTTCTTTCTGAAATTGGTACACCTTGTTTGCTGTAGCATAGACTAAATTCAGACCCAGTGAATCTAGCTTTGTTTGTATAACTTGAGCACTAATCCAGACCATCTTTTTGTGGAGAAGGTTCCACTGCACCGTAGTGGCAGGAGTGTACAGTTAGAACTTGTCTGATCGAAGACTGCTGGAATGGGGCACAGTTTTTAGCTTTTTATTGGTTAATTTGTTTAAATCAGTTTGCTCATTTGCTACAGTTATATTAAAAAACAAATTACACTTTATGTATCGTCGCTTAGCTAGGGTTAAACTATTCCTGGCGCCGTAAAGTCTGCTCGTCAAATTTTCCCTTAGAACTAGCCCGCTTTTTTAGTTATAGCACTCAGATCTGTTTCTCTGAGCTCAGCACATGTTCAGAACTCGTAAGCACTAAATAAGCTACAAATTAATACAGCACTCAACTTTCCTCGCTTGTCTAGTGGAAAACAGTGTTTAGTACTTAATAAATAAGCAGCTATCCAGGCATGTCTAAGGGTCATCTCCCAGTGTTTTCTCCTGTCTACCTGATGAATCTGGGCATCTTGGGGCAATCCAGCAATTGCCTCATGTACACAGACAACCCTCTCCTCCTACCACCCAACACTACAACCTGTGAGAGATGCACTTATATAGCCAAACTGGAAGCAAAGCTCTCTTCACCCAAGACTGGACTAGAGAGTCAAGAGGAGAAGGTAAACACTTGCACCACACTGCACTCATCACATAGTCCCTCAAGACCTACACCACCAAAACACACATACAGCAGCACAAAACACACACCTACATTCACGGAGGCTCTCAGTAAAAATCTGCTCAAACAATTGAGACCTCCATGCATGCAACATCCACCTCCAAACAAAACCCAAATGACACATAGCCCACAAACTCAGTGTGCCACTCAACCACAGCCCATGAGGTATAACAACGTACCCAACACTCTACTCATAGGTGACTCTATAGTCATGCACACTGATGTTCCATTCACCAGGCTAAACAAGAGAAAGTTACTGTCAGCTGCCTGTCGGGTGCCAGGATACGCCACATAACGCACGCACTCAGGTCACTCCACAACAAGTACAAATATGACTCTGTCATTGTCCATGTTGGTGTGAATGACCTGAGACGTACCTCCCTGGACAACATAAAAAGAGACACGGAGAAGCTCTCCGATCTTGTAGTCCAGGCAGGTATGACCCTAGCCCTGAGTAGCATCCTGCCATCACCCAGAATGATACCACATACAAGGACAAAATGATTGATTTCAACAATTGGCTAAGCTTCTGGTGTCATTCTAAGTGGATCCAGAATCTGCCTGCCTGGGATGACATGATCGACAGACCACTATGCTTTGCTAGAGATGGCCTGCACCTGTTAGTTGGGATTCCGGATACTGGCTAAGGCTCTTGCCACACCACTATAGTGCCTTTTTTAGGCAAGGTTCAAGTGACAAATTCACCACCGTAATGGGTACAAGTAAGCAAAATCCGAGGGTAATGCTACTCAATGCTAAAAGTCTAAACCTCAAAATACATTCACTCAAGCACTCCTTAAAATGGAGAACATCGAAATCTGTGCAGTGACAGAGACCTGGTTCAAGGCTCCAGAGAGCACCCCTGCATTACCAGGCTATAATTCATACCACACCTTTTGGCCACCTAACCTGGACTGAAACACTAAAGGTGGAGGCGTGTCCATATTCATTAAGGATATCCACACCTCCAGGCTAGTTGCTCAGCATAATGCCTTCGAGATTATCCAAGTGCACCTAACTCTGGGCAAGACCGCAATCCAGATTGTAACTTGCTACAGATCCCCCACCATGCCCCAGGATTCCCACTCCTCGTTTCATGATACACTGGAAAATATTAGGGTACAACCCAACACCCTAATAATTGGTGATTTCAACTAACCCACCATTAACTGAGAAAACTACTCATGTACCAACTCCTTTGCTCAACATTTTCTGGAATTCATAAATTTAAATTCCAACGCCTTGGATCAGCTTACCCACACCCCCACCAGGGGCAGCAATATCCTAGACCTGGTCATTACCAACATGGGCTCCCAGTGTTCCACACCAGAGGTCAATTCCTCGTTGGTCAGATCCGACCACAAGCTAATCAGCCTAGACATCCACATCCCGCCGCCACCCCCCATTAGGGAAACCACCATAAAAAATTTCTCCAAAGCCAACTTCAAGCTTCTTAAGACAGAAGTGGCAAACTTCACGATACCCATGCAGACGGACAATAAAGGTGCGACTGCTGACTCATACACAAATGCACTTTATAAGCACACACGAGTGCATGGATCATGCTATCCTTAACAGAACCAAGATGCTATCCTCCAAAAAAAGGAAGCCAATCTGGTGGTCCCCTGCCATAAACAAACTCTACAACAGAAGAAAGAAACTGTTGCAGAAAAGAGTAAAATCCCATGACTGGAAGAACTCCCTGGTCAGCCTCAGTAAGAAGCTGAGATCCCTTATAAAATTCTCCAAAGCTAGTTATGAAAACAAAATCGCCACTGATTCCAAAGACGACCACAAAGCATTCTATAGCTATGTCAAGAATCTCAATGGCAACACTCAGATCTGCTCTCAGTTGCAGCACAATGGCACTAAATATACAGAACCAACTGATATTGCCAACATCCTGGCAGATAGGTTCATTGCTAACTTTACCCCCGCCCCCACCCCCTAAAGGGCCCATCTCTATAGCAGAAGAATGCAAAGTTCCTGTAATCATGGCTGCACAGGTAAAAACCACACTCTCCAAAGCCAAGAACACATCATCCATGGGACCTGACATCATCCCAGGCTGCGTTCTACATGAAGTACAGAATGAACTGGCACCCCACTTAAGCACCATCTTCAATCATAGCCTCACCTCAGGCTTTGTGCCCACTGAATGGCACACAGCGACGGTTATCCCACTGCACAAAGGGAGAGCTACTACAGACCCCGGGAACTACCACCCCATTAGCCTAACGGCCTAGTCTGAAAAGCTATGTCAAACCCAGAGATGTTGAACATGTTCCACATAAATAAATCCCAATCTGTCCGAGCTACACACTCTAGGGACATAAACCTTGTCAAAACAATAAACAGAACATGCCGGAGGGATAGATTGCTGTCCCAGAGGCTTCCCATACTCTGGAACAAACTACCTATCTATATCAAACAAAGCTCCTCATTAGCACTCTTCAAGAAAATTTTTGATGATTGGATGGAAAATAGGAAATACACCCCAGGGATCACCTCTGTGGCTCTGCTCAACAGGGGCACAGGAAAATCATTTTCTTGGGTGGTGAAAGCCAGGGTACCTTTATGGCTAGGCTTGTATAGGTCCTAGGACCGATAGCCTAGTACCTACCTATGAACCTATATGTGCGTGTATCTCTTTCTCTCTCTCTCTCTCTCTCTATATATATATATATATATATGTGTGTGTGTGTGTGTGTGTGTGTGTGTGTGTGTGTGTGTGTGTGTGTGTATATATATATATATATATATATAGATATAGATATATATATATATATATATATATATATATAAATGGTTCCCCTTTATAATCTCGAATTTAGGTATCTCAAAACTATGAAGACGAACGACTCACAATCCCGAAACCCAAAATCACAAAGCACACAATCACGAGCATACATATACCATTCACCACAGAACACGCACACACCATTCTACCCACAGTACACAAACTATACAACCCTACACTACGTTTAAGCAGGGGGGCAAGCCCCCCTCCTGCACCCCCATGTAGGGGGCTGTGCCCCCCCCACACCCGCCCTACTTATTTATACCAACTCCGAGATCACACCAACAATCCGTCACACACACGCACATACACATCACACATGCACAAACACCACCAACACATCCAACACTCACATTCATACTTCCACCTCCCTACCCTAACACATACATGCAACTTACAAAAGCACTCAGTTACACTCACTCACCTTAATTTCTGGACACCATCCCAGCCAAACACTTCACATAACATAGTGTAAATGCATAAACACGGATTCCAGATATTTGGATTCGTGTTTATGGACTTTTGCTATTTTGAAGTTTTGCCTTTATGGTCTTGAGATTATAAAGGGGAACTATACATATATATATTATATATATATATATATATATATATATATATATATATATATATATGTATATGTAGGGGGGGTAGTTTCATTTCATTGATATTCTGTTTAGCTCCTAGCTTAGAGGGTTTGTCTTGCCATACAGGTGTTAAATGTTGTGTTATTTCTGCTAAAATATCTGAGCTTTGGCTGGCTAAGATCTACCTGCAGTCAACAGGATGTATAAGTGAATTTAAGTACATTTTTGTCTGCACTTTTTCATATAGTACTGTATTTTATTTATTTTTTTCACTGAATATTAATTGAATTGAAAATTGTAATCTCTGTGTCTCTATAGTTAGTTTTCCACCCTCCCTCCCTATTCTTGTTTTGGTGTTAATCTTGGTGGCTTTGAAGTTGCCTGCCCCTCTTGCAAATTTGTATTTGGATAGTCCTTCTGGGCCCATCTCATTTGCTCACTCATCTGAGTGCAATGAGATTATATTCTGATTTCCGGCACTTCTACTAGTCCCATCTCTTCAGCTGTATCCACTGTGTACAAAGAGCATTTGGGAAGGACAACCCCTGTAGCCTCTTAATCCTGCTCTGTTCCCTCCCTAAAAAAAATATATATTTATATATCTATATCTAATATATATATATATATATATATATATATATATATATATATATATATACACATACATACATATAGATATATATATATATATATATATATATATATATATATATAGAAAACAAATCTTTACTACTGCAATGATAAAGCCCAGCTCGAAAAAATAAAAATAAACACAGAAAATTAGCTGGTGTTTGTGAGTATAGGGCAATTATTCTCAGTCAAATAATGGCAGACTCGACTGAAGAATATGCCAATAACTCTGTCTCTTAAAATAAGTAGTCGATAACTGTAGAATATATAAATGTTCCAGTACCTTATACAGAACCAAAACGGCCCTTAAATCCAAACAGTATTCACTTCTTCGGATCCAGTTTTCCTTCGTGGTTCTTTAATAACCCAAAGTTAATAGCGTTTATATACAGAAAACGCCAAAGCCACATCCAACAGTGAAGATATTATCAAAGGATACTTCAAACTGGCAAAAGAATACAGGCTGAAAGCCAACAGTTAGAATGTTGCCAGAAGATACTTCAAATTGGCAACAAAAATGCAGGCAAAGTATCTATTCAGCATCACAAAAGGTCATCCGCCTCGCAACTATCGCAATAAATGTCTTTTACATTTTTATTGCCTTTCTGGAATTTATTCAAGTTTATTTTTGGAATCATCCTTTAAGTGGAACTGTGAAGAATACTCGGATGAATTGTAACTGCTTTATTTACGAATTGTTTAGATGTTCTTCATCTCACATTGCTGCAGTCCTTACTTAAGGGTAGTCCGCTGTCCTCGGTCGGCCCGAATACCAAAGTATTAGGCTGACGTCGGTCATGGGCGCCTAGATCTGACATCAGAGCGTCAGGGTATAAAGGCGCATGACCGATGTCATATCCTCAGTCTTTTTTGCCGCATGGTCCGATGCAGAAGCAGAGTTGCAAGTGCCGTTCGGCGTTCTGAAATTTTTCGTTTTCGGAGTTTCAGACCGATACCAAGTTGGGCTAAGTACCCGTTAGAATATTTTTGTTTTTCTTGCCTCAGTTACTTACGGATGTCAGAAAAAGTGAATAATTGTATTTCTTGTGGGAAACAGATACCGCATAGGGATTACCACTCGCTTTGTATTCCTTGTTTGGGACCGGAGCACGACGTAGTCGGGTGTCGGTTTTGTGCTAGGTTTAATAAGCGCACTATAAAACGGAGGTTAGATTGCGCTAGGTTAGTCTTTGGCAAAAGGTGTAATTATAATATGCCGTCGGATGTTCCGACGCCTGCTTCTACTAAGAAGCGCAAAGACAAATCTTTAAAGCCTAGGCAGGATGATTCGTCCATTTCGGACGCCGGACCTTTAGAAGCTACAGCTGAACAGGTGGATCCGGCTGAAGTTTCTGTTGAGTCCC
Organism: Protopterus annectens; assembly: GCF_019279795.1. NCBI lineage: Eukaryota > Metazoa > Chordata > Ceratodontiformes > Protopteridae > Protopterus > Protopterus annectens. Next base: position 809,329,982 of record NC_056726.1, read on the forward strand.
AGGGGGAAACTTTGATTTTACAAGATGTGGCCTCTCAGGAGGCAGGCCAGGCTGAAGGGGCCTCTCAGGTTACTATTCTCCCTTCTATGCCTAAGGTGGTTAGGCCTTCTGCTACTGTTTCTAAGGCTCCTTCTAAGGGCAGGTCTGTTTTGCCTTCCTCTGGTGTCAGTTCTGGTTCTTCAGGGTCTGTGCCTAAAAAGCACATGCTTAAAATGGCAGAGGATTTGATTACTTTAATTAGAGGTTCTATGCCCCCTCCTGATAAGAGGCCCAGGATGGAGCCAGAGTTGGAAAGTTTGGAGCAGGCCTCAGATGATTCAGAGTCTTCTACTGAGGACATTCAAGATTTCCCTCCTTATTCTGATTGTGTTGCAGAGGATTCCACTCCTTCTGCTTCTCCTCCAGAGGATTTTTCATTTTCAGAAACTCTGCATTCCATGAGGGAGCATTTTAAGTGGGAGGGACAGGATTACTCTGATTCCCGGAAGAGGCTTAGGGAGTTCTTGTTTTTACCACAGCATAGACCCTTAGCTATACCTCCGGTTTTGGATGTTGTTTCAGATGTTTTCTCGGAAGCTTCCCTTAATCCAGATTCTGTGCCTCCTGCCCCAGTTAAACCGGACAGGTATTACAGGGTGCCTGAGGCTCATAAATATCTGTATAAGAGTCCTAGGGCGGACCCAGAAACTATTAGTCAGGGGCCTAAGGGTGTTAGAGCCTCTGTTGTTAAGAATCCGGTTCCTCTGGATAAGGAAGCTAGAGCTTTGGATAGATGGGGTAAGAAGGTGTATTCCTCTTCTACTTTAGCAATGAGAGCTTTGAACTGCCAGTTTCATATGTTGAAGTATCAGAATTTCCTCCTTTCTCAGCTAAGATCTAAAGTGGATGCTTTGGCAGAGGGCATAGAGTGTAAAGAATTGCAGGATTTAGTGCATGTTTCTGAACAGGTGGGTAAGCACTCTTTGCAATGTGGTTTTGATGCTTTACAGGCTTCTTCTAGGGTGGCTGCCACTGGTTCAGTCATTCGTAGGCACGCCTGGCTTAAGGATCAGAATTTGTCTGAGCATGTTAAGTCTAGAATTCTGGATGCCCCTTTGCAGTCTGAAGTTTTGTTTGGTCCTCCTGTGGAGTCAGTCTTAAAGAAAATGGAAGACAAGGCTAAGTCTATGCAGACTGTTAAAGATTCTTTGCAGGTACAACCTCCAAAGTTTAGTAGAAATTGGCCTACTAAGGGGTGGACGTACCCTTCTTCTGATTCTCAGTCTAGGGGTAGATCTAGGCGTGGTAGGGGCAGAGCTCAGAGTACCTTCAGGCCGAGACAATGGAGTTCGCCTGCTCAATCTGCTGGTGAGGGCAGGGGCCAGTCCTTTCGTAAACAGGCCCAATGACCTGCATTTTCAGCTGCCAGATTCCTCTTGCCTGGCAGCTCCTTTGGGAGGAAAGTTGGCTCTTTTCAAGCAAAATTGGCATTTAATCACCCAGGACAAGTGGGTGTTGGACATTATAAACCGAGGTTACAAGTTCTATTTCCATACCATGCCTCCTTTCAAAGGCATGCCAGACGTCCCTCCTCGGCAAAGGATAGAGGCTCACAGACAAATTTCTTTACTTCTTCAAATAGGAGCTATACAGCCAGTTCCTCTGTCAGAAGTGGGCCTAGGATTTTATTCTCGCCTGTTTCTAGTTCCAAAGAAAGGAAACACGTGGAGACCAATTTTGGATTTATCTATCCTCAACACTTACCTGGACATTCCAAAGTTCAAGATGCTGACTTTACAACAGCTTTTACCTCTGTTGGGAAAAGATCACTGGATGGTTACTCTGGATCTCAAAGAGGCTTACCTTCATGTTCCTATCAGGCCCAGTTGCAGGAGGTACCTGCGTTTTGGCTGGAAATTTACATTATCAGTTCTCTGCATTGCCCTTTGGCTTATCTACTGCGCCCAGAGTGTTCACAAAGGTTCTGGCTCCAGTGATAGCATTTTTCAGACTAAGAGGAATACAGATTTATCCTTATTTGGACGACTGTCTGATTATTGCACAAGAAAAGGACGAACTTCTTCATCATCTACAGTATGTGATGGCAGTGTTAAGATGCCTAGGGTATTCTGTGAACGAAACAAAGTCCAGTCTAGTACCCTCTCAGGACATGTGCTTTCTGGATGTGAGACTGAATACAGCTTCCCAGATGGCTTTTTTGACCCCAGACAAACAAAGAAGCCTTTCTCTTTATTTCCAGCAAATGTCTCTACGGTCCAGGCTGACTGCAAGGACAGTCCTTCAAGCCTTGGGGTTCATGGCATCTTGTATTCTGGTGCTTCCCAATGCCAAATTGCATATGAGGAAGCTTCAATGGTATCTCAAAATGTGTGGACACAGCACTGCCAAGATCTAGACACTGTCATTCAGATAATACCTTGCATTCAGAAGGAGTTTTTGTGGTGGGCTCAGGAATGTCACCTAAACAAGGGACTCTCTGTGACCCGGCCAGAGGCGAGTCAGATTCTAACGACAGATGCCTCGGACAAGGCTTGGGGAGCACACCTCAATGGAAAATGGGTGCAAAACACGTGGCCTGTCAAACTCCAACATTTGCATATCAACTTGAAGGAAATGTTAGCAGTCCAGTTTGCATTGATGGCTTTCAAAGATTTACTTCGTCCAGGGCAGGTGTTGATTCAAACAGACAACACTACTGTCATGTGGTACATCAACAAGCAGGGGGGAACCCATTCTTACCCTCTTTGCAGGCAAGCGATGATTCTGTGGGAAACTGCTCTCAATCTACACCTCAATCTTCAGGCAAGGTTTCTACCAGGAGCACAGAACTCCTTAGCAGATGTATTGAGCAGACAAATAGTGGATCCTCACGAGTGGAAATTGGATCCCCATGTATTTCAACAGTTGACAGTGTTATGGGGAACTCCAGACATAGATCTGTTCGCTTCTCCACTAAATTACCAGTTGCCAAAGTTTTGCACAAAAAATGTTTCATCACACAGCTTGGAAGGTGGACACTCTATCTTTCAGTTGGAACAATCTGCATGTATATGCCTTTCCACCTCTGCCTCTTCTTCCCAAGGTACTTTTGAAGGCCAGACAAGACAAGCCAACCATGATTTTGATAGCACCGGATTGGCCTCGACAACACTGGTACCCACTACTGAGGAGTTTAGCGAGAACCTCCGTGGCCTCTGCCTTTGATTCCGCACCTTTTGTCACAAGAGGACAGTCACTTCCTCAATGTCAAGATTCAGTCTCTGCATCTAACAGCCTGGCATATTCTGTTTTAGACTCTGGAGGGTCTCAACTTCCACAACAAGTTTTGAATGTTATTTTGGAGGCCAGGAGGCCTAGTACCAGGAAAGTTTACGCTGATAAATGGAGGAGATTTTTTATTTGGAGCAAAGGAAAGGACTTTGATGTCTCCAAACCTGATTTAAGTGTTGCTCTTCAATATCTTACTGAGTTATTGGACAAGGGTTTGTCTTTCTCCTCAATAAAGGTCCATGCTGCAGCCATTTCTGCTCACTATGATTGTGACCCTCCTTTATTCTCTCATCCTTGGTTTAAGCAATTTCTTAGAGGGGCAAAGAATATAAGACCCCCACGTAGAGCTCCTACTCCTGCTTGGGATCTCAATTTTGTGTTGGAAAAACTTACGCTACAACCTTTTGAGCCTGCAGCTTCTGCCGAGTTAAAGTATTTATCATGGAAAACTGCTTTTTTGTTGGCCATTACCTCTGCAAGAAGGGTTTCTGAATTACAGGCCCTCATGGCAGTGGAGCCTTTCCTGATTTTTCATAAGGATAGGGTATCTTTGCGTACTAATCCTTCCTTTATGCCTAAAGTGGTTTCTAGTGTGGCCTTAAATCAAACTATTCATTTGCCTACTTTTTATGCAAACCCCAAAATAAAGGGAGAAAATTTTGCATACTTTGGATATTCACAGGCAGTTGCGTTATTATTTGAGCAGAACCAAGGAGTTCAGACAGTCTCAGCAATTGTTTGTTTCTTTTGCTTTGGGTTCACAGGGTAAACCTGTTTCAAAACAAACTATTTCTAAATGGATTGGGTTTTGTATTTCTTTCTGTTATTCCCATCATGGTAAGGAGATTCCTGCTGGAATCAGGCCTCATTCCACTAGGGCTACTGCTACTTCTACGGCCTTTATAAGGGGAGTATCTACAAAAGACATTTTGGAGGCAGCTACTTGGAGTTCAGTGCATACCTTTTCTAAACATTACCACCTTCCTCTTTATTCTAAGTCTAGGGCTGGATTTGCCACTGCAATTTTACAGGGCATTTTAGCGGCCCCTAATGCTTTATGATTTTTACCATCCTCCCTTTCCCGTTGCTTTGGGATTCTACCCATAAGTAAGGACTGCAGCAATGTGAGATGAAGAACATAGTACAGTTTTGTACCTACCATAAATGTAGATGTTCGAAGATCCACATTGCTGCAGTCCAATTTACCCTCCCTCCTTCCCCTCTGTAGTTTGACTTGGTGCTATGCTTTAGGTGATGGTTGTTGTGGGGCATGTTTTTGGGAGGTATTCTGTTTTTGGCTGTGGCCTTTCTGGTTTGGCCTTCTGACATCTGGGGCAAGAAAAGACTGAGGATATGACGTCGGTCATGCGCCTTTATACCCTGACGCTCTGATGTCAGATCTAGGCGCCCATGACCGACGTCAGCCTAATACTTTGGTATTCGGGCTGACCGAGGACAGTGGACTACCCTTAAGTAAGGACTGCAGCAATGTGGATCTTCGAACATCTACATTTATGGTAGGTATAAAACTGTACTTTTTCGTGACATGGTCCTAGTTTATTGAAAGGGGTGAACGCCCAGTACCGTACGGAAGATGGATCAGAGGGAGCCTGCTTAGTTGCGAGGTGGATGACCTTTTGTGATGCTGAATAGATACTTTGCCTGCATTTTTGTTGCCAATTTGAAGTATCTTCTGGCAACATTCTAACTGTTGGCTTTCAGCCTGTATTCTTTTGCCAGTTTGAAGTATCCTTTGATAATATCTTCACTGTTGGATGTGGCTTTGGCGTTTTCTGTATATAAACGCTATTAACTTTGGGTTATTAAAGAACCACGAAGGAAAACTGGATCCGAAGAAGTGAATACTGTTTGGATTTAAGGGCCGTTTTGGTTCTGTATAAGGTACTGGAACATTTATATATTCTACAGTTATCGACTACTTATTTTAAGAGACAGAGTTATTGGCATATTCTTCAGTCGAGTCTGCCATTATTTGACTGAGAATAATTGCCCTATACTCACAAACACCAGCTAATTTTCTGTATATATATATATATATATATATATATATATATATATATATATATATATATATGTATATACTTTATTCAGCTGTTCTTATTGTAACTGTCTTAGTTTGCTGTTCTGCGTGCTGTTATCTGTTCAGTTGCACTTATTTACTGCTTGTTACTAGCCTTCTAATTTACTGCGTTCTGCACTTGTTTTTAGTCATTTGTTAATTTAATTGCACTTAAACTGTATTTGCCGTAATATTGCTACACACTCAAGTGCACTAACCTGCACTACATTTGAATTGTATTTACTCCTGTTTTAGCTGCTTTTCTGTATATAAAAAAAAAATTCTAAGCTTGTTTCCTGTCTTTCCTGTATCTAATCTAGTCCAGATACAGACTTGCTTTATCCAGGACTGTTGGTAAGCTTCTGAGCCCCCAACCTTTCTGTGTTTGAGGGAAGCCTTCTAGCTTATTAGTGGGAGTGGCAGGCACTAGGTAGCCTATCTACCACGAGAGGAGTGGGTTTTGGCCCAGAAATTGTAGTTTATTGGCCGTTTGGGCAGTTTTTCCATATCTTTCAACTTTCTGGTTTAAAAGCACGCATTTGCATTTGTTCCCTGCCTTTCCTGTAACTAGTCTTGTCCAGGTACAGATTTGCTGTATCCAGGACTGTTTGTAAGCTTCTGAGCCCCCAAGCCTTTCTGTGTTGGAGGGAAGCCTTCTAGCTTATCAGTGGGAGCGGTAAGCACTAGGTAGCCTGTCTACCACAAGAGGAGTTGTTTCTGGCTCAGACCTTGCAGTTTATTGGCTGTTTGGGTAGTTTTCCATCTCTTTAAACTTTCTGGTTTAAAAGACTGTGTTTGCGCTTGTTTCCCCGCCTTTCCTGTAACTAGCCTAGTCTAGGTACAGATTTGCTGTATCCAGGATTGTGTGTAAGCTTCTGAGCCCCCAAGCCTTTCTGTGTTGGAGGAAAGCCTTTTAGCTTGTCAGTGGGAGTGGTAAGTAATAGGTACCCTATCTATCACAAGAGGAATGGTTCCTGGCCCAGAAATTGTAGTTTATTGGCCGTTTGGGTAGTTTTTCCATCTCGTTTCAACTTTCTGGTTTAAAAGCCCACATTTGCGCTTGTTCTCCACCTTTCCTGTAACTAGTCTTGTCCAGGTGCAAATTTGCTGTATCCAGGACTGTTTGTAAGCTTCTGAGCCCTCCAAGCATTTCTGTGTTGGAGGGAAGCCGTCTAGCTTCTCAGTGGTAGTGGTAAGTACTAGGTAGCCTATCTACCTTAAGAGGAGTATTTTTTTGGCCCAGAAGCTGTAGTTTATTGATCAGAAATTGTAGTTTATTGACCATTTGTGCAATTTATCCATCTCTTTCATCTTTCTGGTTTAAAACCCCACATCTGCACTTGTTTCCCATCTTTCATGTAATGAATCTAGTTCAGAAACAGATTTGCTGCATCCAGGACTGTTTGTAAGCTTCTGAGCAGTGCCAAAGTCTGCTGTTCGATTTTACCCTTACATCTGCTAGTTCTCTCCTTTCCTGCACTTTTACTAGCTTGTTAGTTTAGCACTTTACCAGACTTCTTGTAGCAATTATTGTAGCACACAAAAGTGCTACCAGCACTAAACATTCTACAAGGAAACAGCTCCAGTACGTATTAATGCCCACCCTTCCAGGCATGTCTAAAGGTAATTTCCCTGTGCTTTCCCCTATTAACCTGGTGAACTTGGGCATCCTGAGGCAATGTAGCAACTGCCTCATGTATACCAACAATCCTCTCCTCTTACCTCCCAACACTCAGACTTGCGAGAGATGCATTTATATATCCAAATTGGAAGCCACGCACTCTCCAGCCAAGACTGGAATAGCTGGTCAAGAGGAGAAGGTCAACACTTGCACCACACCACATGGAACACATAGCCCTCCAGAACACACACCAGCATTGCCTTCAGACAAAAACACAAACCACACACCCACCTTCGTGGAGGCTCTCAATAAAAATTTACCCAAACAGCAGAGACCTCCAAGGCAGAAATGCACTCGACCACCACAACACAACACTAATCACGAAACACATAACTCTCCTAAACAGTGTGCCACTCAACCAAAGCCCCTGAGGCAAAACAGCATGCCCAACACACTAGTCATAGGTGACTTGATAGTGAGGCACACTGATGTCCCACTCGCTAGGTTGAATAAGGAGAAAGTAACAGTCAGCTGCCTGTCAGGCGCCAGGATCCATCACATAACGCATGCACTCAGTTCCCTCAACAATAGGTGCAAATGTGATTCTGTTATTGTACATGTGGGTGTAAATGACATGAGACTTACCTCCCTTTACTACATGAAAAGAGGCATGGAGGAGCTCTTGGATTATGTAGCCCGGGGGGGGGGGGTATGACCCTAGCCCTGAGCAGCATCCTAACATCACACATAATTATACCACAATACAAGCAGAAAATGATTGATTTCAACAATTGGCTAAGTTTCTGGCGTCATTCTAAGGGGATCCAGTATCTGTCTGCCTGGGATGACATGATTAACAGACCTCGATGCTTTGCCAGAGATGGCCTGCATCTGTCACCCCTGAGGTTTCGGATACTGGCCAAGGCTCTTGCCACCCGTATAGTGCCTTTTTTAGGTGTTGTTCCAAAGACCAAATTACCACCGTAACAGCTACAAACAAATGCAATTTGAGGGTCATGCTGCTCAACATTAGAAGTCTAAATCTCAAAATGCACTCGCTCTAAGCACTCCTTAAAATGAAGAACATCGACATTTGTGCTGTAACAGAGACCTGGTTCAAGGCAGCAGAAAGCACCTCTGCACTACCAGGCTGCAACTCATTCCACACCTTTTGGCCCCACAACGTGGACTGAAGCTCCAAAGGCGGTGGTGTTTCCATATTCATAAAGGATGCGCACACCTTCAGACTGGTAGCCCAACATAACGCATCTGAGATGCTTCAGGTGCAGCTAACATTGGTTAAGACAGTGATTCAGGTCGTAGCCTGCTATAGGTCCCCACCCATGTCCCAAGATTATTGGGTGCCACCCAGACACTACCTGTCAGCCAAATGTCTTGCAACCAAAGTGCAGTTATATCTTCAAGCTTAGTTGTTACTGTAACCAGCATCTCCCACTTCACTTGATTCTTCATCTGTTGGGATCACTGGCAGTGTTAATCACCTTCATATGTCAAGCGAGGTTTTATATGAGAGTCCTGTCCTTTAGTGGATCCTTTCTGTCCAGTGGTCTATCCCCCCAACAACTAATGAGTTATCCTGTCACAGTCACCCCAGTTTGCAGACAGCATATTCAGTAGTGGATAACATCCCCTCTGGTTCTCTTATGCTGCCCATTCATCTTTCCCTTGGCATGGTAACTACAGATGCCTCATCTCTGGGGTGGTGGTGGGGGTATTTCAAAGATTTTTACCGAGTTTTGGGGTCCAAGTAATGGGGTGCCACGATTCCCGAGTGGCACCCCTTCATTTCCGATTTTTTTTCCAGCTGTTTTTAATTTTTTTTTCCGTGCCTTTTTGAGCTGACATCATCACTTGCGCTATGACGTCAGCACCTTCAGCCTGTTGGAATTGAGCTTGAGGGCTCACGTCCTTTCCGGCTGTTTGAATGGATCTGTGACCGCGAAAACAATTGCTGCTGCAGAGCTTTGGCTGTTTTTGCATTTGCTGATGGAGTTACGTGCATTCTGCACATAGGAAAGGAGCGATTGCTGCTGGAGAGCTTTGGCTGGTTTTGCTTTTGCTGGTGGAGTTATCTGCATGGAGGAAATGACTGCTGTGCTGCTGCAGAGCTTTGGCTGTTTTAGTGAGAGGAATGTGGTTGTGTAAGTAACCAGAAAATACCCCAGTAATTTACCTTCCAATGATATCTTTTGGCTTAGTGATATTTTAGTGTTTTGCTTTTTAAAGAACGCTAACTGAATTTAAATACAAGCTAAATATGTAGTTGGTTGGAAGCGTTTTAGTACAATTTTCGAAGGTGCAGGAACTTTTAATGTATGCGGTATGAAACAGGCTGTTTAATTCTTGCACCTCAGTCTCATAATAGTTGGTTTTATTATAAACATTATGTGTACAGAATTTGCAGAACAAGTTTTTCGTATTCTCTAAGTCTTGCTGTTGTGTATTTGCTGTAGGCTGTATAAGAGGCTTGATCAAGCAATGTACTTGTTCGTTTAAGTATATTTTCTTGTATTCCGGAGAACAGAGCGTGTGTGGGAATACAAGATGTTTTATAAATCGTTGGCTTGTTGTGCCACACACAGTCCGATGTCCTAAAAACGAGGCTGAGAGTGCTGGATTAGTTTGAGGATGAAGCAAGGGGAAATTCTGTGTATGTTTGCGATTGCTGTATGCTGATGTAGCTCGTTTTTAGAAGTGATGTCTGTAGCAGATGCTGACTTATCTGCGGTGCAGATTAAAAACAAGTTATAGTTCTAATGAGCATGCGGACGTAATGTTTTGGTAGTGTTTTCCATTAATGCACACAGTGTGTTCCTTCCAATTTACTCACTGACTTCTAGGGTTGCATTATAAGTTTAAATAAGACCTGCTTTTTTAATTTTTCAGCAACAAGCTCAGTTCTGTTTTCAGTGGTGATAAGGGACCATTCCTATGATGAAGTGATTGTTAGAGTCATACTATATGTTTGTGCAGGTCATAGCACTCAAATTCAGTTCAACAGGATATAGCTCACTTGTTGCTTGGTGACTTAACTGATATGATATAATGCTGGCAAGCATGTGTAATATTGGACTTCAATAGACAATCTGGCAAAGCACATTCATAAATCTCATTACCAATTTAAAAATTTTACATTTAAAAATCAATTTGGTCATTAGTGAAAAAGCACTTTAACTAGATCTTCTCTGAAGAGATTTATATCGGAAATGTAAAGTCCCTAGCCACCACCACTTGTGAATTTATGCCTCATATTTTGTTCTGTTCAATTCTTCATTAAATCTGTGGTTTTCAGTATTTTTGTGGCAAATCACTGAAGGATTGAATTCACTAAATACTGACAGGCATTTGAATTTCAGACTTCATATTCTGTAGAAAATAAATGGTAACACAACTTTTTATTCAGTCTTCCTGTCTTTCAGGAAACTACTGATTTGGCATAGTGGTATGTTTCTCTGACTGTAGTGCACAGGGTCCTGGCTGGGCTCAAGTCTTGGCAGTGAAATGCATGGTGGTAACACATTTTATCCTAGCAACTTTCCAGAATTATACAAGCAGTGTTTAAAATGTGTCACTGATTTTTGGCCTTTTGCCCCCCCCCCCAAAAAAAAACTAAAATTGAAAATAAGTGCGAGAAGCTGTGCAAGATGCCTATGGCTTACACTATCATTTTATTTTCATTTTATATATATATATATATATCGTGTGTGTGTGTGTGTGTGTTGTGTGTGTATGTATGTATATATATATATATATATATATATATATATATATATATATATATATATATATATATAAATACACATATGCACACATACATATATATGGAAACACGCACACAAATGTGTGTGTGTGTGTGTGTGTGTGTGTGTATACTTCAAATCAGTCTCCAAAGCCGTGGACGAGGGTAAGGCGACCCACACAGCCTATCTGGACCTCGCCAAGGCCTTTGACACCATCCCCCACTCTGGAATCATAGATGGACTTACTAAGCTGGGCATTAATCCGCCCTTCTTTGCATCTACTTCTCTGAAGTACAGGCCAACACTAAGGGACTCTGGCTAACAAAGTTCACAGATGACTGCAGACTGGGAGCCATTATTGAATCCCAATCTCCATTCAGGATTTCGAAGTTTTGAAACTTTGAACATATGATCTTCAATCATATGAAATTCGAAGCTTTGAGCTTCAAAATTCTGAATGGAACCTATATATATATATATATATATATATATATATATATATATATATATATATATATATATATATATACACTAACGTATGAACCTATATATATATATATATATATATATATATATATATATATATATATACATACATACACATGTATGCTCGCACACACAAATTCATATGTATTTGTGTATCCATTCATCCATGCACAACCCCTTTTCACATGGAGTTGAGCTGTGATTTCAATAGTGGCAGTTTTCTAGAGCCAATGTTTACTCGACCAGGTGGCCCTGTCACAGTTGTCTTTCCATACCTCAAGCCCTCTCACCTACAATCAATTTAGTTTGTCCAGTTCACCTACTGCATGTCTTTGGAATGGGGGAGGAAGTATGTAGGTAGACACACATGTACATGTGTTTGTGTCTCTATATACACACATACGTCCATATATATATATATATATATATACACACACATACTTACAGACATGCACAACATGAGCGTGATGTGTGCACAAGTACATGTATGCATATATCTCTATATACGTGTGTACTGTATGTGCACATAGTGAAACAGGGAAAATTACATTTTTATGGAACAGTAAAAACAAAATGAAAACAGCAGCAAATCTAGAACTTCCACTGAGTGACCTCCCAAACCTCTTGGAGCAGAGGCACGTGGGATATATGCAAATGATCCTTATGAACATCAGGTGTTTCTGCTAATTGGCAATTTTGAATGCCCATGACTTGATGTTGATATGCATATTTTGGCCTTGTTATTATCTCATCAGCATAAGCAGAGTGCTTGACTAAGCGTAAGAAACACAGGACTGTTATACACAGTTGATGTGCATTATCATTAGGGTCACTATCAAAATATCCCAAACAACAAACTAAAACAATGAGTGAGAAGGTCACTGAAGAACCAATCAGTAAAAACAAAATGAAAACTCCAGCAAAGCTAGAACTTCCACTGAGTGACCTCCCAAACCTCTTGTAGCAGAGGCACGTGGGATATATGCAAATAATCCTTATGAACATCAGGTGTTTCAGCTAATTGAACAGGATTTAGATGCCTTAAATAGTCTTCCAGTAGGTGGTGCTGTATTGTAGAATGTGGGAAGAAGATTCAGGACTGCTTGTAATAGATGAGGGGTTTTTTTAGGAGTATTTGGTAGGTTATTTTTAACACTTGTTCAAGGTTTATTAGTTGAGCCAAATTCTGTTTATCTACTTATAGCTTGTCCTCGCTGATGTTCTTTCTTTCAGTGATATTTTTTTTTTCACAGTTTTCTACAGTTGTGCGAAATGTCTGCCACTAAGAGGCCACTGTCACCAACAGTGTCTGACAACTTATCAGATAACCTGTCCGATGAGATGTCTGAGGTATGTAGCTATATTTTACCCACTGTTTGGTCAATTGTGAGTTTTTTATTTGTGGCTGTGAGTATGGTTTTCTGTTACTGCCTTACTTAAGTGATCTAAAATGTTAAATTGCTGCCCTATGACATGACAAATTGCAGCCATGTTGTATCGTTTGTACATAACTCAGTCTTCATGTAAAAGTGTCTGGTTTGCTACTGAATCCTAATGCATTCACGGAGAGAGAGAGAGTTGGAAATTCCTTATTCTGTCATTAATATCAACTCTTTATGTAGTTATATACTATCCTTTATGTAATACTGTTAAATCACTGCACACAAAAAAAAATCAAAGCGTTTTTTTTTTTTTTTCTTGTTTTTATGTAATTACCTGTTTGTCTTCTGGTCCAATAGCTGCATGAAGGGAACATTTGGATCAGTCCATCTACGTAGTTATTAGACATATCAGATGTTTTTGGAGGTTAACAGCACCCCTCTTTTTGGTAGTTTTACCTGCACCCTTGATTTGTATTCTGCATCCAAGGTCGCAAAAAGAAAGAGAAAAGGGATTAACTGTATGTTCCTTTTGTTTTAGTTATATGATCTCCGGAGTGGTACATTTAGAAATTGAGGGTTTTTGCACTTGATTCCTGTTTACCACATGTGGTGCAAAATCAGATGTAGTATATTTAGAATTCAGGAAGGAGTTGTGATCTCACAGATTGTACATGAAGAGATTGGGGGTTTGGGGCAGAAATTTCTAAAACTCCAGCTCTACTCAGTTGCATACCGCCTACTTCGAGGCGATCTATGCCTGACATACAAAGTTATGTCAAATCCAGAATTAATGGACATGCTCCACCTCAGTAAATCTAAATCCCTTAGAGCCACACGCTCGAGGGACTTGAACCTCAGCACAGAAATAAATAGAACTTGCTGGAGGGACAGGTTCATAACCCAGAGGCTCCCTTCGCTCTGGAATAGAATTCCAGTTCATGTGAGGCAGAGCACCTCACTGAATCTCTTCAAGAAGAATCTCAATAGGTGGATGGGGGATCGTAGGTTTGTCCCAGGGATTACTCCTGTGTCACTATTAGACAGAGGCACAGTAAACTAAACCTTAAAAAGGGCACAGTATACTCAAATCAAGGGGTGGCGTAAGCCATACAGAATCGGGCTAGGCTTATAATTGCCCCAGGGCAGATAGCCTAGTATGAACCTATGAGGGTGTCCGCTCTCCGGAAAAACAGTTAGAAAAAAATAGATTTGTTTCCTTTCGGTTAGTGTAGCACATGGTGGTATAGTGGGAAGCATTATAGTTGGCATCTGTAAGTTGGACATGGAAAGCTTCACTAATCAGACCCATCACGACTTGGCAGCAACTGTAAGGCTTTTTCATTTCATAAAGTTGAAAGGCTTTACTACTGCCGCTATGCTGTTGTAATACAAGGAGTCTCCATTGAGCTTTCCTTCTGGAGCTTCATTCTGTTCTGCCCTTATACCAGCTGCAGTGCTGGCGCACGTGTCACCTTCACCTTTTTTGCAGTTACCTGTCCTGCTTTTAATGATTTCTGTACCTGTCATCCAGAAAGACCTTTTTGGTGCCTTTGCATATGCTGCTGTTTCATATTTATGTCCTGATTCCTTGTGAAGTTTCAGCCCTGCGTTGATAGGGCAGTAGAGACATCAATGGCCTTAATTCTGTTACTGGTCTCTCCAGCATTGGTCTGGCATATGCCATTTTTTTCTCCTTACCAGTCCTTCTGATGTCACTTTGTCACCATCCTTTCTGGTGCAAGCTCTTTGTGGGTTTATCTTTTACTGGCTTTATCAACTTTGGTTTCGGTGACAACAGACATGCAGGCATCATTGGTTACAGCACTGAGGTTCTAAGTGCTAACTTTTCCAGTGCTGGAATCATATCCTTATGGCATCTGTTTTGTCTTGGCAAACCAGTATATTTAGGCCTGTTTAGCTGAGCATTCGTTCAGTACAGTTTGCCAAGACACCAGCTGAATTCTCAGATAGCGAACCATCTCCTAAGAAGTTTTAAAAGTACTTGTGTGAGTCAAAATGCTGGAAGCTACAGAGGAATACTCTTATAGAGGATCATAACAACAGGATGAGGCATTGGAGTTTCTCCATGTGCAAATAACTGTAGACAAAGTCTCATACCATATCCTAGCAATCTTAGGTCACCATTTATGTCCTTTGAAGCCCATAGCTCATACTTAAACCTGCTTGAGTCACTCACCATTCAACCAAACACCTTATCCATGGGGGAGGTTAACCACCCTTTGACTGGAAATCGTATAAGGCCCTATATTTGCAGGCATAGAGATTTCTGGGCTTTGTAAACACAGATACATCCTTGACAAGGTTGTGAATGCACCCACTAGAGGTTTTAACATATTGGAACTAGTACTCACAAGTATGGGAGAATGCCCCCCCAAGTGTCATGTCCTCCCTGGTGAGGTCTAATCACAAAGCTGTCTCCTTTGAAGTAAAAAAATCAATATAGTAACCCCAGTTAATACTGTAATAGTTAGGAATGATTCCAAAGCAAACTACTCAAACCCAGACAACTCGGCAACCTCTGCAGATTTGTTCACAGAAATTTTGTACTACCATATCAGTGTCTGCATATAGGAGCAGTACCTACCAGAAGCAAGTCCAAAACTAACTAAAAACAAACCAAACTGCTAGAATCCTAAATAAAACAGGTTATACAACAAAAGGGTAAAAGTCAGGGCTAAAAATCAAGCAGTGTAACTCCCAAAAAGATAAGAACTCCTTCAAACTAAACAGACAACTAAGAGGGTTTCTCAAGATGAAGAAAGCTCATTTCGAAGTCAGGATAGCCTCACTGGTAAAAGACAGCCATAAGGCCTTCTTCAATTGTTTCAGAAACCTCACAGGTAGCATGCAACTGTCTGCCAGACTGGTGGTTATTGGCACTGCATTCACTATGCCAAGTGATAGTGAATCTGCTGGCTGACAAATTCATTTCCAACTTTATCCCCGACTAACTCCCAGCCACCCTCCCGAAAAAACTTTTAAACTTAACCCCACCAACTATAAATAGGAAGCAGGCCCTGACTGTGCCCCTCAAGGCCAAAAATACAGCTTCAAGTGGGATCTGATAATATGCTTGGGTGCCTTCTGAATAGCCAAAAATATGATCTGCCAGGGTCACTGGGGTCACTATTTAACGATAGTTTCAGAACAGGCTTTGTGCCATGAGAATGGAGGCCTGCAGTGGTCATCCCTCTTCATAAAGGTGGACCATCAACAGACCCCAGAAACTATGGTCCCATTAGTTTGACTAGGCTCATATTCAAAGCCGTGGAATGAATTATCATGAAAATGATGAACAGAGACATAAGAAACCTTCAGATACTAGACCTAACTCAGTTTGTTTTTTGTCAAGGGAAGGTCATGCCTACTAAGCCTGGTGGACTGCTTAGAGAAGGTCATAAAGACTGTGGATGAGGGTAAAATGGTGCTTACTGCCTACCTCGACCTGGCTAAGGCTAAGGCATTTGACACAGTACCCCACTCAGGCATTGTAAACAAACTTACAGAATTGGACATAAACCCCTGTATAACATAAAACCCCTATATAACTTGTTGGATAGCCAGCTGGCTTACAGGTAGGACCCAGCAAATTAGGATTTGTGAAACCCACTCCACAAAGAGACCAGTCACCAGTTGAGTCCCTCGGCAGTCCATGCTGGGCCTGCTCCTCTTTGGCTTATACTTTTCAAGAGTCAAGGGCATCTGGCTGACAACTTTGCAGATGGTTGTAAGTTAGGAGCAGTCATAGAATTCCCCCCAAGGGACTAACATCTTACAGGAAGGTCTTAACGCAAATGACTGGTGTCAAAGCCACAGCTTAAAATTCAATCCAAGTAATGCATAATAGAACCTTTTGGTAATTTGGCTACCCCAGGGAACTACATCATTAACAAAACTAATGCAGATAGTAACCTATCCTTTGACCAACATATGTCCAAGGTAGTAAGGAAATCATTCTGTGTTGTTCATCTTATAAGTAGAAGCATAGCATCTTGGTCCATGGAGGTCATAGCACCATTGTATTTGGCCCTGATGAGACCCATTATTGAGTATAGTGCCCCCTACGATATGTATCTGACCAGATGCATGCTGCAACTGAAACCCATGCTGAGGTTCCTTACAGAAAGAATGCAGGGCATAAACACACTGTCCTGTGCGGACCACCTCAGAGCCCTGTCTGTGTACTCTTTCCTACAGATTACTGAGAGGTGACCTATGCCTGGCATAGAAGGCATCCTTGGATCCAGCTGTGATGAATCTTTTGCATGTCCACAAAACAAACACCATCAGGACTACTAGATCTAAGGACCAGAATTTTGCTTGTAACATAAATAAGACATGCTGGAGAGAGAGATGTTATCTCAGAGAATTCTGATTCCCTGGAATAGGCTCCCTATCCATGTAAAACAGAGTTTCTCCCTAACCCTATTCAAGTGTAACCTGGACCAATGGAGGGGAAATCAGAAATTCACGCATGGTCTGGTGCCGATGTCTGATGGACAGAGGCAGTCAGAAAATCATGTCTCAACTAACATACACCCCTTATGTAAATAAAAATTCATGGGAAAATTTTGGGTGCACTGCTAGGCTTATAAAGGTCTTTGTAGCTATTAGCGTAGTATACATCTATGAACTTAAGAACCAGTGATGAGGTTGAAGCACATTCCATCCTGTCACTACCTGAATATCTCCAAATTTGAGAAGGTTATGCAGATAGTACAGCCATGTGGCAAGTGGCCTATAGTGTCCATTTTCTCTCCGCAGAAAACATTAAAAATACCATACAGGTTTTCCTCTCATACCTCTTGGATGATTCCTGGGTGGGTAGTTATACCCTCCCCCCTCTGCCTGCTAACCAGCTGTCCATCACAGTCAACCCTTTTGTATTTTGTAAGGTCAGAGCATAACACAGAGGTTATCATTAAGACAGCTGTCATTTTTTTTTCTTTTTGTTAAGGCCCCATCTCCATCTGTGTCATCTGACTAGAAGTCTAGCTACACTTTCCCCTGTAGACATGTGTGTTGCTCCCATGTCCCATGATGGCTGTCATACAGACACAGTTTGGCAGACCCAAGCATATGCTAATCCCTAGTGCTTCATGCTGTACACCTCTTTTTCTAGTAGGAGCTGACATTGCAACTGGCTGGACCACCCCCACCCTAACACAATGGGTGACCCAGTGTTGACCACTGTTTCCCATCCTTCCCTGCCTACTTTCAGCATCTTTTGTGCAGATAATCAAACTTGGGTCATCTGGGTCATAGTTAGGACTTCATCCATGTTATGATATAGAGCCTGGCTCCATTGGATGTCTTGCAAGAAGTTGCCAGGTTTGCAATATGGGACAGTCATGATACTCTATCCCCAAGAATGTGGACAAGATTTTCCAGCTTCCCAATGAGTACAGTTGTGTGGAAACTTGAAAAGCTGATCCCATAGTTTTGACAGCAGCAGTGCTTAAGAGCTCCCACTGTCCATCCCCTGTAAAGAATCATGGGTGATAGTGGAGCTAGGGAGGCATATGCTTACATCCATCACATTGTGGTTGTGGGCAATCAGCTGTCTGTCGCATGTGCTTTGCTTACAGCTTGACATAAGTGACGATTTACAGCATCCTGTCGGAAGGGTAACGAATGGTATTTTGAAATAAGAGTACAGCTACAATTTCTATTTCTTCCTTTTTATAAGATATACAGATACAGCACTCACCAGTTTGGCTAAGGATAGGGTGATAGTAGCCTGATTGTAAGGATTAGGGATGTCACTAGGGCTCTTGGGTCCCTGCAGTGACACAGATGCAATTGTAAATTTCTTTTTGCCTTGTGGGGGTGAATGATCATATGAGTTCCACCCTGTGGGAGATGCAGAGTGACACTGAGCGCTGTGTTCATGTCTTCAGAGAGGACAAGGCCCTGGCATTGAGCAACATTCTACCATCACCCAGAATAATGCCTAAATTAAAGGAGAAAATAATTGGCTTTAGTAATTGACTAGTAAATTTGTATCATATTAGGGTGATCCAGTGTTTGTTTGCATGGGATGAAATGAGCAATACATCCACCTGCTTAGCCAGGGATAGCCTTTATTTTTTTCACCCTGTGTTTTTTGCATACTGGTTAAAAATACTGTTTCCACCATAATGCTGATAGAGTTCATCTGATGGACATCCCCATCATAGTAAACTCCAGTCTGGATAATGTCAAGGTTGGACTGCAAAATGCCAGAAGCCTAAACAACATACTCTCTGAACTTGAGGATTTCTTTAACCTCAACAACAACAGCTTTTGTGTAATTATAGACACCTGGTTCATTACAGTGATGGCACTCCCTGCATTCCAAGGTACAATGCATGTCATGCATTCATCTCCACCGGCAACTGTGATGGAGTATCTATGTTTATTCATAATTCCATTGTACTTCACATAATAGAAACCTAGAACTGCTTGAAGTCTAGTTACATCAGTGAACAGTTAGAACAAGAACACTTGTCCATCTACTTAACTGAGTAAATTACCTGAAACTTCAACAAGGCGTCTTTAATCCTCCCACAAGGAGCGTATCAGAGAGAGGGTTTCCTAGCTCTGCTACCTAAAGTGATTTTATCTGGACTTATCCTTTATACTCTGTTTCCAGTTCATCCACAAGGGTAAACAGTGGAAAATTCACTGTTTCTTGTTCCACTCTTCTGCGAGATTCCTGCCATTTCACATTGGTGAAAATGAACATGTCAGAAAAAGTTATTCTGCTAATGGTCCATTTCAGGATTGTATCTCCTTCTTGTGGATATTTCCAAGGAATATTTTTGCCCAGATGTGTTATCTTTTCTTGGGTACTTGACCCTACCCTGTGTCTTAGAGGCTGGTCAGTCCTGTAGAAAGCAGAAAGGAAAATAGCTTTACGTTTCTAAGGACAAATGTAATTCCATCACCTCAGACTTCAGACTACCCTCCTTCACCTCATGCACATAAAGTCATTTCCAAGCCCTTCATGCACGGCATTTTTGTTCAGTCTAAAGTCATGGACCACAAGGGAGAAAAATGATGTCTCCAGATTCTTAGAGTGGTTTCAGGACTATAGCTGATAATAATTTTGATTCTTACCTTTAATATAGTCCAGGAACCCGAGATCAGTTCTGGATTTGCTCTGTGTCAGTCAAATAATGTTGAGTCAGATAGCCAACAGACCTTTTATGATTCCAGGAAATGTATTGTGTTTTTTATGTTGTCATATCCATTTTAAATATAGCTAACTTTTTTTGTGGGGGATCGTGCCTTCTACTGACCTTAAAGCACCTAAGCGTTGTCCCACAGTGTCTAATATAGCCATTCTTTACCATATACGAAGACAAGAACTAGGCATTGGATCCACGAGCAGCAGCTGGGAAAATTTTTATAAATTGCCATATCATGTAATGATTTCTCAAGGAATGTGTGCAGCGACATTGTTGAAAGGTGTGTGTGTGTGTGTGTGTGTGTGTGTGTGTGTGTGTGTACGTGCTTTCACACATTTGGCCTCCTAATGATATCCTTCAGCATTATTCTGTTGTACTTTCCTGTTGTGGTGTCTTCCCAAGAAAAGCAAGTAAGCCTTTGCCTGCACAGCCTTCCTTTCCCTTGTTGGCCCTTTGTCACCAGAACCATTACTTGACTGTAGGTTACCAGCATTACAGAAGAGATCCCCTTCTGCAACATCAGAATGGCTTCCAAATGTAATTGTCGTGTGTGTGTGTGTGTGTGTGTGTGTGTGTGTGTGTGTGTGTGTGTATGTGTGTGTGTGTGCGTGTGCACGCGCATATAGAGACATACCTTTTTCCACCATAATTTTGCTTTCTGAGTTTGCTTGTTTTAATCTGTCTGTCTCTCTCTCTCTCTCTCTCTCTCTCTCTCTCTCTCTCTAGTGCATTATTCCACCTTCAGATATTTTGGCCTCCATCTTCCTTATAGCCATCAGACCCCATTTCTACTCGTGATCCATTTGATGTTCTTCGTTTTCACTGTTGCATTTGGGTCATCTGCTTGCAGTAGCCCTCAGTCGGCCTGATTAACAAATTCTTGGGTCCTACGTCGGTTGCTGTCTCTTCTTCCGTGATGTCAGGTCATCAGGAGTATAAAACATGCAGCCAACGCCATTACATCAGTCTTTCTTGCCGTGTGGTGCCCGAAGCAGAAGCAGTTCGCAGGTGCCGGTCGGCCGACTCCTGAAATTTTCATTTTCGAGTTTCAGAACCAAAGTCTTCAACTAAAAGCTAAGTACCCCATTGGGGAAACTTTTTCTTGCTCTAAACCGATGTCAGTAAAAGTAAATAATTGCATTTCTTGTGGAAAGCAAATACCTCATAAAGATTTTCATTCGTACTGTATTTCTTGCCTAGGCCCTGACCATGACGTACCTCGCTGTCAGTTTTGTGCTTTATTTAAACCACGAACTATCCGTCGTCAGTATATTTGCGCTTCTAAATTTTTTGGTGCTCTGTTCAATTATCCTGATATGTCTTCGGTAAGCCATCCGACTACTGACATTCCGAAAAAACGCAAAGATAAAGACAGAGACAGGCCACCCAGTTCACCGGTACTCAAGGCGCTTTCGCAACCCCTGATACCCGCTACTTCAGATTCGCAGGCCTCTACTGAGACCCATTCAGAGTCCGGTATGCCGATTGATGCTTCAACTGTGGAACCCGTGGAAGTCTACCTTGGATGAATCAGGAGCCACTGTGCAGGCACCGGCTTCTGAGGGTGTATTCAGGCCTACTGACTTGCATATTAAACCGGCGCCATCTTCTTCTTCAAGGCCTAAAACTCGAACCATGCCTAGAAAACTGACGCCCAGACTGCATGGTCAGGCCTCTATGCCTTAAGAACAAATGATAAGAATGACTGAAGACCTTATTACTTTAATCAGGGGAAGCCAAACTTCCCCCTGTAAGAGACCTAGGACTGAGTTTGCTTATGATACTTCTGATCAGGATTCTGAAATTTCTGTTTCCTCTGATGACCAAGATTTTCCCTTATCTACCTATGAGGATTCTGATGCTGCGGACTCTATTCCCTCTGCTTCCCCCCCCCAAAGGATTTCTCTTTTGGTGAAACCATGAATACTCTCAGGTAGCGTTTTCATTGAGAAAGTCAGGATTTCTCTGATTCTAAAAAGAGGCTTAGGGATTTCTTACTCCTGCCCCAGCACAGGCCTTTAGCTGTACCTCCTGTACTGGACATTGTTGATGATGCCTTTTCGGAATCTAGCATGGCCCCCTGACTCTTTACCTCCTGCTTCCAGAAAACCTGATAGATATTACAGGGTTCCTGACTCTCACAAGTTCCTTTTCAAAAATCCTACTGCGGATCCTGAAACCATTTCACAAGGACCCAAGGGCATTAAAGCTACTACTGCCAAAAATCCTACCCCCTCTGATAGAGACTCCAGGGCGCTGGATAGATGGGGTAAGAAGGTATACACTTCTGCAACTTTGGCCAGTAGGGCCTTGAATTGCCAGTTTCATATGTTAAAGTGTCAGCTGCAGATTATTGGATTGCTTAAACAGAAAATGATGTTGATTCCTGATTGTGCTGAAAATAAGGATTTACAGGATTTTATGCATTCTGCTGAACAAGTTGGTAAACGTACATTGCAATGTGGTTTTGATTCACTAGAGGCGTCTTGCAGGGCTGCAGTAACTGGGTCTGTACTTAGAAGGCATGCTTGGCTTAAGGAGCAATCCTTGCCAGATCATGTTAAAGCAAAATTATTGGATGCTCCCTTAAATCAGGGCCATCTGTTTGGCAACAAGGCAGAAGAAGTTCTTAAAAAGATGGAGAAAAAAGCTAGATCTATGCAAACTGTTAAAGACTTTTTTTACAAGTACAACCTCCAAGATTTAGTAGGCATTGGCCTTCTAAGAATTGGTCCTTTCCTTCCTCTTCCAGACCTTCTCAGTCCAAACCCAGATCCAGCAGAGCACCCAGGCTTCAGTCCCAGGGGACGCACAGGACTAAGCAGTGGGGGGCCTCCACTTCCAAATTTGGGAGTAATAAAACTCCCCCCTATGGTAAACTGTCTCAATGACTTCTTTTTAAAACTTCCAAGCACTTCTCAACTGACTGCCCCTTTTGGGGGAGAAAGATTGCACTTCATGCAAAGAATGGGGACTCATTACCCAGGACAAATGGGTTTTAAATATAGTATCCCAAGGATACAGATTTCACTTCCACACGTCACCAGCTCCAAGCGGTTGGCTGGATCTACCTCCAAAGCAGTGGGTAGAGGCCCAAAAGCAAGTACTCTCTCTCTTAAGCATAGGGGCTATTCATCTGGTACCAGAAGAGAAAAAGGGACAAGGTTTCTACTCAAGATTTTTCCTGGTACCCAGAAAAGACAGTTCATGGTGTCCTATCCTGGACCTGCCTACACTAAACGCCTTTTTGGCGATTCCAAAATTCAAGATGCTGACTCTTCAGTTGCTTCCTGTGCTAAGCAAAGATGCCTGGTTGGCAGCACTAAATTTAAAGGAAGCATACCTGCACATCCCAATCAGGGAATCTTGCAGAAGATACCTACGCTTCAAAGCAGGCTAAGCTACACGCACTATCAGTTCTCTGCACTGCCCTTTGGCTTATCTACTGTGCCCAGGGTATTCACAAAGTGCCTAGGTCCAGTCATTGCATTTTGCAGGCAAAGAAATATTCAAATTTACCAATACCTGGACGATTGTCTAATTCAGGCAGAAAACCAGGACATACTTTTGAATCATCTGGCTTTTGTACAGAGAGTGCTAACTTGTCTGGGGTACACCATAACGAAAATAAATCACACCTGGTACCCTGTCAATAAATTATATTCCTCGGAGCAAGCTTGAATACAACTTACCAGATGGCTTTCCTCATGCCAGAGAAACAAATTCACTTGACAACCTACTTCAAACAAGTGGTCACAAAAACCCTGCTATCTGCAAGGCAAATACTACAAGCTTTGGGGTTCATGGCCTCCTGCATTCTTCTAATTCCATATGCAAGACTGCATATAAGGAAACTACAGTGGTATCTATAAAGCCTATGGTGTCAACATTCTGAGGATCTAGAAGCAATGATTCCTATCCTTCCTTGTCTATGCCTAGAGTTCCTTTGATGGGCAAGGGCCTGCCACCAAAACAAGGGACTACCATTCACACTTCCCCCTGCCACCCAAACCCTACCAACAGATGCATCAGACTATGCATGGGGGGGGGGGGGGGGGGGCGCACCTGGCAGGGAAGTGCATTCAGGGCAAATGGAACCCAGTTCAAATGCACCTTCACATCAATCATAAAGAAATGTTAGCTGTACAGAATGCTCTGACAGCTTTCAAGGACCACATTCTTCCAGGACATTTAATGGTAAAGACGGACAAATACCACTGTTATGTGGTACATAAACAAGCAGGGGGGTACACATTCTTACCTCCTCTGCAGACTAGCCATGGCATTGTGGAACACAGCCTTGAGCTATCAAGTACATCTACAAGCTCAATTCCTGCCAGGAAAACTAAATACACTGGCAGATGGACTAAGCAGAACCCTCATGGACCCACATGAGTGGAAACTGGAACCAAGGATTTTCAACATGTTGACAAGCAAATGGGGGAGCCCAGATATAGACCTATCAATTGGAAATATTTTGTGCAAGGACTCCCCACAGACAAGCTTGGAAAGTGGATGCTTTGTCCTTCAGCTGGAAAAATCTATCAGTTTATGCCTTTCCTCCTCTGCCTCTGCTCTCCAAAGTACTACTAAAGATCAAACAAGACAAACCAAGGATGATTTTGATTGCACCAGCCTGGCCACGCCAACACTGGTACCCCCTCCTGCGCAATGTGTCACTGTTGGCCCCATGGCACCTGCCTCAGACTCCTACCCTGCTGTCTCAGCAGGAGAACCAGATTCTGCACCCTCAGCTGCAAACACTGAACCTAGCAGCCTGGCTAATTACCTAATCTCTCCTTTACCACTCCTCAGTAAATCGGTGATGGATGTCATTTTAGAGGCAAGGAGGCCTAGTACTAGAAAATCTTATGCTGAAAAATGGAAAATATTCTGTGCCTGGAACCAATCTCAAGGGATGAGCACAGCAGTGCCCAGTTTACCTCAGATTTTACAATACTTAACTGAGATGCTTTACAAGGGCCTGTCTTTTTTCTCAATAAAAATTCACGCCTCAGCCATTTCAGCTCATTATAACACAGAACCTCCCGGGACCTTAACTATGTATTGCATAAACTCACCCTTCCTCATTTCGAGCTAGCTGCTACTGCAGATTTAAAATTCCTTTCTTGGAAAACAGCTTCCCTTTTAGCCATCACTTCAGCAAGAAGGGTAGCCAAATTACAGGTCCTTATGGCATTGGAGCCTTTCATCATCTTTCATGCGGACAGGGTGTCCCTCAGGACCAATCCCTCTTTCATGCCAAAAGTGGTATTCACTGTGGCCTTTAATCAGTCCATTCATTTGCCTACCTTCTTTCCTAATCCACAGAACAAAGGGGAACGGATTCTGCACTCCTTAGATGTGCACAGACAACTTAGATTCTACTTGGACAGGTCTAAACCTCAAAGGAAATCTGAACAACTGCTGGTGGCATTTGCTGCAGGGACAGAGGGGAAGGCTATCTCAAAGCGAACCATCTCCAAATGGATAGGCCATTTCAGTCACTTTTGCTATAAGCACCATGGAAAACCTATCCCACAGGGGATCAGATCCCACTCAACCAGGGCTGCATCTACCGCTACAGCCTTTCTCAGAGGCGTACCTACCAGGGACATCCTAGAAGCTGCTTCCTAGAGTTCTGTACATATTTTCACCAAGCATTACCATTTGCCAATTTTCTCTAAATCCAGAGCTGTCTTTGCCACTGCAGTTTTGCAGGGCCTTATAGCTGGTCCTAATGCTATCTAAATTCCTCCACCCATCCTCAGCTTTGGGAATCTACCCAAATGTAATGACTGCAACAGTGAAACATGAAGAACATAGTACTGTTGTGTACGCTTACCATAAATGTACATGTTCGAGTGTATTCACTTTTGCAGTCCTGGTTACCCTCCCTCCAGCCCCCTGACTTCGTTTGGCTATACCTTTTCTCTCCTTTTCAATGCTTAAAAGCTTTTTGGTATATTTGCTTTTTTGTTTGAGGTATAACCTTGTATATTTATAGATTTATTTGCTTCCCATTGGGGGGGCACCTGACATCTGGGGCAAGAAAAACTGATGTAATGACGTCAGCTGCATGTTTTATACCCCCTTGATGACTTGACGTCACGGAAGAAGATACAGCAACCGACGTAGGACCCAAGACTTTGTTAATCAGGCTGACTGAGTGCTACTGCAAGCAGATAACCCAAATGTAATGAATGCAACAGTGAATACACGCGAACATCTACATTTATGGTAAGTGTAAACAACTGTGCTTTTCTCCTGACCTCTGGCTTCCTACAACACTGGGAAGACAAGGTGAAAGCCAGGTTTCACTGTAGTCTTCTAGAGGAAGGCTGTACATTTAGAGGCCTGCTTGCCGTATTTTGGGATTAAATTGTTTTAATGTTCCTAGATACCCCCTTTCTTTTAAAGAAAAGCATACAGCAGTAACCACTTCTGTTGGCTGAGTGGAATTGTATATCTCTGTACACCCAACTAGAGTGCATGCGCACTTTTTGCTAGGATCTCTCTTCCTCAAGTCCCTGGTTGCAAGTGCTATAGTCGTAGGCCCTCCTGCAAGTAGTGCTCTTATGTTGGGACTTTATCCTCTCAATACCTTCCTTCCTTTGGCTTCTTTGAGGCTGTACTCTGTAGAATTACAGGTAAAGATAATCTGTCCTAGCACCTATAAAACTAAGTTTAAGTAATTTATCAACTGTCTCATATGCAAGACTTACATGACCTCTGTGTCTACCATATTTTACTGAGTATGGATTCACTTTTATAATCTCTGTTCATATCTTGCTTCAGTCATTCCCTCCACTCTTTTCAGAAGTGTTCTTTGGATTGCTTGAATTTTTTTTTGTCCTTTTCTAAGAGGGCTTCACAGTTGTGATATACTGAAGGTATGCACTGGATTGCAACTATAGCTTCCTTTTGTAGATTCAGCAAATATGGGCCCCTGTTCAAATGTTGACACTCGAAATGCCAAGTGCTGACAACCAAAAAAGAAAAAAAAAACACGGGAGAGGAGCAAATTTTGAAATTGCTTTTCTCTTTTAAACTTATTTTTGCTTGAGGGGACAAGCCACACCCCCCCCCCCCCAACACACACACACTCAGACTTATGTATACCCACTCCAAGATAGTCATACCTCGGAGAAGAGAGAGTAGAAATGGCATCTTGGACTTAATAAATATATGTAAGTCCATATTTTTGGCCATTCAGTCTCTGTATTTCGGGACTTTGGCATGTCCCAACATTTCAAATGGTTACTGCAAGTAAGTCCATGTTTCACTGACATTTAATAGGATTCTTTTTCATGTGGGAAATTCTTCAATATCTTCTGTAATTAATTTCTATGTATTCTATAGAAACTTAATATAAACTACTTAATGCAATGTAACACTTCAAAACGTTTTTGGTTTAAACTCTTTACTTCCACATTCCTGTAATTTTATTTGAACTACTTACAGTTGCTGTAGATGTATCCATGTTGCCTCATTTTCTGTCATTTAATTTTGTATATTTCACATAACCAGGTGAGGGACTGGTTTGAGGAACTGTTTTATCTGTGACTCCAGCCAAAAGGTGGTGAGGAGCAGTATTTACATAAAACTGATAATTTTAATTTTGTTTGACAAGTGTAGAAAATAAAAGCTTTTGTACATCAAACATATCTTGGAAGATGCATTAAAACAGTATAGGCAAATAACTATACAATCTCACAAGGAGATATACAGTTCAAGCAAGCAACATTTGTAATATGCTCACAGCCCTAATGTTTTACTTTCTGGTCTTCTCTGCAAAATCATTTTGTGCTTTAATTCACCAAAGGCCTGGCTTAATTTCAGATGGAATATGTCTAAAAATAATAATTGTATTGTCCATTGTTGCAGTAGAATTAACTTCTTCCAACTTCTGCCACAGAAGGACCTGATGTCTGGATTGACTTCCAGAGCTTTGCACACTTCTCCTTCTAGGCTGGATGGACACCATCTCACCTGGATGCCAGTGGTATAAGAGAAGTGTCCACCCATGCTCTCTTTAGATCTTTCTTGCTGCAGTATGAGTGCAGATTGATCAGTGTTGTGCTAGAGTTTGTCCAGCTGTCATTTTAGCCCATCTTCCAGACTTTAAGGTAAGTACTCCATTGGGGCAAACTGCTTTATCTTTTTGTTTATATATATATATATATATATATATATATATATATATATATATATATATATATATATATATATATATATATATATATATATATATATATATATAGGTCCACTTTGTAATTTCAAAATACTGAAATCTCGAATTTCAGTATTTCGAAACCACAACTCACAAGTTCGAAAACACACAACCGTGGAATTCAAACTCCCGCAATTACGCTACACGTGCAGTACACACATAAACATACACAAAACTCCCCCCACACCCAAACAAACACATCTAAACTACATGTAAGCAGGGGGACAAGCTCCCCTGCACCCCCCTATGTGGGGGCTGCACCCCCCACACCCCCATACTTATATATTCTAACTGCGAGATTGCACGGACAGAAACACAAATGAAACTCACACACATATCTTACAGGCCTTCAAACACACGCATAACAGTCACAACACACACTTACACACACTAAACCCCTAACCAACATGCTTACACACACAAACTTACCAAAACTAAAGCAAAACATCCAAATACCGCACCACCGAAAGCAGAAATTCAAAATGTCCGTGCTTCGGTAATTTGAATTTCGTTCTTCTGCCGGTTTTGGAAATGTCAGTCTGCAGCTTTGTAAGTTCGAAATACTGAAATTCGAGATTTCAGTATTTCGAATTTACAAAGTGGACCCATATTTATATATAATATATATATATATATATATATATATATATATATATATATATATATATATATATATATATATATATATATATATACATATGCACATACATACATACATATATACACACACACACACACACACACACACACACACACACACACACACACACACACACACACACACACACACACACACACACATATCCCTATAATTTTACTTTTTGTAGGTATTTTTTAGTGTGTCAGGTATAGGTGTCAGAAGTTAAAATTTCTAGGTGTATTTCATGTAGAAAGCGTATGCCACATAAAGACTTCCACACTCAGAGTTAATTTTGTGCACCTTATAAGCAAGTGTATATCATCTAGGTCCAAAGATGCCATTGTTCCATTGTAGTCAGCCTTCATTAGTCCAGTTGTTGAGTACAGCCCTCTTTGGTACGTACCTGACAAGGCATATGCAGCAACTGGAGCGTTCACAGATGTTCTTCACAAAAAGAGTACATGGTGTAGACAAGAAGTTCTACATGGATTGTCTCAGAATTTTATTCTTGGTCTCCTACACACTGCTGAGAGGCAATCTATGCCAGGCCTTCAAAGCATTCTCTGATGCAGTCCTTATAGATGTTGCACATTTGCAAAACAAATGGTCTTAGAAACACCCGATTTAGGGATCTAAACCTCATTTGAAACATAAATACAACATGATGGAAGGACAGCTGTTTGTTTCGGAGACTACCCTTTCTCTGGAACAGGCTTCCTACACATGTGAAGCAAGAGTTCCTTCATGCACTTATAGGTTCATAAAGAGAAGCGAGCAGAACAACTTGGATTAGTGGATGGTAATTGTAAATTTACCCTTTGGTCTGCCACCTGTGTCCCTCTTAGAAAGAGAAAGCTTGTAAATGCTGAATTACCCATACCCAGGCTTATACCTCTAGTAAAGTAATTGGTAAATAAACCTGTCACAATATTTGGCAAGCATGGCTAGACTTGCAAAAGGCTGTTTAGGGTTGTTAACCTAGTAATTATATATGAACATAAATCCCTGAGAAATCCAGTGCTGGATTTATACAGCATCTCTTCCTAAGTGGAAAAACTGAGGAATGTTCCTGTGATGTTTTTAATGTTTCCTGTTGGGCAGTTGCTTGGGGGTCATTGATAAGTTGGCATGCCTGACAGAGAACCATCCCTGATGGCCTTTGTCGAATCTCAGCTCCATAAAGCTCTAATTAAGAAGGAGTTGCTTTTTAGTAACCTACACAGCCCCACAGAACAAGTATTTAAAACCTGGAAGGTAAGAGCAAAACTATGCAGTCAGTGTAAAGGATGTTTCACCATCATGCCGTTATCTGTAGTGTGAACTATCCCACAGAAGCTGGGCCCTACCCTCAGAGGTAAAACAAAGGAGAACAGCTTAAGGAGAATTTGCTGCAAGAAAAGACTCAAAAGGGAAGCGTGGAGGTTCTCAGAGCTGAGAACCCAAGAAGGAGTAGCTGAGGACCAACAGATCTTATCTCACCGCACCTCACTCGTCCATCTTTGTAACTCACCAGCACACCCCAAGACTGACCAGCAAAAATGTGGGAGCCTTTTTATAAAAGAATGGGAAAAATTGCACAAAACATATGGGTACTGAAAATTTTAGCCTAGTGGTTCATTTCAGAGAAAAAAAAAGTTCTCACAAACCCTCCCATGCCTAGAGAACAAAGACACTTAGTACCACTGTCATTGCATGATCTCTTGTGGCAAGGGGCCACAGAGGTGGTACAACAGCCAGAGGAAGACAAGGGGTTTTACTTGAGACTTTGTTTTCTGGTTCCTAGAAAACTCGGACTTCGAAGGTCAGACCTATATTTATCAAAACTAAAGATGTTCATTGTGCATACAGCTGCAGTCATTACAGATGGGTTATCCCGCCATCAGGCGGGTCCTCGGTCGGACGAATTCCAAAATCTAAGTCCGGCGTCAGTTGTCGTCGCTTCTTCCCTGACGTCAGTGCGGCAGGGGTATAAAAGAGGCAGCCAACTCCATTTTCTTCAGTCTTTTTTGCCACGCGGTGCCCGAAGCAGAAGCAGTTCGCAAGTGCTGGTCGGCCAGCTCCTGAGATTTACGAAAGTATTTCAGCCGAAGTCTTCTTTAAAGCTAAGTACCCGTTAGAAACTTTTCTTGCCTCAGACCGATGTCAGACAAAGTTAATAATTGTATTTCTTGTGGGAAGCAAATACCACATAAGGATTTCCACTCTTTCTGTATACCTTGCTTAGGCCCAGACCATGACGTCTCGGCCTGACGTTTTTGTGCTAGGTTCAACAAGCGTACTATTAAGCGCCGGGCGGAGTTCGCCCTTCATTATTTTGGCAAAAAATTTAATTATATCATGTCGTCGGATACACCGACACCAGTTTTGAGCAAAAGACACAAAGATAAGGACCGACATCCCAGGTCCGCACCGAGTACTGAGACCACGCTTAGGCCGACTACCGGTTCTCCGGTTCTCAGCGAGGTGCCTACGCAGCCCCTGAATACCGATGAAACTACATTACCGGTGACTTCAGAACCCGAGGTCGCAGGCTCCTCGCTGTCTATTCCTACTACAGATACCGACGCCACTCTTGGCGGGGAAACTCAAAATTTAGTCAGGCCTGCCATTTCTGAAGGCGTCTTCAGGCCTTCCACCTTCTCTATTAAATCCTTCACTAAATCTAAATCAGCCATGAAAACTAAAAAAAACAGGGTCCTCAGACCTCCTCTCAAGGCCCCATGCGTAAAAAGCAAATGCTTAAAATGGCTGAGGATTTGATTACTCTCATCAGGGGTTCTCAACCCACCTCTGACAAAAGACCCAGATTGGAGGAAGACTACCCTTCCTCAGACCAGGCTTCTATTACCTCAGAACACTCTGAGGACCAGGATTTCGCCTATTCCCCTTTCGAAGACTCTGATGCTGAGGAGTCTATTCCCTCGGTCTCCCCCCCTGAGGATTACTCTTTTGGGGAAAGCCTGCATACATTGAGGGAACACTTTCACTGGGAAGGCCAAGATTACTCATATTCCAAGAAAAGACTCAGGGAATTTCTTCTGCTCCCCCAGCATAGGCTCCTGGCTATCCCTCTTGTTTTAGATATTTTGGATGATGTGTACACAGAAGCCAGCCTTAATCCAGGTTCTTTACCTCCAGCCCCTGTTAAACCAGACAGGTATTACCGGGTTCCTGATTCTCACCAGTTCCTTTATAAAAGCCATACTGCTGACCCAGAAACTATTTCACAGGGTCCCAAGGGAATAAAGGCCTCTACTGCTAAAAACCCTTTACCTTCAGAGAGAGATTCCAGAGCATTAGAAAGGTGGGGGAAAAAGGTGTATACATCTGCCACTTTAACCATGAGGGCATTAAACTGTCAATTCCATATGTTAAAGTACCAACAGATTTTGTTATCTCAGTTGAAAAGCAAAATGACACAAACAGAACAACCAGATTTGAAAGAGTTGCAGGATTTGTTGCATGGTGCAGAGCAAGTGGGTAAACATACCTTGCAGTGTGGTTTTTGATGCTTTAGAGGCCTCATGTAGAGCTGCTGTCACGGGGTATGTTATACGTAGACATGCTTGGCTGAAAGAGCAAACCTTACCAGATCATGTCAAAGCAAAGTTATTAGATGCACCACTTCAGAAAGATGTATTGTTTGGTGTTAAAGCTGAGGAGGTACTAAAGAAAATGGAGGAAAAAGCAAAATCAATGCAAACAGTGAAAGATTTCCTGCAGGTACAACCTCCACGCTTCAGCAGAAACTGGCCTTCAAAAAATTGGTCCTTTCCAGCCACGGACAGACCTCAAAGGGGCAGATACAGATGCCCAAGGGGTAGAGGACAACCTCAAGGATTTTACAGAGCAAGACAATGGCAAGCACCAACTCCAAGAGGTGGAGAAGATAGATCACAGTCATTTAGAAAACAGACACAATGACTTCCCCCTATACCTGCCAAGCAAAGCTTTAATGGCAGCACCTTTGGGTGGAAAACTGGCATTATTTTCAAAAAATTGGCATATTGTTACAAAAGACAAATGGATTCTGGACATTATAGACAGAGGCTACAGGTTCCACTTTCACACCCTTCCAAAAATGAGAGGCATGCCAAACCTGCCACAAAATCAAAGGGCAGAGGCACAAAGACAAATTTCCGCTCTCATGGATATGAAAGCGATTCAAGAGGTACCTACAAAAGAACAAGGTCAAGGTTTTTATTCCAGACTATTCCTGGTACCAAGGAAAGACAAAGATTGGAGTCCTATCTTAGACCTATCCATCCTAAACACATACCTACAGGTGCCAAAATTCAAGATGCTCACATTACAGCAGCTTCTTCCCATGCTGGGCAAGGAGTCTTGGCTGGTAACATTGGACCTCAAGGAGGCATACCTGCATGTCCCTATCAGACAAGATTGCAGAAGATACCTCAGATTTCTTGCAGGTTCAACCCATTACCAATTCTCTGCATTGCCCTTTGGCTTATCTACTGCGCCCAGAGTGTTTACGAAATGCCTGGCATCAGTAATTGCCTTCTGCAGACTACAAGGAATACAAATCTACCCATATCCAGACGACTGCCTGATCCAAGCGGACAGCAAGGACATTCTATTGCAGCATCTGGTATTTGTAATAAAACTGTTAAACTTCCTGGGATACACAGTGAACAAAAAGAAATCAAATCTAATACCTTCTCAACAGATAATTTTCCTGGGTGCCAGCTTAAATACAACCACCCAGATGGCCTACCTCACGCCAGACAAACAAGGGCAACTGTCTCAATACTTCAGCAAAATGGCAACTTTCACCAGGCTAACTGCAAGGAAAGTCCTGCAGGCTCTGGGATTCATGGCATCTTGCATCCTACTAATCCCATGTGCAAAGCTGCATATGAGGAAACTACAATGGTACCTAAAAAACTTACGGTCTCAACACAGCCACAGCTTGGAAACAGTTATACCACTCATTCCATGCTTTCAAAAGGAATTTTTGTGGTGGGCTCAAGCATGCTAAAGAAACACAGGTCTCCCTTTCTGTGTACCTCAAGCAACTCAAATCATCACAACAGACGCCTCAGACTACGCCTGGGGAGCACACATGGCAGATCAGTGCATTCAGGGAAAATGGTCCCAAAAAGAGAAGCACCTACACATCAACCAAAAAGAGATGCTAGCCGTGCACAATGCTCTTATGACCTTCAAAGACCTACTGCATCCAGGCCAGTTATTGATAAGGACAGACAACACCACAGTCATGTGGTACATAAACAAACAGGGGGGGAACTCATTCATACCCCCTGTGCAGGCAAGCCATGACCCTATGAAACACAGCACTGGAATTGCAAATTCAACTACAGGCACAATTCCTGCCAGGAAAGGAAAACACACTGGCAGACAACCTAAGCAGAAATATGACAGATCCACACGAATGGAAGTTGCATCCTCAAGTTTTCTCAAAGATAACTCAGGCATGGGGACAGCCAGATATAGATCTATTTGCTACCCACAGAAATTACCAGTTGAAAAAATGTTGTTCAAGGGCCTATCATCCACAGGCCTGGAAAGTGGAAGCACTCTCTTTCAATTGGACAACATTGACAGTCTATGCCTTCCCTCC
The DNA here is from genome assembly GCF_019279795.1 of Protopterus annectens. Lineage (NCBI taxonomy): Eukaryota > Metazoa > Chordata > Ceratodontiformes > Protopteridae > Protopterus > Protopterus annectens. The sequence goes on from NC_056726.1 coordinate 809,364,250, forward strand.
TCTGCCTCTACTGACCAAAGTTCTATTAAAAGCCAGAGCAGAGAGGCCACAAATGATTCTCATTGCTCCAGACTGGCCAAGACAACACTGGTATCCGCTCCTAAAGAGCCTGACACACTCCCCACCATGGATCCTACCTCTAGTCCCTCTTCTGTTGTCCCAGCACAACTACAAAACCCTTCACAGCCAGGTCAAAACCCTAAATCTAGCTGCATGGAGAATACCTTAATTTCCCAACAGAGGAGCAGGATGTCATCTTGGAGGCCAGAAGACCTTCTACTAGAAAAGCCTACTCCGCCAAATGGAAACGATTTTGTGCTTGGAATCAAGAAAAGGGCCAGAATCCTTGGGTAATAAATATACCTCAAATTTTACAGTACCTAGCTGAGATGTTAAACAGTGGCCTTTCCTTCTCCTCCATCAAGATCCACGCTTCAGCCATTTCTGCACAATACAACACAGACCCTCCTTTATTCTCACATCCTCTCTTAAGGCAGTTCCTCAGAGGGGCAAAAAATATAAAGCCCCCAAGGAAACCACCAGTTCCAGCTTGGGACCTCAACTTCGTATTGGAAAAGCTGACCCTGCCCCCCTTTGAGTCAGCTTCTTCAACAGAGCTACAATACTTGTCATGGAAAACAGCCTTCCTTCTGGCTATCACCTCAGCACGTAGGGTTTCTGAACTACAGGCCCTCATGGCTGTGCAACCATTCATCGTTTTCCATCAGGACAGAGTTTCCTTACGAACCAACCCTACCTTCATGCCAAAGGTAGTATCCAGTGTAGCTTTGAATCAGACTATCCACTTACCTACCTTTTATCCAAATCCACAGAACAAAGGGGAGAGACTACTACATTCCTTGGACATTCACAGACAACTTCGTTATTATTTGGACAGAACAAAGCCATTCAGGAAATCTGAGCAACTCTTTGTGTCCTATGCTACAGGTGCTCAAGGAAAGGCTATTTCCAAACAGACAATTTCAAAATGGATAGCCCACTGCATACGCTTTTGTTATTCATTTCATGGAAAGTCTGTGCCTGCATAAATCAGATCCCACTCCACCAGGGCCACAGCTACCTCTGCAGCTTTCCTCAGGGGGGTCCCTACCAAGGACATTTTGGAAGCAGCTACTTGGAGCTCAGTCCACACTTTCTCCAAGCACTACCACCTTCCACTATACTCAAAATCTAGAGCGGACTTTGCCACAGCAGTCCTGCAGGGCATCCTCGCTCCTCCTAGTTCCACTTAGTGCCTACCACCCTTACTTAGCTTTGGGATTCTTCCCATCTGTAATGACTGCAGCTGTATGCACTATGAACATAGTACAGTTTTGTACCTACCATAAATGTAATTGTTCGAGTGCTCATACAGCTGCAGTCCAGGTTACCCCCCCCCTCCCTCCGTCCCCTCTTAGGACAGGCCTTATGACAAACACCTTTATCATACAACCTATTTGGGGTATTCTTTTATGGTGTATTTGCTTGCAACTACTGTTTTTTGATTTATCTATATTGCATGTTTGCATAACATTGTTTTGCCTTCCTTCTGGGGGCACCTGATATCTGGGGCAAGAAAAACTGAAGAAAATGGCGTTGGCTGCCTCTTTTATACCCCTGCCTCACTGACGTCAGGGAAGAAGCAACGACAACCGATGCCGGACCTAGACTTTGGAATTCGGCTGACCGAGGACCCGCCTGACTGCAGGATAACCCATCTGTAATGACTGCAGCTGTATGAGCACTCGAACATCTACATTTATGGTAGGTACAAAGCTGTACTTTATGGAAGGTTCCAAAATTCAAAATTTTAACATTGCAAGCTTTCCTGTCTCTTCTGCTTCCCCAAACCTTCTTCCTTCACATCCAGTATTTTAAAGAGTACCTTTACATACGTGTAGCCAAAGAAAACGGGCAATTCTTCAAGTTCAAAGTAGGAAATCCCACTTCCAGTTCACCTCTTACCCTTTGGTTTATGTGCTGCACTGACATATGTGGTTCATGGGAGTTTAGCCTGAATCGAGTGATTGCTGTTGCAGAACCAAGAGGATTCACTTCTACCTGTATATGGACAGCTGCCTACTACAAGCAGTGAAAGTCTTCCCAGGAACTAGCTTGGGATTAGTGCAACTCTTTTGCTCCTGGTGAGGGAAACAGCAGAATGACATTGATTCTTAGCTGTTTCTTATTGTGTGTTGTGTTTGGAACTTCCTTGATTAATGGCTGCCATTTCAGTGGGAACATCTTCATTTTAAATTTCAAACAATCACGCAACTTCATGCTCATTTGCACTGAGCTGCTGAAAGAACTACCCAGTATAGCTGTACCAAGAGGAGACTGTAATAAGCCTACTGACCCAAGCAATATCTGGGACAAGAGTTCTGATTGTTGGGGAATGTTCATAGGTCGGTACTAGGCTGTTTGGCCCTAGGGCCTATACAAGCCTAGCCTTAACAATTTCCTGGATATTTCTTCCCACAATATTTACTTGCCTGGACCCCTGTCTAGCAGGGTGACTGACGTGATCCCGGGGATGAATTTCCTATCTCCCATCCAGTCGTCAAGGTTCCTTTTGAAGAGGGCCAAGGAGGCGCTCTGCTTGATATGTATGGGCAATCTGTTCCAGAGTATGGAGAGTCTCTGGGTCAGGAACCTAGCCCTCCAGCATGTTTTGTTCATTGTGATGACAAGGTTTAGATCCCTGGAGCATGTGGCTCTCAGGGTTTGGGATTTCTTTAAGTGGAGCATGTCCAACAGCTCAGGGTTTGACATGGCCTTGTATGTTAAGCAGGGATCGCCTCTGAGTAGACAATATGCCACAGAGTATAGCTGGAGTCTTTTAGATGGTCAGCATAGGGCATCTGCTTTAGGTCTGTGACGAGGTATTTCTGCGGCCTTTCCAGCTGTTGCAGATATCTTGTGAGGTACATACCAAATGGGGCATTGTACTATAGGTCTAATGAGGGATGAGTACAGTGGGACAATGACCTTTTTTCTGGATAAAAAGCCCTTAGTGATGACGCGTGCCACACAGAAGAATTTCCTGACTGTTGTGGTGATCTGGTTATCGAAGGTGAGACCACTGTCCACCTGTGTCCCTAAGTCTCTCATCACTTTTTCGGTGTTTAGTGTACTGCCACCTATGTAGTAATTCATGGGTACATGGTTTTTCCCAAAGGGGATAGCTATACATTTCTTGGCATTAAGCTTGAGCCCATGGCTCTGGCACCAAGCATCTGTTTCTGTAAGGCTCTTTTGTAGAATATCCACATAATTTGGGGATTCAATAGTGGCTCCCAGTTTGCAGTCATCTGCGAACTTTGTTAGCCAGAGTCCCTTAGTGTTGACCTATACTTCAGAGAAGTAGATGCCAAACAAGAGCAGTCCCAGAACTGTACCCTGAGGTACTCCACTTGTCACGTGTCTGGAGCTGGATTTGGAGTCTGCTACTTTTACAGTCTGGGTTCTGTCAGTAAGCCAGTTGGCAATCCATCGAGTGACGTAGAGATTTATGCCCAGCTTAGTAAGTTTATCTATGATTCCAGAATGGGGGATGGTGTCTTCCTTGGCAAGGTCCAGATAGGCTGTGTGGACCACCTTACCCTCGTCCACAGCTTTGGAGACTGATTCGAAGAAGTCAGTCAGGTTCAGGAGACAAGATCGTCCCTTCATGAACCCAAACTGGGTGGGTTCGTCCACTGTTTGAAGGTTGCAAGTGTCTTTGTTTATAAGTTCTTTGATAATGCGTTCCATGCCCTTGCAGATCAGGCTCGTCAGACTGATGGGACGGTAGTTCCCAGGATCCAAGGTGGATCCCCCCCTCGTGGAGCAGGATAACTGTAGCTGTGTGCCACTCAGTGGGCATGAAGCCTGAGGTGAGGCTATGATTAAACATGACACTTAGGTGAGGTCCCAGTTAATTTTGTAGTTCATGTAGTACACAGCCCGGGATGTCATCTGGTCCCATGGATGCTGTATTCTTAGCTTTGGAGAGTGTGGTTTCTACATGTGTGCCGTGATTACTGGAATTTGGCAGTCTTTTGGTATTGAGATGTGCTATGTATTTTATCAAGAACCAGATTGGGATTAGTGCTGTCACTTTGCTGCTGGTGTACAAAGAAGCAGTTGGACATTGACTCCTAGCTATGTGCAGCTGCAGTGAGAGGAGCACTAGTAGTGGCTAGCTAGTAGTCATTAGGAAAATCACTGCTGAATTCAGGGCTCCTTCTATTGTATCATTGTGGTAATTCACCAGGTTAGCTAGTTAGTGGCCTGTCTTATCACTCGCTCTTCCCTGTTAACATGAGTTCACAGTCTGATTTGTCTTCTTCTTGCACTCTTCTAATGCACTGATAAAGTCTGTGAGATATGCAAGCACTTAGTCAGTTTAGAGGCAGGCTTCTGACTCACTGCAGATCATAGTAAGCAGCTTCAGTGTCGCCCAGTACTAAACCCTGTTATGCTAAAGTTGTAAGCTTCCTAGACACTGCTAAGACACACCTTAGTCACATAGTACCTTACCCACAAAGGCACCCTCACTGTTACATTCACCCACACTTAAAGAAGTTTCTCTAGCTTTAAGCCCACACAAGTAAGAAATCCATGGCAGTAAACTGTTAGAAAGCGACAGTATACACAGACACTGATGTTCGAGTCACCAGGTTGAATAAAAATTGGGTTAAAGTCAGCTGTCTATCTGGTGTCAGAATTTGTGATGCAACCATAGCCTTAGTTTGCTGCACCCAAAATATGAGTAAAACTTTGTAGTTGCACACATCACAGTGAACAACCTTAGGCATACCTCCCCCTCCCTCGAGGGGCTGCAGAGAGACATATTTGAGCTCTCCGTGCATATGCCTGGACACGAAAGATACTAGTCTTGGAAGTATCTTGCCACCTCTAAGAATGATGCCACAGTTTCAAAAGAACATGTTTAACTTCAGCAGTTGACTACCTAATTGGTGTTATTCCAGGGGGGATCTCATATGTGTCATCATGAAAGGTGAGAATTGACATGCCAGTCTTTTTCGCCAGCGGTGGCCTACATTTCTATTTTGAGGGCTTCCACATATCTGTCATGACTTTTTCTGCACCATAGTTCCTAGTTTAGGCAAGAGCCATCTCTTGTACATTCCAACCTAATAGATTCCAGTCTGTTATTTATTAATATGGAATTGTTCAAAGCTAGGAGTCTGCACATCAAATTACCTGAACTTGAGGCTTTCATGACACTTGACCAGATGCACATATGTGTAGTTACTGAAACTTGGTTCCAGTGCACTGATAACATTTCCTCCATACCAGGGTACTTTGCTATTACTTGTTCATGCCATCTAGGAGTGAAGGGGAGTATCTAAATTCATGTAAGTCCTCATTGCCTCATGACACCATTGTGGAACTCCTGCATATTTTAAGTCACACATAATAAAGCCAATTACCACATTATTACCAGCTATACACCACCCCCTCATCCTCATCCCCATTGTGTACCCAGTTATTACCAACTGTACACCACCCCCTCATCCCCATTCCCCAGTGCATACCCCACTATTACCAGCTATACACCACCCCTTCATCCCCATCCCTCAATGTGTCCTGATAACTGCATTTACCTCAGTAAGTTGAATTCTATACTTATTAGTTTCTAGTATGCCATTCCAGGATGGATTTAACCACCCATTCCATTAACTGGAAATGTTATATAAAAAGTAATAAGTATGTCCAACAGTTCCTCAGTTTTGTTCGTACAAACTCCCTAGATCAGATAGAACCAGGCTCCTCCAGAGGTGACAACATACATGACTTTGTCCTTAAAAATGCTGCCTCTACCAGAACCCCTGGTAATGTCATTCTGTCCTTGATCAAATCTGAGTATCAAGTTGTCTTTTTCTGTAAACTAGTACCATCCTGCCAATTAACTTATCATATTCAGAGGTTGCTCCAAAGGCAACCTAGTCTGAAAAAACTCAAAAGCAGCAACCTTATGGACCCCTTCCAAACTTTTTTAACCTTGGTCTCATCATACCTCATCTCTGGAGAATGTGTGGTGCTGCTCAATAAGGGCAGCTCCACCACAGACCTTGGCAACTGTCATCCTATTGGTCTGTCCAACGTCACCAGTAAAATCATGAAATGTTTCTTAGTCCACTTCATAAACAATTTACTTTATTTACCCGGTGGGTGGACTGGTACGAGGACCTCTGTCAGCCACAACCCTAGTGCAAATGCACAGTTACAGAGATATAGCAGCAGTAAGAGTCATTCAGTTATACTAATGAGAGGGTTCCTATTATAACCTCGAACTTGTAAAAGTTCGAATGTCACATGGTCGACACCATATGATCAAACTTTTACAAGTTCAAAGGTCAAAACAAATGGCTCCGTACGGTGCAGAGTGGGAAGATTTCCCCTTTCTGTACTGAAGTGCGATCTCGGAGTTGGTATATTTAAGTAGCGGGGGTGTGGGGTGCAGGGGGCTTGTCCCTGCTCAGTGTGTTTAGGTAAGTTTTTCTTTTCTTTTTTGATTATATGTTCATTGTTTCAAACTTTGCTCATATGGTGTTGATCGTATGAGGTTCGAAGTTTTGAAACTTCGAGTATGTAATATAGACCTTAATAAGACTAATTCAGATATAGAAAATCTCAAGTGTTGAACAAACTGTTATAAGTAAATCCACTTATTCTTTCGTGTTATGCACTGTCAATCAAATCATCCTTTAATGTTATACAGTATAATAAAGTTTCATGACATTGTACAGAACTAGCATTGTTAACATTGTATAATGAACAGTTAACTGTTTACATACTTATAGAAACAGAATTGCCCCTTTGAAGGGGGATCAGTTGAAAGTGCTCTGTCTTTAGGTCTTCAAGAGAGGTTAAAAGCAGCACTTGACACAAATGAGATGGGGTTGAGATTAGCTCTTGTCAAGAAAACATGTACAACTGAATGTTGGTTAAGAATGCACTGTTAGCTTTTCATGAAAATGAAATATTCTGTAATCTGTCTTAAGTTCTATGGGAAAGCAATTTTTGTTAGCAGGTATAATTTTGCTGATGTTTTTTTCAACAGATGTCAATCTGAAAGGAAGTTGGTGACCTAAAAACCCACAGCCCTGATCAATTTAGTTTAATGAAAGGTAGAGCCTATCTTCTTAATTTAGTTAATTTCTTTAAAAATATAATGGACTCCCATGAACAAAAGCCATTCTGCCTTATTGGTTATCAGGACCTTGCTTAAACCTTTGCTAAGGTTCCCCATGCTGGCATTACTGACAACCTGGCTAGTCCAAACATAACCCCCTATATCATCTGTTGGGTTGCAGATCAACTCCCCACTCAATTTAACACAATAAGAATCAATACTAACATCTCATATGAAAGGCAGTTCATATGAGATGTCAGTCAGGGCTCTATCATGGGTCACCTTTTTGTTTGGATCTACTTCACCAATGTGAAAACAGAGGTCAGACGTCTGTGGTTAATCAAGTTTGCCAGTGATTGTAAACTGGTTGCTGTTATTAACTCACCCTTAGATACTCTTATCCACCAAGTGAGCCTTGCCAGAGCCAACATTAAGAGTACCGACCTTGATTTTAAGCTTAATGCCAGAAATTATAGGTACCTTTGGAAAACATGTCTGTCCTATAAGATAGACAGTCATTGGAGATCTAGGTACTGTCATCAACAGTGAAGTATCCCTCTATTGTCATGTATCATTTATATTTAGGAAATCTTTCTAGCTTGACTAGTTAATGACCGAGAGTATATTCTCCATATCTTAAGATGCTGTTCATCTTTCATCAAGCCAGTTGTAGAACACAGCACACCAATATGAATACACTGCACCAAATACCTGGCTCAGCTAGAAAGATTGATGTAGTTCCTCCTCTGTCTTGTACCTTCTCCTACATGGTGATCTGTGACTTACCTTCTAGGCTGTGAAAGATCCTATCCTACTAAATGTCTTCCAACTTAGAATAGAGTACTGGTAGTGTTAAAAGACCTCAACCTTCATCTCAACATAATAAAGTCCTCTTGGAGAGGTAGGATGCCCTTCCACATCACTGTTACAGTGTTCTTCACTGAGAGGATCTACTGCCAAGGATAGCCTAAAGTCCAGCTGGTGTGCTAAAACCTTTGGTTTTTATAGGTGCTGTATGACTCGCATATGTTCCCTGCATAGAGCATAAAGTGACATCGTGTGGAAAATGGACAGCAACCAATCAGGCCTAGACATTTTGGCCTTTTTCTTGGTAGATGTATGTCCCTTGGGACAGGAGGATTCGGACGTAGCATCCTGAACCAACAGTTTAAGACATTGGTTCTTTGGATACATGGAGAGGGATGATAAATGATTACTGAGAGTCTTGGGGACAAACACTTGACAGACAGAGCACTACTTACGGTCATGGAAAGCACCAAGGCAAAAATGAAACTGGTCGTGATGGTCTTTATGGGGAATCTGCCTCATACACTGACATTTTCCCTTCCTGGATAACATGAACACAAATAACAACAAAATCGAGAAAAACAGAGAAGAAACGCCAAGGAGGCACTTAACTGAAGATGGCTTGGTAACCAGCACAGCAGATGGATGTTCTGAGCTACATCTGATAATGGCGTACACACTGGTGGCAAAGAAGTTCTGAGTATTTGCACCCGTACATCATCAGCTAGTGAACACCCTGAAGAATGTCCAGAGCTTAGTTAAACACCTGCAAGATTGTTTAGGCTTCCTGACTGAGGCAGCTGCCCATCTCTCCTTCCCAACTCCCTCACAGACAAATACACAAATAGGCTTGCGCACACACACACACACACACACACAATTATGTAACTTTTCACTTTGTTGCACAGCACCATGGCCTTGGAGGTAGGTGTACTGATTTTCATTTTGGCTTCTCCACACACAGCAGTGAATCATTTGACCAGAAGGGATCTGCTAAGACACCTGGTCAGGCACTAGATCAACCTGGAGAATAATGGTACCTTGTAAGGTAATAAAAAGAGGGGAGAGACGGTAAGTATAAAAATGAGTGGATACCAACTCCAAACCTGAAGGGCCCCCAAGTAAGGAAAAGAGTAGGGAAAAGACTGAAGGCATTTGTCATCTGCCGACCTTTATTTAGTTAGTTTGGTTAGTGTAGTTTTGTTTAGTTAAGTGGAGTGGTTATGGGGGCCCTTTTCAGTTATGACCTGTGTCATTTGGCACATGGTACAGTGGTTCACAACAGTTTGATTAGATAGAAATTAGATGTAGTAATGGCCTACACTAATTACATTGCTTACATCTTAAACAAACGGACATCAGCCAACTTATTCAGTACAGTGGATAACTTTGAGGACACTTAGTTACAGTCATGAATATCACTTATTAGAATGTTTACACTTCATCTACACCTTAAACACATGGATGCCAGCAGAGTTATTCAGTACAAAGGAGAATTTCAAGGCATGCAGTGTATTAACATTTAATGCATAGTACACTGTGTACGTGATTTACGAGAGACAGTAACAGGTTAAAACTTCATTCCTTCTGCCAGAAATAGGATCCTGTACCTTGGATTAATGTAATTTTGTGTGTGCCGTAGGTCCCCAAACTGGACACTCTTTCAGTCTTGGCTGCATCATGACATGTCCATGAAAGCCACAACATTTTTATAAATGCTTTCTTATGAAGTTATTGATGTGTGATCCTGCTGCTTTATTACACTTATTCCAGTCATTTATGGAGAAGACACTGTACTTTAAATCATGTTTGTGTTTTACACTATATTACTTCTTTCGTTTCAGTCTTTATCCACTATCTTTAGTACTTTTTATCCTGTTCTGGGTGAAAACGGCCAGAGCATGTTTTGCTAAGCAACAGATAAGAGGCAGGAAGCAGTCCTGGATAAAATGCTAGTCAGTTGCAGTGCACAGAGACTCGCATGATCACAGCAAGACACAAATAGTGACATGTACACAGCCAACTTATCATTTCTGTTCCACATGCCAGTGTGCATTTGAAAAGTTAAAGAAAACCACCATCACTGATGAAATCACAGGATAATGTAGGGAGGGCATGCAAACTTCCCACAAAAGGTATGCCTACTGAGAATTAAACTTGGGAACTAAGCACACTGAGGCAGTATTGCTAACAGTTATACTACTATGCCAGCTTTTCATGTTTTCTGTAATGTGGTGTAAGGGCCTTCCAAGAAGTTATAATATTTTTCTTGTTCTTTATATACCTATTTATTGGGTATCACTAGACCCATCACATTGACCTGCTGTTTTTATCTGTTTTATATTTATCTAATTAAATATTTCTGCATACCACTTTGCTAGATAGGTTATGCCTCTCTGTTTCCCTTATACTCAGTATTTATTTTATTGTATCTTTTACAGATTACCTTGCAAGATATGCTGGTTGGATAAGATTCTGACTGTGACCCAAACAACCAGAGTTCAAGCAGCAGCCCAGGCTTTAGAAGAGCCACATGGGTTAGGCGTGAGCCATTAACATTGGCTCGCTCATTCCATTAAAGAGAGAAGAGGTTCCTGACATGGCTTTGGTTTCTGTGCAAGCAGAAGTTTATACTGACCAGAAGACATAGGCTTGCTATCCCAAGTCAGTGACAGTAGCTCTCAGAAAGGAGGGCTTGTGCGTGGGAACAGCACATGCCATAAGGACGGCATTGGATGTGCTGTCATGATGTATTGCTTACATCAGTCACGTGAGGATAAGGTTGTGGTTCATCAGAAACACCACATAGCCTTCATTCAAAATGATGCAGGATGCTGATTTGAGGAGTGCTGTGTAGATGTTCTTTGTGTTTCACTGTTGCAGTCCTCACGTATGGGTTATCCAGCTCCCGGTAGCCCTCAGACGGCCTGAATACCAGAGTCCTTGGTATATGACGTCAGCTGCTGCTGGTTGTAAAACTGATGTCAGAACGTCAGGTATAAAGAGAGGCAGCCGACGCCGTTTCCTCAGTCTTTCTTGCTGCAGAGCCCGAAGCAGATGCAATTCGCACTAGTGCCGGTCGGCCGTTTACCTTCGTTTTGCTTTCCGACTACCAAGTTGAAGATGCCTTCAGATAAGTACCCCATTAGGGATCCTCTTTTCTTGCTTTAACAAATGTCAGATAAAGATAATAACTGTCTTTCCTGTGGAGAACAGATTCCACACCGTGATTTCCATTCCTATTGTATAACTTGTTTGGGCCTTGAGCACGACGTCCCTAACTGCGATCTCTATGCTTCTTTTAATGCACGTACCATATGCCATCGAACTAAGTTTTTGTTTAAGCATTTTGGAGTCTGGCCTAAGTTAGTCAGTATGGCGTCTTCTGGTCTCCTGACTTCGGATATACCTAGTAAACGCAAAGACAAGGACCGCGACAGGCCTAGGGTTAAATCTGCCGACGATGCACCAGTAAAATTGGTCGTCAGCACAGCAGTAGTCAGTGAGGTGCTTTCGCAGCCCCTGCAGTCTGCAGATTTTCAGCCGCAAGCCTCTGCCGAGATCTTTACGGAGTCCTTCATGCCACAGGCTGCTATTTCGTCTTCAGACCCTCTGCCTGTCACCGCCTCAGATGGGTCTGGAGCAGTTTTGCAGGCACTGGCTTCTGACGCATCTTCTTTTTGACATGAGACGAGAACCAGACCGACTGCCTTAGTTTAGGCTTCTGCAGTTGCTAGGCCTCCCGAGACCCTCTGGATTGCTAGTAAACCTTCCAGCCACAAACCTACTCACAAGTAGGTGTCGTCCTCCCCTCCTGTGCCTCAGTCCCAGTTGGTAAAGATGGCTGGTGATTTTCTTTCCCTGATTAGGGGCTCTCATCCACCCCCTCCAAAGAGGGCTAGGGAATTATCCCCTGATGTTTTGTCTGTCAGATTCTGAGATTTCCAGTATGTCTGCTGGTGAAGAAGGACATTCTCAACTTTTTTCTGGCTTTGAGGATTCTGATGCGGAGGACTCTATCCCTTTTCTGTCTCCCCTCCAGAAGATTTTTCCTTTGGGGATACTTTGAATACCCTTAAGGAGCATTTTAAATGGAAATGTCAGGATTTTCCACAGTCTAAGAAAAGAATCAGGGAATTTTTGGATTTGCCTCAACATAAGCCTCTGGCTATACCTCCAGTTTTGGAAGTTGCGGATGATGTTTTCTTAGAAAATTCCTTAACTCCTAATTCTGTTCCTCCTGCCCCCAGAAAACCAGATAGGTATTATAGGGTTCCTAAATCTCATCAATTCATTTTTAAAAACCCTACTGCTGATCCAGAAATTATTTCTCAAGGCCCCAAGGGTATTAAGGCTACTACTACTAAAAACCCTGTGCCTTCCGATAAGGAGTTGGGAGGGTGGCCTAATGGTTAATGTGTTTGCCTTACAAACACAAGGTGCAGGGTTTGAGTCTCACAAGGGATAATTGGCTAGGCTTAAAATGGCTCGCAAGGGCAGTTAGCTTAGTACTAACCTATATGAGTCTAGGGCCTTGGACAGGTGGGGTAAAAAAGTCTATACCTCTGCAACTCTTGCCATTAGGTCCGTGAATTGTTTTTTTCACATGCTTAAGTATCAGCAGCATACTTTGGAGGCTATTAAGACTAAACTTGGAGATATTCCTTCCATGAAGGAGAACAAAGATTTACAAGACTTACTGAATTCTGCCACTTTCGTTAATAAGCATTCACTTCATTGTGGTTTTGACACTTTGGAGGTTTCCTGCAGAGCAGCAGTCACTGGTTCTGTAATTAAAAGGCATGCTTGGCTCAGGGTGCAGCCTCTTTCTGAACCTGTTATGTCTAAATTGCTGGATATTCCTTTGCACAAGGATAATCTTTTTGGTAATAAAGCTGAGGAGGTACTGAAGAAGTTGGAGGATAAAGCAAAATCTATGCAAGCTGTAAAAGATTTCCTTTAGGTTCAGCCTCCTCGGGTTAGTAGCCATCATCCTTCCAAGAATTGATCTTTCCCTGATCCTGGTAAGCAGGGTCATTCTAGGACTAGGGGGTTTCAGATCTACCAGAGGGCAACCTTCTGCCCCTCAAAGGGGTAAGCAATGGCATTCTTCTTCTGCTAAATCAGGGAATTCTAAGCCAGCTCCCCAAAGCAAACATTCTCCGTGACTCCGGCCTTCTTGTGCCTATCTCTGCAGGCCCTGGGTTTCCTTTAGGAGGAAGGTTAGCCAGGTTCACAGAGGTATGGTCTACCATCACAGACGTAACCTTGGTTTACTACATTGAGCACCCATTTGTTAAGTTTTACTTTCACATCTTCCCTGTTTTACAAGGGTACCCAGACATACCCAGAACTCTCAGGGCAGAGGTAGAAACTCAGATTTCTTCTTTTCTGACTATGGGGGCTACAGAGCCAGTTCCTGCAAATCAGGCAGGCCTAGGTTTTTATTCAAGACACCCTATTCTGGATCTGTCTATTCTAAACAATTTACTGGTGATTCCCAAATTCAAGATGCTCACCCTTCAACAGTTACTACCTATGCTCAGCAAGGATTCATGGCTGGTAACTTTGGCTCTAAAGGAGACTTATCTGCACATCCCAATAAGGGAAAGATGCAGGCAGATGTTCTTCGTGTTTCACTGTTGCAGTCATCACATTTGGGTTATCTGCTTACAGTAGCCCTCAGTCGGCCTGATTATCAAAGTTTTGGGTCCTGCATCGGTTGCTGTCTCATCCTCCATGACGTCAGGTAGTCAGGGGGTATAAAGCATGCAGCTGACGCCATTACATCAGTCTTTCTTGCTATACAGTGCCCGAAGCAGAACCAGTTCGCAAGTGCAGGTCGGCCGACTCCTGAAATTTTCATTTTCGAGTTTCAGAACCGAAGTCTTCAACTAAAGCTAAATACCCCATTGGGAAAACTTTTTCTTGCTCTAAACCGATGTCAGTAAAAGTCAATAATTGCATTTCTTGTGGAAAGCAAATACCTCCTAAAGATTTTCATTCATACTGTATTCCTTGCCTAGGCCCTGACCACGACATACCTCGCTGTCGATTTTGTGCCTTATTTAAACCGCGAACTATTCGGCATTGGTAAATTTACACCTCTAAATATTTTGGTACTCCGTTCAATTATCCAGATATGTCTTCGGTAAGCAATCCGACTACCGACATTCTGAAAAAACGCAAAGATAAAGACAGAGACAGGCCGCCTAGGTCCAAAGCTGCCGACGACGCTTCTCCTAAGCTAGTTGCCAGTTCACCGGTACTCAGTGAGGCCCCTGATACCCACTACTTCAGATTCGCAGGCCTCTACTGAGACCCATTCAGAGTCCGGTATGCCGCGAGAAGCTTCAACTGTGGAACCTGTGGATGTCTCTACCTTGGATGGGTTCAGAGCCACTGTGCAGGCACCAGATTCTGAGGGGTATATTCAGGCCTACTGAATTGCATATTAAACCGACTCAATCTTCTTCTTCAAGGCCTAAAACTCGAACCATGCCTAAAAAAATAACGCCCAGACCACATGGTCAGGCCTCTATGCCTAAAAAACAAATGATAAGAATGGCTGAAGACATTATTACTTTAATCGGGGGAAGCCAACCTTCCCCCTCTAAGAGACCTAGGACTGAATTTGCCTATGATACTTCTGATCAGGATTCTGAAATTTCTGTATCCTCTGATGACCAGGATTTACCCTTATCTACGTATGAAGATTCTGATACAGAGGACTGTATTCCCTCTGCTTCCCCTCCAGAGGATTTCTCTTTTGGTGAAACTTTACATGCTCTTAGGGAGCATTTCCGCTGTGGAAGCCAGGATTACTCTGATTCTAAAAAGAGACTTAGGGATTTCTTACTCCTGCCCCAACACAGGCTTTAGCTGTCCCCCCCTGTATTGGACATTGTTGATGATGCCTTTTCGGAATCTAGCTTGGCCCCTGATTCTTTATCTCCTGCGCCCAGAAAACCTGATAGATATTACAGGGTTCCTGACTCTCACAAGTTCCTTTTTAAATATCCTACTGCGGATCCTGAGACCATTTCACAGGGACGCAAGGGCATTAAGGCTACTACTGCCAAAAATCCTACCCCCTCTGATAGAGATTCCAGGGCGCTGGATAAGATTGGGTAAGAAGGTATACAGTTCTGCAACCTTGGCCATTAGGGCCTTAAACTGTCAGTTTCATATGTTAAAGTATCAGCATATCATTGGATTGCTTAAACAGAAAATTATGTTGATTCCTGACTGTGCTGAAAGTAAGGATTTACAGGATTTAATGCGTTCTGCTGCACATGTTGGAAAACATACTTTGCAATGTGGTTTTGATTCACTAGAGGCATCTTGCAGGGCTGCTGTCATTGGGTCTGTACTTAGAAGGCAAGCTTGGCTTAAGGAACAATCTTTGCCAGATCATGTTAAAGCTAAATTGCTGGATGCTCCCTTAAATCAGGACCACCAACAAAGCAGAAGTACTGAAAAAGATGGAAGAAGAAGCTAAATCTATGCAAACTGTTAAAGTTTTCCTACAGGTACAGCGTCCAAGATTTAGTAGGCATTGGCCCTTTCCTGCCTCTTCCAGGCCTTCTCAGTCCAAACGCAGAACCAGCAGAACACCCAGGCTTCAGTCCCAAGGTATGCACGGGACTAAGCAGTGGGGGGCTCCCACTTCCAAATCAGGGAGTAGTAAGACCCCCCCCCCCATGTTAAACTGTCTCAATGACTTAACTTTAAAACTTCCAAGCCCTTCTCAGCTGACTGCTCGTTTAGGGGGAAAGCTTGCTCTGCAAATAAAAAAAATGGGAACTAATTACCCAGGACAAATGGGTTTTAAATATAGTTTCCCAAGGATACAGAATTCACTTCCACACATTACCAACCCCAAACGGTTGGCCAGATCTACCCCCAAATCAGTGGGCAGAGGCTCAAAAGCAAGTACTCTCTCTCTTAAACATAAGGGCTATTCAAACTGTACCAGAAGAGGAAAAGGGACAAGGTTTCTACTCAAGATTTTTCCTGGTACCCAGAAAAGACAACTCATGGTGTCCTATCCTGGACCTTTCTATCCTAAACACATTTTTGGTGAGCCCAAAATTCAAGATGCTAACTCTTCACCAGTTGCTTCCTATGCTAGGCAAGGATGCCTGGTTGGCAACACTGGATTTATAGGAAGCCTACCTGCACATCCTAATCGGGGAATCTTGCAGAAGATACATATGCTTCAAAGCAGGCTACATGCACTATCAGTTCTCTGCACTGCCCTTTGGCTTATCTACTGCGCCCAGGTTATTCACAAAGTGCCCAGTTCCAGTCATTGCATTTTGCAGGCAAAGAAATATTCAAATATATCCATACCTGGACGATTGTCTAATTCAGGCAGAAAGCCAGGACATACTTTTGAATCATCTGATGTTTGTACACAAGGTACTAACTTGTCTGGGATACACCATAAACGAAAAGAAATCACACCTGGTACCCTGTCAACAAATTATATTCCTGGGAGCAAGCTTGAACACAACTTCCCAGATGGCTTTCCTCACGCCAGAGAAACAAATTCATTTCACAGTTTACTTCAAACTAATGGCCACAAAAACCCTGGTATCTGCAAGACAAATACTGCAAGCCTTGGGGTTCATGGCCTCCTGCATTCTCCTAATTCCATATGCAAGACTGCATATGAGGAAACTACAATGGTATCTAAAAAGCCTATGGTGTCAACATTCTCAGTATCTAGAAGCAATGATTCCTGTCATACATTGCCTACAGTTAGAGTTCCTTTGGTGGGCAGAGGCCTGTCACCAAAACAATGGACTACCATTCACTCTACCCCCTGCCACCCACACCCTAACTACAGATGCATCAGATTATGCATGGGGGGCACACCTAGCAGGGAAGTGCATTCAGAACAAATGGGGACCCAAGTCAAATGCACCTGCATATCAATCAAAAAGAAATGTTAGCTGTACAGAATGCTCTGACAACCTTCAAGGACCACATTATTCCAGGACAATTAATGGTAAGGATGGACAATACCACTGTTATGTGGTACATAAACAAGCAGGGGGGGACCCATTCATACCCCTTCTGCAGACTAGCCATGACTCTGTGGAACACAGCCTTGAACTACCAATTGCATTTACAGGCTCAGTTCCTGCCAGGAAAGCTAAATACACTGGCAGACAAACTAAGCAGAAATCTCATGGACCCACACGAGTGGAAACTGGAACCAAAGACTTTCAACATGTTGATAAACAAATGGGGGAGCCCAAATATAGAACTGTTTGCTTCCCCCCAGAACTAGCATTTGGATAAATTCTGCACAAGGACTCCCCACAAGCAAGCTTGGAAAGTGGATGCCCTGTCCTTCAACTGGAAAAAATCTATCAGTTTATGTGTTTCCTCCTCTGCCTCTCCAAAGTACTACTAAAGATCAAACAGGGCAAACCAAGGACAATAGTGATTACATCAGCCTGGCCACGCCAACACTGGTACCCCCTCTTGCGCAGTGTGTCACTGCTGGCACCATGGCACCTGCCTCAGACCCCTACCCTGCTGTCCCAGCAGAAGGGCCAGATCCTGCATCCTCAACTTCAAACCCTGAACCTGGCAGCCTGGCTAATTGCTTGACCTCTCCTTTACCATCCCTCAGTAAACAAGTGTTGGATGTCATTTTGGAGGCAAGGAGGCCTAGTACTAGAAAATCACATGCTGAAAAATGGAAAAGATTCTGTTCCTGGAACCAAGCTCAGGGGATGGGCACAGGAGCGCCTAACTTACCTCAGATTGTCCAATACTTAACTGAGATCCTTCACAAGGGTCTTTCTTTTTCCTCCATCAAAATTCATGCCTCAGCCATTTCAGCTCATTACAACACAGAACCACCCATCTTCTCTCATCCACTGCTCAAGCAGTTCCTCAGAATGGCCAAAAATTTAAGACCACCCAGGAGAGCCCCAACTCTAGCCTGGGACCTTAACTTTGTATTGGAAAAACTCACTCTACCTCCTTTTGAATCAGCTGCAAGTGCAGAGTTAAAATTCTTTTCTTGGAAAACAGCCTTCCTTTTGGCAATCACTTCAGCTAGAAGGGTATCTGAATTACAGGCCCTTATGGCAGTAGAGCCTTTCATCATCTTTCATGCGGACAGAGTGTCCCTCAGGACCAAACCCTCCTTCATGCCCAAGGTGGTATCCAGTGTGGCTCTTCATCAGTCCATTCATTTGCCAACCTTCTTTCCTAATCCACAGAACAAAGGGGAACGGATACTGCACTCCTTAGATGTGCACAGACAACTTAGATTTTACTTGGACAGGACTAAACCTCAAAGGAAATCTGAACAATTGCTGGTGGCATTTGCTGCAGGGGCAGAGGGGAAGGCCATTTCAAAGTAAACCATTTCTAAATGGATAGGCCATTGCATTTATTTCTGCTATAAGCACCATTGAAAACCTGCTCCACAGGGGATAAGACTGCACTCAGCCAGGGCTGCATATACCTCTACAGCCTTTCTCAGAGGTGTTCCTACCAGGAACATCTTAGAAGCTGCTACCTGGAGTTCTGTTCATACCTTCACCAAGCATTACCATTTGCCTATTTTCTTTAAATCCAGAGCTGGTTTTGCCACTGCAGTCTTGCAGGGACTTATAGCTGGTCCTAATGATTTAGCTTTGGGAATCTACCCAAATGTAATGACTGCAACAGTGAAACACGAAGAACATAGTACAGTTGTGTACACTTACCATAAATGTAGATTTTCGAGTGTATTCACTGTTGCAGTCCTGGTTACCCTCCCACCAGCCCCCTGACTTCTATTTGCTGGACCTCTCTTCTTGTTTACTGTGTTTAAGCTTCTGGTGTATTTGCTTATAGTTGGAGGTGTAACCTTGTATATAATTGCTTCCCATTATGGGGACATCTGGGGCAAGAAAAACTGATGTAATGGCATCGGCTACATGCTTTACACCCCTGACAACCTGACATCATGGAAGAAGGGACAACAACCGACGCAGGACCCAAGACTTTGATAATCAGGCTGACTGAGGGCAACCTGCCAGCAGATTACCCAATTGTAATGACTGCAACAGTGAATACACTCGAACATCTACATTTATGGTAAGTGTACACAACTGTACTTTCTGGGGATACCCTTACTGGACAACAAGAGGGCTCAAGTCATACTGGGGAGACCTGATGTTTGGTATTCATGGGGCAAATATTTTCTAGAAAGAGACTTAGCAAGGTATCCTGTTATTAATGTTTTAGTTTCCCATGCATTCTACTTTTCCTTTTTTGCAACCTTCTTATAACCCCTGTAGTGTCATGTTGGCCTTTTGCGAACAATATATTTTTGTATATTTGGATGCGGCATACATTATTGCTCTATAAAATATTCCATTATTCCTTTTTTACTTCACAATTTCATATATTTTATTTTCCTGTTATGCAACTTTGATTAATAGTGTTGTCATACATGCTGCTTATGAGCCATGTTTTTCATATGTTTGGGTGAGTGCACAGTTTAACCTTTTGTGGCTCCTTACAAAGAAACAATTTTCTTCCTGGACACATCTTTCTTATCAACACTCATTCACTTCCTCTAAGGATCTTGACATTGCTACCACATAAACCCTTTTAAAATGAAGTTACAATGCTTCTCAACTGCTTCTTCACAACTTAATTTCAGATCAGAATGTGCTGTTAATTTTTGTATAATTTGTGATCAGTAATAGCCAATTGTTTCATCACAACAGTACATTCTGCTATTGCTATATTACACAGAGGCATCTGAAATACTCCATATACTATAGATTTTTTTTGTGTCTCACTGTTGCAGTTGTCACTGATGGGATTTCCTGCCATGGAAGGGCTTGGTTGGCTGGAATACCAGAGAATTTTCTCCTCCTCTTCTTCCTGAAGCTGCTAGATGCCCTGACTGACATCAAGATGTCTGAATATAAAGGAAGTCAGCCATTGCCATAACTTCAATTCTTTCTTGCTGTTTGAGCCCAAAGCAGAGTGCATCAGATAGTCTGCACCAGGGAAAGAAGACCTTTAAAGCTAAGTATCCTGTTGAGGAACTTTTTATGTGTTTGGCTGATGTCAAAGAAAGTTCATAACGGTCTCTGCTGTGGCAAGCAGATACCACACGAGCACTTTCACTCCTTTTGTGTAACTTGTTTATGCCCAGAACACAACGTACCTATCAGTTCTGCATCAGGTTTATCCATTGCTTCATATGGAGATTCATATTCTGATGAGAACCTTGTCTCAGCTTTCCCACCTGGGGGCATTTTCTTTGGGGAGACCCTTCATACCCTGAGGGAACATTTTAAGTGGGAAGCACAGAACTGTCTCCAATTTAAGAGGAGGGTTAGGGAATTTCTAAAACTCCCTGAGCATAAACCTATTGACATTCCTCCAGTCTTAGACGTAGTGGATGATCTTGCTGCATTCTTCCTTACAGCTGAATTTCCTCCCCCCTGCCCCTCGTAAACCTGATAGATTTTATAGTGGCGACTCAGGGTCCTAAGGGAGCTAAAGCTAGTACTTCCAAAAAATCCCCTGCCAACTGACAAAGAAAGCAGAGTCTTGGACATGTTTGAAAGAAATCTACATCTCTGCTACCCTGGTCAAAAGGGCTTTAAATTGCCAGTTTCATATGGTGAAGTATCTGGAAACCATTTTAGACCAGATGAAACAAAAATTGGTAGGGATCAAAAATAAGGCCCTTTCCAAGTAACTGCTACACTTAAGCAATTCTTGCTGTCAAGTAGCTAAGCACTCCTTGCACTGTGACTATGATGTTGTGGAAGCTTCCAGCAGGAGCAGCATCTATAGGCTCTATCATTGGAAGATGTGCCTGGCTGAGGGAACATTCACTCTCTGAAAATGTGAAATCCAGTCTTATGGATGCTCCTCTGGACAAAGATTTCCTTTTTGACCCCAAGGCTGAGGCCATGTTTAAGAAGTTGGAGGATAAGGCCAAGTCCATGAAAATGGTCAAAGACTTCATCAGGTACAACCTCCTTGCTTCAGCAGCAGTTACTCTACTAAACACGGGTCCTTTCTGGCCTGCCAGTCTAAGCCTAGACATGGGAGATCTCAAAAGGGAGGAGTCAAAGGCAGCACCAGCGACCAAGACAGTGGCAAACAGAATCCGGTTGGCCTGTGGGATGCCATCAACAAATACCCAGTAGGGACCAGTCATGACACTTCCATGAAGCTACCTTTCCCCCTTCCTTCATGTCTCTTTCCTATCCCCCTCAGACTAGGGCAGCTGTCCCTCTTCTTAAATAGTTGGACAGTCATTACCAGGGATCAGTGGGTACTGAAAATCATAAAAAGAGGTTACAAAGTTCAGTTCAAATAGACTCTTATTCTATCATGTTTCCCAGATATTCTACCAAGCTAACAAAGAGAGGCCTTAAAATAAATAACAGCTCTTGTGCACCCAAGGCTCTGTGGGACCAGTATCAAACACATTACAAGGAAAGGCATTTTATCAAAGCTTTTCCTTATCCCCAGAAAAGAGGGTACCTGGAGCCCTATTTTGGACCTGTCCAGGCTCAACAAATTTTTGCAGGTACCACAATTCAAAATGCTAACCCTCCATAAACTGCTGCCCATGATTTCACCCGACACTTACATGATATCTTCTTTCATCCATGGACATCCATTCTTTACAAACCTTCATCCTGCCCTGCTCTTGCTTCCCTCATCTCGAGCTATTCTCCTTCTCGTACTCTCCGTACCGCTAATCAATTACTACTACATACTTACCAACCCAAAAAAACAATAGGTAAACTCCTTTATAAATGTTCCATTACCCAAGCTTGGAGCAAACTTCCCAGAGACTTATGTTCCATCATTCACCCATCCCACTTTAAAGAAAAACTCAAAATTCATCTACTTAACTCTAAAATCTGTCCGTGCCAAGCCCCAACCTAAACTTTACTCTCCCTTCCTTAATCTACTCCACACACAACTTGTATGCCTCTATCACAGAGGCTTTCTTATCTCTGCTACCTTTTTCTGATGATTAAACTCTTCTTGTAAATATGTAAATACATTGTTACTCTATAAAGTATTACCTGTACACTATATGTTTTTTTGCATCATCTTTTTATGTGCTCTACTTGTTTTGTTTTTTTTTTTAATTAGATTTTTCATGCAACAATTTCTTTTTCTATAAACTATGTGTTTAATGGAGCTTTTCTCCTCGGGTCTCCACTGAAAATGGGCCACAAACCCAGCTGGACTAACCCGGTTAACAAATGTCAATAAATAAATCAGTAACCTTAGATCTAAATGACACACACCTCTACATTCCCATAGAAAAATCTCACAGGAGGTTCTTATGCTTCAGTGTAGGTATGAGTCCTTATCAGTTCTGTGCTCTGCCCTTTGGCTTGCCTTTTGCACAACGAGTTTTCACAAAATGCTTAGCCCCAATCACAGCCTTCTGCAACTCAAAAGACATTTAGCTTTACCCTTACTTGGACAGCTGCCTCATTTAAGAAATAGATCTAGAAAAACTCAAAGCAGATCTACCTTACACCTAAGTGATCTTGGCTTCTCTGGGGTTCACCATCAGTACCCAAAAGTCTTAGACCATCCCCACAAACAGGATTGTGTTCCTAAGAGCTTTGCTGGATTTCTCCCATGAGAAGGCCTTTCTTTTGCTGGACTAGGTTACCTTCGTTAACTCTGTACTTCTAAAAGCTCCTTGTAAGGAAGCACCTCACAGCCAGAGAGTTCCTCAGAGCCTTGGGTTACATGGCCTCTTGGATTCTTATGATCCCCTTGGACAGACTCCATATGAGGAAGGTGCAGTGGTACCTCAGAAATGTGTGCTGCTAGCATTCTCAATCTCTTAACTTCAGGGTGAAGCTTCTCCCCCTCAGGAAAGAGTTTGCCTGATGGGCCCGAAATTGCTCTCTCAACCTGGGCCTTACCTTTGGGTTTCTTCCTCAGGATCAGACTCTGACAACAGATGCCTCAGAAATTGGGAGCTCGCTACAACAATTCATAGACTCAAAGCAGATGGGACTCCCACTTCAAGAACAAACACATCAACCTAAAAGAACTGCTGGCTCTCCAAAAAGGTTTGATTGCCTTCAAAGATCAATGGAAAACATGACTACTCCTAGTAAACATAGACAATACCATGGTTATGTGGTTCTTAAACAAGCGGGGGGGGGGGGCTCACTCTTACTCTCTTTACCACCTAGCTATGGACCTTTGGGAAACTGCAAACTCCCTAGGTCTGCACCTCATGGCTCATTACCTGCCAGGAGAAACAAACAAACTGGTGGATCACCTAATCAGGAGCCTGTCAGATCCTCATAAGTGGCACTTGTATCGAGAAGTTTTTTTCAGCATAGTCGAAGAATGGGGTGTGCCAGAGATAAGCCATTTTGCCACAAAATAAAACTCTGCTTGAAAATGTTTTGCTCCAGGTCCAAGACAAGTTCAGCCTGGAAGACAGATGCCTTCTCCTTCCCTTGGACAGGCTTTTTCTTCTGTGCCTTCATCCAATACCCTTGTTCCCCAGGGTACTGCTGAAGATAAGGTATGAAAGGTTAATGGTCATTCGAATAGCCCCAGACTGGCCAAGGCAGCACTAGCATCCTCTAATGCCCAGTCTAAGCAGGAAGGAACCATGGTTGCTGCCCCAATGAGTGGACCAATTAACTAAGAACAAGGACACCTTCATACACCCCAACCTGAGCACTCTCAAATTGACAGCTTGGATGATACCTTGACCTCCTGGAGGGGGACACCCCTCGACAACCAGGTTCTGGACATTCTTAAAGAAGCCAGAAGACTTGGCACAAGAAAATCTTACTCCACCAAATGGAAAAGATTCACTGTATGGTGCAGACAAAAATGACAGCCGTCTTCAAGCTCAGATGCCATTGATCCTTGCATACTTATCAGGACTTTTTTATACCTCTATTAAAATTCACACCAGCAATTTCTGTTTATCTGCCTACTCAGCCCCTCTGTTTTCCCATCCTGTCATGAAGCAGATGTTCTTCGTGTTTCACTGTTGCAGTCATTACATTTGGGTAATCTGCTGGCACGTTGCCTTTAGTCGGCCTGATTAACAAAGTCTTGGGTCCTGCGTCGGTTGATGTCCCTTCTTCCATGACGTCAGGGGTATAAGACATGCAGCCAATGCCATTACATCAGTCTTTCTTGCCGCGCGGTACCCGAAGCAGAAGCAGTTCGCAAGTGCCGGTCGGCCAACTCCTGAAATTTTTGTTTTCGAGTTTCAGAACCGAAGTCTTCAATTAAAAGCTAAGTACCCCATTGGGAAAACTTTTTCTTGCTCCTTACCAATGTCAGTAAAAGTTAATAATTGTATTACTTGTGGGAAGCAAATACCACATAAGGATTTTCATTTGTACTGTATTCCTTTGCTAGGCCCTGACCACAGCGTGCCTTGCTGTCGGTTTTGTGCTAAATTTAATCAACGCACTATTAAGCGTTGGTATATCTTTGCTTCTAAATATTTTGGCTCGAGATTTAACTATCCAGAAATGTCAGTTAGCAATCCGGAATACCTAAAAAACGCAAAGAAAACAACAGAGACAGACCATTGAGGTCCAAAACCGACGACAAAGCTTCTCCTAAGCCAGTCGCTGGTTCGCCAGTACTCAGTGAGACGCTTTCTCAGCCCCTGATACCCGCTACTATTTGATTCGCAGGCCTCTACTGAGACCCATTTGGAGTCCAGTATGCTGCGAGATAGTTTAAGTATTGAACCCGCGGATGTCTGTACCTTAGATCGGTCTGGAGCCGCAGAGCAGGCACCGACTTCTGAGGGTGTTTTCAGGCCTAAAGATTTGTACATTAAACTGATGACATCTTCAAAACTAAGGCCAAAAACTACTACTATGTCTAAAAAACCGACGCTTGGATCACATGTACAAGCCCCAATTCCTAAAAAAAAAAAAAATGATCAAAATGGCTGAGGATTTAATTACCTTAATCAGGAGTACCCATCCCCCTCCTGCTAAGAGGCCTAGGCAAGGCACTGACTATGAATCTTCAGATCAGGTTTCTATTTTTTCTGATTCCTCTTCTGCTCAGGAATCATCTATTCCCACTTATGAGGACTCTGATGCAGAAGATTCCATCCCTCCTGCTTCTCCTCCTGAGGATTTTTCTTTTGGAGAAACTTTGCTTACTTTAAGGGAACACTTTCACTGGGAGAGTCAGGATTTTTCTGAATCTAAAAAGAGACTTAGGGATTTTCTTCTTCTTCCTCAGCATAGGCCTTTGGCTATACCTCCAGTTCTAGACTTTGTTCATGACGTTTTCTCTGATTCCCTGCCTCTGACTCCTAGTAAGCCAGACAGATATTACAGGGTTCCTGACTCCCACAAATTCCTTTTTAAAAACCCTACTGCTGACCCTGAAACCATTTCTCAGTGTCCCAAGGGTGTAAAGGCTTCTACTGCTAAAAATTCCTACCCCTTCTGATAGAGATTCCAGGGCGTTGGATAGATGGGGTAAGAAGGTTTACATGTCTGCAACCTTGGCAATCAGGGCTTTAAACTGTCAATTTCATATGCTGAAATATCAGCAGCATGTCATGGGTTTACTTAAACAGAAAATTATGTTGATTTCTGACTGTGTTGAAAATAAAGAGTTGCAGGATTTATTGCATTCAGCTGAACAAGTTGAAAAGCATACTTTGCAATGTGGCTTTGATTCCTTGGAGGCCTCTTGCAGGGCTGCTGTAACTGGATCTGAGATAAGAAGGCATGCTTGGCTCAAGGAGCAACCTCTGCCTGACCATGTTAAAGCAAAATTGTTGGATGCTTCTTTGCAACAGGACAGTCTATTTGGTAATAAGGCTAAAGAAGTTTTGAAAAAGATGGAAGATAAAGCTAAATCTATGCAAACTGTGAAATATTTCCTACAAGTGCAGCCACCCAGGTTCAGTAAGCACTGACCTACTAAGAACTGGTCCTTTCCAGTATCCACTAGAGTGGCTCAGGTTAAACCCAGACATTCCAAAGGCTCCAGGTTTCAGTCGCAAGGTACTTATAGAACAAAGCAATGGGGTGCTTCCACCTCCAAATCTGGAAGTAACAAGGCACCTTCCTATGGTAAACGTTCCACTGCAGTCACCAAGCTCTTATCTTTTGGCCGCCCCTTTGGGGGGAAAACTGGCACTTCATGCACTAAACTAGCAACTGATTACCCAGGACAAATGGGTTTTAAATATAGTATCCCAGGAATACAGATTTCATTTCCACACATTGCCATTCTCAAACAGATGGCCAGATCTGCCTCCAAATCAGTGGGGAGAGGGCCAGAAACAAGTTATGTCCCATATGAATATGGGGGCTATTCAATCAGTACCAGAAAAGGAAAAGGGACAAGGTTTTTATTCAAGACTTTTCCTGGTACCCATAAAAGACAAATAATGGCATCCAATTCTGGACTTATCCATTCTAAATACATTTCTGGACATTCCAGAATTCAAGATGCTGACTCTCCAGCAGATGTTCTTCGTGTTTCATTGTTGCAGTCATTGCATTTGGGTAATCTGCTGGCAGGTTGCCCTCAGTCGGCCTGAATTCCAAAGTCTTGGGTCCTGCATTGGTTGCTGTCTCCTCTTCCATGACATCAGGTCGTCGGGGGTATAAAACAAGCAGCTGACGCCATTTTCTTTAGTCTTTCTTGCCGCACGGTGCCCAAAGCAGAAGCATTTCGCAAGTGCCGGTCGGCCGACTCCTGAAATATTCGAGTTTGAGTTTCAGAACCAAAGTCTTCACTAAAGCTAAGTACCCCGTTGGGGAAACTTGTTTCTTGCTCCATACCGATGTCAGAAAAAGTTAATAATTGTATTTCTTGTGGAAAGTAAATACCTCATAAGGATTTCCATTTATACTGTATTCCTTGCCTAGGCCCTAATCACACTGTGCCTGGCTGTCGGTTTTGTGCTAGATTTAACCAACCCACTATTAAGCGTCGGTATATGATTGCCTCAAAGTATTTTGGAAACAGATTTAACTACCCAGAAATGATATCGGATAGCAATCCGACTACTGGAGTACATGAAAAATGCAAAGAAAAGGACAGAGACAGACATTCGAGGTCCAAAATCGACGACGAAGCTTCTCCTAAGCCAGTCGCCGGTACTTAGTGAGGCGCTTTCGCAGCGCCTGATACCCGCTACTTTCGAGTTGCAGGCCCCTACCGAGACCCATGTAGAGTCCGGCACACCGCGAGATACTCAAAGTATTGGACCCATGGATGTATCTCCCTCAGATGGGTCTTGAGCCGCTGAGTAGGCACCGGCTTCTGAGGGTGTATTCAGGCCTCAACATTTTTATATCAAACCGACAACAGCTGCAAAACTAAAGACAAAAGCAACTTCTAAAACTAAAAAAGATGCATGAGCCACGTGCACAGGCCGCTATGCCTAAAAAACAGATGATCAAAATGGCTGAAGACCTTATTACCTTGATCAGGGGTTCCCATCCACCTCCTGATAAGAGGCCTAGGCAAGACACTGATTATGAATCTTCAGATCAGGTTTCTATTTCTTCTGATTCCTCTTCTGATCAGGAATTATCTATACCTCCCTATGAAGATTCTGATGCAGAGCAGTCTATACCATCTGCATCACATCCTGAGGATTATTCATTTGGAGAAACCTTGCATACTTTGAGGGAGCATTTTCACTGGGAGAGTCAAGATTTCTCAGAATCAAAAAAGAGGCTCAGGGATTTCCTTCTTCTCCCTCAACACAGGCCATTAGCCATACCCCCTGTTTTAGACATTGTGGATGATGTGTTTTCGGAGTCAAGCTTGACCCCTGACTCCTTACCTCCGGCTCCCAGCAAGCCTGACAGATATTACAGGGTCCCTGACTCACATAAATTTTTATTTAGAAGCCGTGCTGCTGATCCTGGAACTGTTTCACAGGGTCCAAATGGAGTTAAGGCCTCAACAGCAAAAAATCCTACCCCCTCTGACAGAGATTCAAGGGCACTGGATAGATGGGGAAAAAAGGTTTATACATCTGTAGCCTTGGCAATTAGGGCCTTAAACGGCCAGTTTCATATGCTCAGGTATCAACATGTTATGGGATTGCTGAAACAGAAAATTATGTTGATTTCTGAATGTGCAGAAAATAAAGAATTGCAGGAATTATTGCATGCAGCTGAACAGGTTGGAAAGCATACTTTGCAATGTGGATGTCCTTCAAGAATGCAACTGCAGTCCTTACATATGGGTTGTCCTGCCTCAGGCAGCCCTCGGTCGGCCGGATTCCAAAGTCTGGGTCCGGCTGATGTCGCCTCCTCCCCGACGTCAGAGCGGCTGGGGTACAAAAGCATCAGCCGACGCCATCTTCCTCAGTGTTTCTTGCCCCAGATGCCTGAGGCAGGACAACCCATATGTAAGGACTGCAGTTGCATATCTATCGGACATCTACATTTATGGTAGGTACAAAACTGTACTTTTTGATTCCTTAGAGGCCTCCTGCAGGGCCGCAGTTACTGGATCTGTGATTAGGAGGCATGTCTGGCTAAAAGAGCAAAATTTGCCCGATCATGTTAAAGCTAAATTACTGGATGCACCTTTACAGCATGATACTCTGTTTGGTATTAAGGCAGAAGAGTTTTTTAAAGAAAATGGAAGACAAAGCTAAATCTATGCAAACTGTAAAAGACTTCTTACAAGTGCAGCCACCAAGATTCAGTAGACACTGGCCTACAAAAAAATGTTCCTTTCCTGTGTCAGACAGAGCTCAAAGGGGCAAATCCAGACACCCTAAGGGTTCCAGATACCAGCTCAAGATTCTTACAGGTCAAAGCAATGGGGCACTTCTACCTCCAAATCTGGAGGAGATAAAGCGCAAACCTACAGAAAATAGTCCCAATGACTTCCCTCTGCCTTCACCAAGCACTTACCTTTTGGCAGCACCCTTAGGGGGAAATTAACACTTTTTGCTCAAAATTGGCAGTTAATAACCCAGGACAAGTGGGTGCTAAACATAATATCACAAGGATACGGTTGGCTGGATGTGCCAAAAAATCAATGGGCAGAGGCACAGAAACAGGTTATGTCCCTCATGGATATGGGGGCCATTCAGCCAGTACCAGAACAGGAAAAAGGACAAGGTTTTTACTTGACTGTTCTTGGTACCCAGAAAGGACAAGGCCTGGCGGCCAATACTGGAACTATCGATTTTGTACACATACCTGGACATTCCAAAATTCAAAATTCTGACTTTGCAGCAGCTTCTGCCCATGCTGGGCAATAATGCTTGGTTGGTGACATTAGACCTAAAAGAGGCATACCTGCATGTCCCAATAAGGCAATCGTGCAGAAGATACCTCAGATTCAAGGCTGGCTTATTGCATTACCAATTCTCTGCACTGCCCTTTGGCTTATCTACTGCGCCCAGGGTCTTTACAAAGTGCCTGGCACCAGTAATTGCTTTTTGCAGACAAAGAAGTATACAAATATATCCTTACTTGGACTACTGTCTCATTCAAGCAGAGAACAAGGACATTCTTCTTCAACACCTGGCGTTTATGAAAAGTCTTCTAACATGCCTAGGGTACACAGTAAATGAAAAGAAATCACAACTGGTACCCTCTCAAAAGATAACATTCCTTGGTGCAAGCTTGAATACAATTGCCCAGATGGCTTACCTCACGCCAGATAAACAAAGGTAACTGACTACTTACTTCATACTGATGGCAACAAAAACCCAGTTATCTACAAGACAAACTCTGCAGGCTTTGGGGTTCATGGCATCCTGCATCCTACTGATTCCATATGCAAGACTGCATATGAGAAAACTTCAAGTGGCACCTAAAAAGTTTATGGAGTCATTGTCACAGTCTGGAAGCAATGATTCCTCTCATTCCCTGCCTACAACAGGAGTTTCTGTGGTGGTGGTGGGCAACGGCATGTCACCAAAACATGGGACGGGCCTTCACTCTACCCCCTGCCAGACAAACCTTAACAACAGACGCATTATGCCTGGGGGGCCCACATGACAGGAAGATGCATTCACGGCATATAGACCCCAAAACAAATGCATCTACATATCAACCAAAAAGAGATGCTAGCTGTTCAAAATGCTCTGACAGCCTTCAAGGACTTAATTCATCCAGGACAACTACTGATAAAGACGGACAACAACATGGTTATGTGGTATATAAATAAACAGGGAGGCACACACTCATGCCCCTTTGCAGACTAGCCATGACACTGTGGGACACAGCTTTGACTTAACAAATACATCTTCAAGCTCAATTCCTGCGAGGAAAACAAAATACTCTGGCAGACGAGTTAAGCAGAAACCTTATGGACCCTCAAGAGTGGAAACTAGATCCACAAGTCTTCAGCATGATAACAAAGAAATGGGGGAGCCCGGACATAGATCTATTTGCCTCTCCTCAAAATTATCAATTGAAAAGATTCTGCACAAGGACTTCTCACAGACAAGCATGGAAAGTGGACGCCCTATCCTTCAGTTGGAAAAACCTGTCAGTTTACGCCTTTCCTTCTCTGCCTCTTCTTCCCAGGGTCCTACTAAAAGTCAGATAAGAGAAACCAAAGATGATACTAATTGCCCCAGACTGGCCCCGCCAATACTGGTACCCAATCCTAAGGAACTTGTCTCAATACCCAGCTTGGACCTTACCTCAAAGACCTCAACTACTGTCCCAGCAAAACAATTAGATCCTGCACAATCAACTCCAGACACTGAACCTGGCAGCATGGCTAATCATGTAGTTATACAAACAACATCTCTCAGTAAAGCTGTGATGGATGTCATTTTGGAAGCCAGAAGGCCTAGTACTAGAAAATCTTATGCTGATAAATGGAAGAGTTTCTGTGCTTGGAATCAAGCACAAGGAACTGATACAGCAGAACCAAATATTCCTCAGATATTACAGTACTTAACTGCGATGCTTGACAAAGGCCTATCTTTCTCATCAATTAAAATACATGCCTCTGCCACTTCGGCTCATTACAATACAGAGCCACCAATCTTTTCCCATCCTTTACTAAAGCAGTATCTTAGAGGAGCCAAAAATGTAAGGCCTCCTAGACAATCACCAGTACCTGCATGGGACCTCAGTTATGTGTTGGAAAAGCTCACCCTGCCTCCATTTGAACCAGCTGCTACTGCTGATATAGAGTTCTTATCATGGAAAACAGCTCTGCTACTAGCAATTACTTCAGCAAGAAGAGTCTCAGAGCTACAGGCCCTCATGGCCGTGGAGCCTTTTATCATATTTTACCCAGACAGGATGTCTCTGAGGACAAATCTTTCATTTATTCCTAAGGTGGTTTCCAGTGTGGCCCTTAGCCAACTATTCATCTGCCAGCCTTTTATCTAAATCCGCAGAACAAGGGGGAGAGAATTCTGCATTCCTTGGACGTACACAGACAGTTAAGATTCTACTTGAGCAGGACTAAAGCTCTAAGAAAAACTGAGCAATTACTAGTGGCATATGCTGCAGGATCAGAAGGAAAGGCTATTTCAAAGCAGACTATTTCAAAGTGGATAAGCCGCTGCATTTGTTTTTGCTACTTACACCATGGCAAACCTGTGCCCAAGGGCATTAGGTCTCATTCCACCAGAGCTGCAGGTACTTCAGCAGCCTTTCTCAGAGGAGTACCAACCAAAGACATTCTAGAGGCTGCTACTTGGAGTTCTGTTCACACCTTTACAAAGCATTATCATTTGCCTCTCTACTCTAAGTTCAGGGCAGGCTTTGCCACTGCAGTTCTTCAGGGCCTTATAACCGCACCTAATGCTGTTTAGCTCCAGCCTCCCATCCATAGCTTTGGGATTCTACCCAAATGTAATGACTGCAACAGTGAAACACGAAGAACCTAGTACAATTGTGTATACTTACCATAAATGTAGACGTTCGAGTGTATTCACTGTTGCAGTCCAGGTTACCCTCCCTCCAGCCCCCTGATTTTTCTCTAACTATACCTCTCATTTCTGTTACTATTGTTAAAAACCTTTTTGGTGTATTTGCTTTTGTTTGGAGGTATACGTTTTGGTATTTTTTTATTCTACACACATATATATATATATATATTTTTTTTTTTTTGCTCTCCAGTTGGGGGTACCTGACATCTGGGGCAAGAAAAACTGATGTAATGGCGTCAGCTGCATGTTTTATACCCCTGATGTCCTGACGACATGGAAGAAGGGACAGCAACTGATGCAGGACCCAAGACTTTGTTAATCAGGCCAACTGAGGGCAACCTGCCAGCAGATTACCAAAATGTAATTACTGCAACAGTGAATACACTCGAACATCTACATTTATGGTAAGTGTACACAACTGTACTTTCTTGAGAGGAGTTATTCACATTAGACCTCTGAGAAAACCTCTTGTTCCCTCGTGGGATCCTAGCTTCATTTTGGAGAAGCTCGCCCTTCCTCCTTTCGAGCCAGCTGCTACCTCAGACATCAAATTCCTGACTTGGAAGACAGCCCTTCTACTAGCCATTACCTCATTTGGAAGGGTTTCAGAGATTCAGGCCCTTATGTGTGAGGGACTTTTCATCATTTTCCACCCTGACAAAATTTTTCTTAGGACCAACCCTTTATTTATGCCTAAAGTACTTACAGAGATGTCTTTAAACCAGACCATCCACTTGGCTACCTTCTTTTCTAATCCTCAAAACAAAGGGAAAAAAATCTTTCAAACACTGGATGTGCATAGGCAATTGGGTTACGACTTGGACAGAACAAAAAATTTCAGGAAGTCTGACCAGCATTTATGGCCTTTGCCTGTAGCTCTGAGGAGAGACTAGTTTCCAAACAATCAATCTCCAAATGGATCTCACACTGTATCTTGTTTTGATATTACCATCATGAGAAGAAGCCACCATGGAACG
Organism: Protopterus annectens; assembly: GCF_019279795.1. Classification (NCBI taxonomy): domain Eukaryota; kingdom Metazoa; phylum Chordata; order Ceratodontiformes; family Protopteridae; genus Protopterus; species Protopterus annectens. The sequence continues at coordinate 809,397,113 of NC_056726.1, forward strand.
AATCATCATGGACCTTATCAACAAAGATGTAGGTAATCTCCAAACACTCGACCCTACTCAGTTTGGATTTGTCAAAGGGAGATCATGCCTGTTAAACCTGGTGGACTTCTTTGAGACAGTCATCAACGCCCTGGACGAGGGGAAATCTGTGCATACAGCCTACCCAGACTTAGTCAAGACTTTTGACACTATCCCCCACTTAGCATCATTGACAAACTCACGCAGCTAGGTGTCAACCCTTATATCATTAGATGGGTCTCTAACTGGCTCACTGATAGAACCCGTATAGTCAACATAGGGGAATCCACCTCCCAGCAGTAGACCTGTAACCAGTGGTATTCCACAGGGATCAGTCCTGGGACATCTATTGGTCAGAATCAATTTCTCTGAAGTACAAGCTAAAACTAAAGGTCTGTGGTTGGCAAAGTTCGCTGATGACTGCAAACTGGGAGCGGTCATAGAATCTCTAGACGATATCAACATCCTACAAGAGGGTCTTGTACAAACAAATGATTGGTGCCAAAGTCACGGCCTTAAACTCAATGTAAAAAAATGTATTATCATTCCTTTTGGTAAGTGCGATGTTTCCACTTACTAACATATCAGTAACAGCACCCTAAGTATGCACTCACTCGTGAGAGTCCTGGGCACACAGGTTGACAGTAATCCTACCTTTGATCACCATGTCTCCACACTGGTAAGAAGGGCATTCTATATTGCTCATCTCATAAGTAAGGGCATTGCCTCCAGAAGAAAAGAAGATGTTCATTCGTGTTTCGCTGTTGCAGTCATTAGATTTGGGTTATCTGCTTGCAGGTAAACCTCAGTCAGCCTAATTAACAAAGTCTTGGGTCCTGCGTCGGTTGCTGTCCCTTCTTCCATGACGTCAGGTCGTCAGGGGCATAAAACATGCAGCCAACGCCATTACATCAGTCTTTCTTGCCGTGCGGTGCCCGAAGCAGAAGCAGTTTGCAAGTGCCGGTCATCCGACTCCTGAAATTTCCGTTTTCGAGTTTTAGAACCGAAGTCTTCAACTAAAGCTAAGTACCCCTTTAGGGAAACTTTTTCTTGCTCCTTACCAATGTCAGTAAAAGTTAATAATTGCATTACTTGTGGAAAGCAAATACCTCATAAAGATTTTCATTCGTACTGTATTTCTTACCTAGGCCCTGACCACGATGTACCTTACTGTCAGTTTTGTGCTTTATTTAATCAGCGCACTATCCGTCGTCTGTATATTTTCGCCTCTAAATATTTTGGTTCTCTGTTTAATTATTCAGAAATGTCGGTGGTTAGCCATCTGACTACCGGGATTCCTAAAAAAACGCAAAGATAAAGACAGAGAAAGGCCGCCAAGATCCAAAACTGCCGACGACGCGTCTCCTAAGCCAGTCGCCAGTTCACCGGTACTCTAGTGAGGCGCTTTCCCAGCCCCTGATACCCACTACTTCTGATTCACAGGCCTCTACTGAGACCCATTCGGAGTCAGGTATGCCGCGAGATGCTTCAACTATGGAACCCGAGGATGTCTCTACCTTGGATGGGTCCAGAGCCACTGTGCAGGCAATGGCTTCTGAGGGTGTATTCAGGCCTAAGGACTTGCATATTAAATCGACGCCTCCTTCTTTACTTAGGCCTAAATCTTGATCCTTGCCTAAAAAACTGATGCCCAGGCCACATGCTCAGGCCTTTATGCCTAAAAAACAAATGATAAGAATGGCTGAAGATCTAATAACTCTAATCAGGGGTAGCCAACTCTCTCCCCCCTTCTAAGAGGCCTAGGACTGAAGTTCATTATGAATCTTCTGATCTGATCAGGATTCTGTTTTTTCTGTTTCTTCTGATTATCTGGATTTGCCCTTATCTACTTATGAAGATTCTGATGCAGAGGACTCCATTCCCTCTGCTTCCCCTCTTGAGGATATTTCTTTTGGGGAAACCTTACATACTCTAAAGGAGCATTTCCACTGGGAAAGCCAGGAGTTTTCTGATTCAAAAAAGAGGCGTAGGGATTTCCTTCTCCTACCTCAGCATTGGCCTTTAGCTATTCCTCCTGTACTAGACATTGTTGATGCTTTTTCGGAATCTAATTTGGCCCCTGATTCTCTGCCTCCTGCTCCCAGAAAACCTGACAGATACTACAGGGTCCTTGAGTCCCACAAGTTCCTTTTTAAAAATCCTATTGCAGATCCAGAGACTGTTTCACAGGGGCCCAAGGGCATTAAGGCTTCTACTGCTAAAAATCCTACCCCTTCTGATAGAGACTCCAGGGTGCTGGATAGATGGGGTAAGAAGGTTTACACTTCTGCAACCTTGGCCATTAGGGCTTTAAACTGCCAGTTTCATATGTTAAAGTATCAGCAACATGTTATTGGACTGCTTAAACAGAAAAGGATGTTGATTCCTACAGGATCTAATGCATTCTGCTGAACAAGTTGGAAAACATACTTTGCAATGTGGTTTTGATTCATTAGAGGCCTCTTGCAGGGCTGCTATTACTGGGTCTGTGCTCAGAAGGCATGGTTGGCTTAAGGAGCAATCTTTGCCTGATCATTTTAAAGCTAAATTATTGGATGCTCCTTTAAATCAGGACTGCCTGTTTGGCAACAGGGCTGAGGAAGTTCTTAAAAAGATGGAAGATAAAGCTAAATCTATGCAAACTGTTAAAGATTTTTTACAAGTTCAGCCTCCTAGATTTAGTAGGCACTGGCCCTCTAAGAATTGGTCCTTTCCAACCCCTTCCAGGTCTTCTCAAGCCAAACCCAGACACAGCAAAAAACCCAGGTTTCAGTCCCAGGGGACACACAGAACTAAGCAGTGGGGGGCCTCCACTTCCAAATCTGGGAATAATAAGACTCTCCCCTATGATAAACTGTTTCAATGACTTCCTTTTAAAATTTCCAAGCACTTATCAACTGACTGCCCCTTTGGGGGGAAAGATTGCTCTTTATGCAAAGAGTTGGGAACTCATTACCCAGGACAAATGGGTTTTAAATATAGTGTCCCAGGGATACAGATTTCACTTCCACATGTTGCCAACACCAAGCGGGTGGCCGGACCTACCCCCAAATCAGTGGGCAGAGGCCCAAAAACAAGTACTTTCTCTCTTAAGCATGGCGGCTATTCAACTGGTACTAGAAGAGGAAAAGGGACAAGGTTTCGACTCAAGACTTTTCCTGGTACCCAGAAAAGACAGTTCATGGCATCCTGTCCTGGACCTGTCTATTCTAAACACCTTTTTGGAGATTCCAAAATTCAAGATGCTGACTCTTCACCAATTACTTCCTGTGCTAGGCAAAGATGCCTGGTTGGCAACACTAGATTTAAAAGAAGCATACCTGCACATCCCAATCAGGAAATCTTGCAGAAGATACCTACGCTTCAAAGCAGGCTAAACTCACTATCAGTTCTCTGCACTGCCCTTTGGCTTATCTACTTTGGCTTATCTACTGTGCCCAAGGTATTCACAGAGTGCCTAGCTCCAGTTATTGCATTTTGCAGGCAAAGAAATATTCAAATATACCCATACCTGAACGATTGTCTAATTCAGGCAGAAAGCCAGGACATACTTTTGAATCATCTGGCCTTTGTACAAAGGGTTTTAACTTGTCTGGGGTACACCATAAACAAAAAGAAATCGCAACTGGTACCCTGTCAACAAATTACATTCCTGGGAGCAAGCTTGAATACAGCTTCCCAGATGACTTACCTCACGCCAGTGAAACAAATTCATTTGACAACCTACTTCAAACAAGTGGCCACAAAAAACGTGCTATCTGCAAGACCAATACTGCAGGCCTTGGGGTTCATGGCCTCCTGCATTCTTCTAATTCCATGTGCAAGACTGCATATGAGGAAAATACAGTGGTATCTAAAAAGCCTATGGTGTCAACATTCTCAGGACCTAGAAACAATGATTCCTATCATACCTTGCCTACACCTAGAGTTCCTTTGGTGGGCAGAGGCCTGCCACCAAAACAAGGGACTATCTTTTACACCATCCCCTGCCTCCCAAACCCTAACAACAGACGCATCAGACTATGCATGGGGGCTTACCTGGCAGAGAAGTGCATTCACGGCAAATGGAACCCAAGTCAAATGCACCTGCATATCAATCAAAAAGAAATGTTAGCTATACAGAATACTCTGACAGCCTTCAAGGACCACATTCTTCCAGGGCAACTAATGGTAAAGACTGACACCACCACTGTTATATGGTACATAAACAAGCAGGAGGGTACACATTCTTACCCCCTCTGCAGACTAGCCATGGTATTGTGGAACACAGCCTTGAGCTACCAAGTGTACCTACAAGCTCAATTCCTGCCAGGAAAATTAAATACAGTGGCAGACGGACTAAGCAGAAACCTCATGGACCCACACGAGTGGAAACTGGAACCAAGGACTTTCAACATGTTGACAAGCAAATGGGGGGAGCCCAGATATAGACCTGTTTGCCTCTCCCCAGAACTACCAATTGGAAAAATTTTGCACAAGGACTCCCCACAAACAAGCCTGGAAAGTGAGTGCTCTGTCCTTCAGCTGGAAAAACCTATCAGTCTATGCCTTCCCCCTCTGCCTCTGCTCTCCAAAATACTACTAAAAATCAAACAGGACAAACCAAGGATGATTTTGATTGTTCCAGACTGGCCGCGCCAACAGTGGTACCCCCTTCTGCGCAGTGTGTCATGGTTATCTCCATGGCACCTGCCTCCTACTCCTTCCCTGCTGTCTCAGCAGGAGAACCAGGTTCTGCACCCTCAGCTTCTAACACTGAACCTTGCAGCCTGGCTAATTACTAAATCTCTTTTTTATAATCCCTCAGCAAACCTGTGATGGATTTCATTTTAGAGACAAGGAGGCCTAGTACTAGAAAATCTTATACTGAAAAATGGAAAAGATTCTGTGCCTGGAAACTAATCTCAAGGGATGAGCACAGCAGCGCTCAATTTACCTCAGATTTTACAATGCTTAACTGAAATGCTTCACAAGGGCCTGTCTTTTTCCTCCATTAAAATCCATGCCTCAGCCATTTCAGCGCATTATAACACAGAACCTCCCCTCTTCTCTCATCCACTGCTCAAGCAGTTCCTCAGAGGGGCCAAAAATTTGAGACCACCCAGGAGAGCTCCAATCCCAGCCTGGGACCTTAACTTTGTCTTGGAGAAACTCACTCTAACTACTTTCAAGCCAGCTGCTACTGCAGACTTAAAATTTCTTTCTTGGAAAACAGATTTCCTTTTAGCAATTGCTTCATTTAGAAAGGTATCTGAATTACAGGCCCTTATGGCAGTGGAGCCTTTCATCATCTTTCATGCGGACAGGGTGTCCCTCAGAACCATTCCATCCTTCATGCCCAAGGTGGTATCCAGTGTGGCTCTTAATCAGTCCATTCATTTGCCAACCTTCTTTCCCAATCTACAGAATTAAGGGGAACGGATACTGCATTCCTTAGATGTGCACAGACAACTTAGATTCTACTTGGACAGGACTAAACCTCAAAGGAAATCTGAACAACTGCTGGTGGCATTTGCTGCAGGGGCAGAGGGAAAGGCAGTTTCAAAGCCAACCATTTCTAAATGGATAAGCCATTGCATTAATTTCTGCTATAAGCACCATGGAAAACCTATCCCCCAGGGAATCAGACCTCACTCCACCAGGACTGCATCTACTTCTACAGCCTTTCTCAGAGGATTCCCTGCCATGGACATCATAGAAGCTATCTGGAGTTCATTACATGCTTTCACCTAGCATTATCATTTGCCAATTTTCTCTAAATCCAGAGCTGGCTTTGCCACTGCAGTCTTGCAGGGCTTTATAGCTGGCCCTAATGCTATCTAAATTCCACCTCCCAACCATAGCTTTGGGAATCAATCCAAATGTAATGACTGCAACAGTGAAACACAAAGAACATAGTACAGTTGTGTACACTTACCATAAATGTAGATGTTCAAGTGTATTCACTGTTGCAGTCCTGGTTACCCTCCCTCCAGCCCCCTAACTTCTTTTGGCTATACCTCTATTTTCCTTTACTATGCTTAAAAGCCTTTTTTGTGTATTTGCTTTTTTGCTGGAGGTATATCTTTGTACTTTTATATTTAATTGCTTCCCATTAGGGGGGCACCTGACATCTGGGGCAAGAAAAACTGATGTAATGGCGTCGGCTGCATGTTTTATACCCCTGACGACCTGACATCATGGAAGAAGGGACAGCAACCGACGCAGGGCACAAGACTTTGTTAATCAGGCCGACTGAGGGCTACCTTCAAGGAGATAACTCAAATGTAATGACTGCAACAGTGAATACACTCGAACATCTACATTTATAGTAAGTGTACACAACTGTACTTTATAACCTCCCTGCACTCTTCCCTCATCAGGCCAGTAATTGCTTACAAAAGCCCCTTTTGGTATGTACCTTTCCAGCCACATACAGCAATTGGAGAGACCACAAAGGTTCCTCACAAAGAAAATTCAAGGTCTTCAGCATCTGTCCTATGTGAATCATCTGAAGTCATTGTCACTTTACCCTGTTTTATACAGACTACTCAGAGGTAATCTGTACCTTGCATATAAGGCATTCTTTGACCCTGCTTTATTGAAAATGCGCATATCCGCAAGTCAAATGGTGCACTGGTTACCTGCTGTAAAGACCTTAAACTGGTATGTGACATTAATAGACCTTGCTGGAGGGACATATTTGTCTCCCAGAGGTTACCACACCTTTAGAATGGACTCCCCACTTCATGTCAAACAGAGCACCTCATTGGCCTTCTTTAAACACAGTATGGACGATTGGATGGGTAACCATAAATTCACCATGGAGTTTCACCTATGTCCTTCTTGGACAGGGCAGTCCATGCTGGTCGTTGAAATAAGGATAGAACTTGGATAGGTTGTAAGGGCCCTAGGGCTGCTAGCCTAGTAACTTCCTATGATCCTGTGACTCTGAGGGGTCTCACTTCACTAGGTCTACTGCTGCATCTGCAACCTTTCTTAAAGGGATGGCCACTAAGGACATTTTGGAAACCGCTACCTGGTCCTCTGTACATACCTTCACCAAACATTATCACCTTCTATCCTTTTCCAAGTCCATAATGGGTTTACCACTGACATCCTACATGGTATCCTTTCCTCTCCATAAACTTTCCTTCCACCCTCCTTTCAAGCTTTTGGAGTAATACCATCAGTTAGGACTGCAGCAGTAAAACATGAAGAGCATACTACAGTTGCGTACACTTACCATAAATTTAGATGATCGATTGTATTCACTGTTACAGTATTCTTTCCCTCCCTCCTTCCTGGCTTGCCGCATGAGTTTGGGGGGGCATTCTTCTCTCAAGCTCTAGGTGGTTCCCTCCTCCTATGTACATACACTTCAGTTTCTGACCTTAGCCCCTTGACTTTAGTGTCCAGTTAGGGGGCTTCTGTCTGTTGGGAGCAAGAAAGTGCTGAGGTTATGGCGCCAGCTGACTCCCTTTATATTGAGACGTCTTGACATCAGTCAGTATGTCCACTGGCTTCAAGGAGAGGAGAAGATTCTCCGGTAATCGGGCTGGCAAAGTGCTTCCATGGCAGGAAGTCCCATCAGTTAGGGCTGCAACAGTGAATACACTTGGATATCTACATTTATTGTAAGTGTACACAAGTGTACTTTCTTTTTTCCAAAGCACATTCAGCTAAAGTTTGTGATAATTTGTCACACTAGTATTTCAAGTATTGGGTGTGGAAAACCGTGACATTAAAGTTCCAGAAAGACTGGTGTGATTAGTATGAATGCATCTTGAAGTGGAACGGTTGGAAACCGTAAAAACAGTGCATATCCCCAGTAGACTAGCAGACAAATATCACCCTACTGTTCTTGTAGTAGTAACTTCATCTTTAGAGTTACAGTGAGTATTTAGTGGATGTAAGGGCACAGCCATTGTTTGGGGGGGGGGGGGTGTAGGGGACTTTACCTTCCATATTGAGAAAAAGTTGAGCTATTTTCTTTATAGGTTTTATCAGATTAGTGTCCTTGACAAACTTGTGTTTGCATATTTATGTACTTATTTACAGATTGTTGGACTAAGCCACCAGAGTCCCTTTTCAGTACTGGAGTAAGTAATGGGAGACACTGCAGTAGAACCACAAAGGCCTTTTTACAGATACAGAATAACAAATGGGAGATAGCATAGTAATTGTTGAACATTGTTTGTGAAAACAGGTTGTCCTATTCTTGGTTTGCTTGATCTGTCAGTGGTGTTTGGAAGCACCCAGTCCAGAACTGGGTGTGCCTTTTCATACTTGGATTAAGCCTGGTGGGCTCATCAGAAATCTCTGTGAGTGAAAATATTTCCATTCATTTATATAAGGGACTCTTTGATAGTGAATCCCAGTAGATTATTAAATTGCTTATTACAGATACATTATGGTTGCTACTATGCATGTAGTAATTTGGAAAAATATTCTATATTTTATAAGTTGTATGCAGTTCTGCTTTTTATAAGATTTATTTATTAAAAGTTTTAAAATTGCCAGTGAAAGTTGAGTGTTAATTATGGCATCTATAGCCAAGTCATATATGTTAAGAAGATGGTGGTTATATGAAATTTGATACCCCTGATAAAAGCTGTTATGGTGAAACAAGATGGGAGATGATTCAGTGTCTGTACCTGTTGTGGCAATGTAAAGTAATACATTGTTTGACTGTAATAAAAACTCAGGATTACTTCCAGTGTGTTGTTTTCTTGGTTGGACTTCATACTTGGATTATACCTGGTGGGTTTATCGACAGCATCTATTAAGGAAAGTCTGCCCATTAGGTTTTATAAGAGACTGTTGAGCACTGAATCCATGTAGGGGTTGAATTTGCTACTAAGTGTGGCCAAACCTGTAAGAGTGTGGGATGTGAGCCATACTGTAGAGCTATATTGAGTTTAGATTACTCCTTAATAAGCCAGCTCCTTGATATAGAAGGACAGAGTCATGACTGCAGCCCAGGTAATCAAAGTTCATTTAGTTAGATGCTAGAAGAGTTAGCTGGAAGGAGAGGGTGTGTGGCTGACCCCAGCTTTCCCTTCCTGAGAGGATTGAGGCAGCTCAGCATACACCATGGCTGAAACACAGTTGAAGGTAAGTGTTGAAATATACAGCAGTGCAGGATGAGACATCGTGCCTAGTAAAGTTTACTTTCGTACCATAGCCACAAGTCAGCAGAGATGTAAAAGCACACTTAGAGCACTGGAGCAACATTCTAGGACATTCACACACATCAGTCTGCTACACAGGACCTAAAGTGGACAGGGAAAAAAGTCATCTACTCTCTGTGGCTGCTTGTATGATGCCGCATCCTGTGGTCATCTCTCACACGGTCAGTATAGAGTGTAGGCATCAAAAAGGCTACTATCTGATCTAAGACAAGGGATCCCCCTGTGGGGTAATATGTTGTGCACTTCTTGATGTAACGGGGAACAAATATTTGATAGACTAGTTAGAGAAAGCTTATGGTTAACAGGCATTAGCACCCCTTCCCCCAGTTAACAGCACCTGGAGAAAAAAAGTATTTATCCAGTAACACGCATTAACAGAGTCATATTGGGTCATATTCAGTATTAAGCCTACTCATACATCCCAAATGTGTCTGACAAGTTTAGGAACTTTAAGATTATTCTAAGGGGTATATGTAGACTAGGGATTTGATAGTCAAGCATTTACAGGCTGCCTCTGTTTATTAGGGACATAAGTGCTAGGCCAGGGGTATATTTCCACTTCCCCATCCATGGTCCAAGTCATGTTGGAATTGGTTTAGGGAAGAATTCAGCTTTGCATGGATGTAAGCCTGTTCCAGACAAGGGGTAATTTCTAAGACATATGCCTGCCGCTCCAGTACATCATATTTTTGTCAAATTCTGATCCTGTTTGTTTTGCAGATGAGCAGAAAATCCATCAGAATGGGATCCAAAGATTGATAATAATCTACTAGTCTGTAGGAGACTGAGTAAAGTCCTAAGGCTTTGAGGCGATCCTCGTACGACATCTCTGCACATTCCAATTGTTGCATGTGTCTGGTCAGGTACATACTGAAGAGGACATTGTACTCATTGATTGGTCTGATGAGGGCAATATACATTGGAACAATGACTTCCTTGGGCCTAGATGCCATACCATTGCTTATAAGTTGTGCAACGGAAAACGATTTCCTTACGACCATAGCCACATGATTGTTGAAGGCCAGGTTATTGTTTATGTGTCCCCCTAATCCCGGAATACTGGGTCTACTCTTAGGGATATGATGTTCTTCATTCCACATTGCTGCAGTCCTAACTATTGGGTAGTCCGCTGTCCAGTCGGCCCGAATACCAAAGTATATGGCTGACGTCGGTCAGGGCGCATTAGACTGACGTGAGAACGTCAGGGTACTAATGCGCATGACCGACGTCATATCCTCAGTCTTTTTTGCCGCATGGTCCGATGCAGAAGCAATTTTGCGAGTGCAGGTTGGCGTTCTGAAAGTTTCTGAAGCCAGAGTTTCAGACCGAATCAAAGTTGGCTAAGTACCCCGTTGGGGAATATTTTGGTTTTTTCTTGCCTCAGTATTTAACCGGATGTCAGAAAAGTGAATAACTGTATTTCTTGTGGGAAACAGATACCTCATAGGGATTACCATACTTTGTGTATACCTTGTTTAGGGCCTGAGCACGACGTTGTTGGATGCCGCTCTTGTGCTAGATTTAACAAACGCACTATTAAGAGAAGGTTAGACTGTGCCAGGTTAGTGTTTGGGAAGCGTTGTAATTATAAAATGCCGCCGGATGTTCCGGCCCGCTTCGGCTAAAAAACGCAAGGACAAAACAGCAAAGCCTAGAGTGGAGGAACCGACAGTCCCAGATGTCGGTTCTTTAGAGGGCTCAGTGGAGCCGGAGGTTTTGCCAGGTGTTTCTTTGGAGTCTCAGGGAGAGACTTTACTGTTACAGGATGTATCCTCTCAGGACGTAGGCCAGGCTGAGGGGGCTTCTCAGGTGGCTGTTCTTCCCTCTCTTCCTAAGGTGGTCAGAGCCTCCCCTTCTGTTTCCAAGGCTTCTTTGAGGGGCAGGCCGAGTTTTGCTACAGTGGGGGTTTCTCCTAGTACTTCAGGGTCTTTGCCTAAGAAACATATGCTTAAAATGGCAGAGGATTTGATTACTATGATAAGGGGTTCTATGCCCCCTCCTGATAAGAGGCCTAGGGTGGAATCTGAGTTTGAGAGTTTTGAGCAATGCTCGGAGGCTTCTGAGTCTTGGCTGAAGACTTGCAGGAGTACCCTCCTTATTCTGATTCTGATGTGGATGATTCTACTCCTTCAGCTTCCCCTCCTGAGGATTTTTCATTTTCAGAGACTCTGCATTCCATGAGGGAGCATTTTAAATGGGAAGGTCAAGATTTCTCTGATTCCAGGAAAAGGCTTAGGGAATTCTTGTTTTTACCCCAGCACAGGCCTTTGGCTATACCTCCTGTTTTGAATGTGGTGGAAGATGTTTTTGCAGAGGCTTCCCTGAATCCGGATTCTTTGCCTCCTGCCCCAGTTAAACCGGATAGGTATTTTAGGGTGCCTGAAGCTCATAAGTATCTTTTTAAGAGTCCTAGGGCAGACCCGGAAACTGTCTCTCAGGGGCCTAAAGGTGTGAAGGCCTCAGTTGTTAAAAATCCTGTCCCTCCTGATAAAGAGGCAAGGGCTTTGGATAGATGGGGAAAGAAAGTGTATACTTCTTCCACTTTAGCCATGAGGGCGTTGAATTGTCAGTTTCACATGTTAAAATATCAGAATTATCTTCTTTCACAGTTGAAATCTAAGGTGGATGCTCTGGCGGAAGGTATTGAGTGTAAAGAGTTGCAGGATTTAGTTCATGTGTCTGAACAAGTGGGTAAACATTCCTTGCAATGTGGTTTTGATGCTGTGCAGGCCTCCTCCAGGGTGGCTGCCACTGGTTCTGTTCTTCGTAGGCACGCCTGGTTGCGAGATCAGAACTTAGCTGAGCATGTTAAGACAAGGATTTTGGATGCTCCTTTACAGTCTGATGTGTTGTTTGGTTCGCCTGTGGAAGCAGTTTTAAAGAAGATGGAGGACAAGGCTAAGTCTATGCAAACTGTTAAGGATTTTTTGCAGGTGCAGCCTCCGAAGTTTAGTAGAAATTGGCCTGCTAAGGGATGGACTTATCCTGCTTATGATTCCCAGTCTAGGGGTAGGTCTAGACGTGGTAGGGGCAGGGCTCAAGGTACTTTTAGGCCTAGGACAGGGAGTTCACCTGCTCAGACTTCTGGTGAGGGCAGGGGTCAGTCCTTTCGTAAGCAGACCCAACGACCTGCCTTTTCAGCTGCCAGTACCTTCTCGCCTGGCGGCACCTCTAGGAGGAAGACTGTCTCTTTTCAAAGAAAATTGGGATTTAATTACCCAAGACAAATGGGTTCTGGATATCATTCACCACGGTTACAGGTTTTATTTCCATACCTTACCTCCTTTCAAAGGCATGCCAGACATTCCTCCTCTACAAAGACAAGAGGCTCACAAGCAAATTTTTCAGTTACTCCAAATAGGGGCCATTCAGCGGTTCCTGTGCCAGAAAGGGGCCTAGGATTTTATTCTCGCCTGTTCCTAGTACCGAAGAAGGGGAACACGTGGAGACCAATTTTGGATTTATCTATCCTCAACACTTATCTGGACATTCCCAAGTTCAAAATGTTGACGTTACAACAGCTTTTACCTCTGCTGGGCAAGGATCACTGGATGGTAACTTTAGATCTCAAGGAAGCTTACCTTCATGTGCCTATAAGACTAAGTTGCAGAAAGTATCTGCGTTTTCGAGCTGGAAATTCTCATTATCAGTTCTCTGCATTGCCCTTTGGCTTATCTACTGCGCCCAGAGTATTCACAAAGGTTCTGGCTCCAGTGATAGCTTACTTCAGGCTAAAAGGAATTCAAATCTATCCTTACTTGGACGATTGCCTGATACTGGCTCAGGAAAAGGAAGACCTTCTACAGCATTTGGAATATGTCATAGCAGTGCTAAGATGCCTAGGGTATTCTGTGAACGAAATAAAGTCCAGTCTAGTACCCTCTCAAGACATGTGCTTTCTGGGCTTGAGACTGAATACAGCAGCCCAGATGGCCTTTTTAACCCCGGACAAACAAAAGAATCTTTCCAGTTACTTCCATCAACTATCTCTTCAGTCCGGGCTGACTGCAAGGACAGTCCTTCAAGCCTTAGGGTTCATGGCATCTTGTATTCTGGTGCTTCCCAATGCCAAACTGCATATGAGGAAGCTACAATGGTATCTCAAAAATGTATGGACACAGCACTGCCAGGATTTGGACACTGTCATTCAAATAATACCTTGCATTCAGAAGGAATTTTTGTGGTGGGCTCAGGAATGTCACCTAAACAAGGGACTCTCTGTGACCCGGCCAGAGGCGAGTCAAATTCTGACGACAGATGCCTCAGACATTGCTTGGGGAGCTCATCTAAATGGAAAATGGATACAAGACAAGTGGCCTGCCAGACTACAGCATCTACATATCAACATGAAGGAGATGTTAGCAGTCCAGTTTGCATTAATGGCTTTCAAGGAGTTACTTCTTCCAGGGCAGGTGTTGATTCTAACAGACAACACAACTGTCATGTGGTATATCAACAAACAAGGGGAACACATTCTTACCCATTGTGCAGGCAAGCAATGATTTTATGGGAGACTGCGCTAAGCTTGCAACTAACTCTTCAGGCAAGGTTTCTGCCGGAGCACAGAACTCCTTAGCAGATGTGTTAAGCAGACAAATCATGGATCCCCACGAGTGGAAACTGGATCTTCATGTATTTCAAAAGTTGACAGTGTCCTGGGGAACTCCAGACATAGATCTGTTCGCTTCTCCACTAAACCACCAGCTGCCAAAGTTTTGCACAGAGAGGTTTCATCACACAGCTTGGAAAGTGGATGCTCTTTCTTTCAGTTGGAAAAATCTTCATGTGTATGCGTTTCCACCTCTGCCTCTTCTTCCAAAGGTGCTTCTAAAAGTCAGACAAGACAAGCCAAGGATGATTTTAATAGCTCCAGATTGGCCTCGGCAGCACTGGTACCCATTACTGAGGAGTCTGGTAAAGAAGCCTCCATGGCCTTTACTCTTGATTCCACATCTGTTGTCTCAGAAGGACGGTCGTCTGCTCAATGTCAAGCTTCACTTTCTTCATCTAACAGCCTGGCATATTCTGTTTTGAAAGACAGCAGGTCTCAACTTCCTCAACAAGTTTTAAATGTGATTATGGAAGCCAGAAGACCTAGTACAAGGAAAGTGTATGCAGAAAAATGGAAGAGATTTTTATTTTGGACTGCAGCAAAGAATTTGGAGATTTCGGAGCCTAATTTGAGTGTGGCTCTTCAATATCTTACTGAGTTATTGGACAAAGGTTTGTCTTTCTCTTCCATTAAGATTCATGCTGCAGCCATTTCAGCTCACTATGATTGTGACCCACCATTGTTTTCACTTCCTTTGTTCAAGGAATTTCTTAGAGGGGCAAAGAATATAAGACCCCCACGTAGAGCTCCTACTCCTGCTTGGGATCTCAATTTTGTGTTGGAGAAACTTACTCTACAACCTTTTGAGCCTGCAGCTACTGCTGAACTGAAATACTTGTCATGGAAGACTGCTTTTTTGTTGGCCATTACTTCTGCAAGAAGGGTTTCTGAGTTACAGGCCCTTATGGCGGTTGAGCCTTTTTTGATTTTTCATAAGGATAGGGTATCATTACGTACTAATCCTTCCTTTGTGCCTAAAGTGGTTTCTAGTGTGGCTTTAAACCAAACTATTCATTTGCCTACGTTTTATGCAGATCCCCAAAATAAAGGGGAAAAGATTTTGCACACTTTAGATGTACACAGGCAATTGCGTTATTATTTGAGCAGGACTAAGGATTTTAGGCAGTCTCAGCAGTTGTTTGTTTCTTTTGCTTTGAGTTCTCAGGGCAAGCCTGTGTCAAAACAAACTATTTCTAGGTGGATTGGGTTTTGCATTGCATTTTGTTATTCCCATCATGGCAAGGAGATTCCAGCTGGGATTAGGCCTCATTCCACTAGGGCTACTGCCACTTCAACAGCTTTTTAAGGGGTGGCAACTAAGGATATTTTGGAGGCAGCTACTTGGAGTTCAGTGCATACTTTCTCTAAGCATTACCACCTTCCTCTCTACTCTAAGTCTAGGGCTGGTTTTGCCACAGCTATTTTGCAAGGCATGTTATCAGCTCCTGCTTCCTTATGATTTGCCAGCCTCCCTTACCTCTGCTTTGGGATTCTACCCAATAGTTAGGACTGCAGCAATGTGGAATGAAGAACATAGTACAGTTTTGTACCTACCATAAATGTAGATATTCGAGGATCCACATTGCTGCAGTCCAATTTACCCTCCCTCCTTCCCCTCTGTGTTTAGGGGTGGTTGTGTAGGTGAGGTTATATTCTGCTAATTTTGTATATTTTGTATATATATATATTTTGGTGCAGATATGTTGGGAGTTTTTGGTTTTTGGCCTTATCTTTTCAGGGTCTTCTGACATCTGGGGCAAGAAAAGACTGAGGATATGACGTCGGTCATGCGCATTAGTACCCTGACGTTCTCACGTCAGTCTAATGCGCCCTGACCGACGTCAGCCATATACTTTGGTATTCGGGCCGACTGGACAGCGGACTACCCAATAGTTAGGACTGCAGCAATGTGGATCCTCGAACATCTACATTTATGGTAGGTACAAAACTGTACTTTGTCAGTGAGGTAGTTTCTGGGGGTAGACGACTTCCCAAAGGGTATCTTAATACTTGCATATCATTGCTTAAATAAGTATTTTTGTAGTCATTGATACTAGTATATGTTAATGGTCTTGGGTAGATCTCCTGATTTTTTTTCCTAAGTCTTGTATTTCATTTCCTACTGTCCTTTTATTTTATGGTAAACTTAAATTATTTCAGTTATTTAAATTTTAGTTGAGGCATATTGTCAAGATCTATGTCCTTATTCATCACATCTGGTTCTTGGATTAGATGTCTGATCTGATCCGGCACTTTACAGAGCACGTTCAAGGCACGAACTCCTCCCACTCCCATAATCCCTTTTTACCTTCAAACCTCAGGTCTCATTTGCCATGTTGTGCTACAGATGTGATTCAGGCTGGCAGCCTTCTTTCACTGGCCCTGGAGGCAGTCAGGGGTCATTTTTCATTGCACTCAATTGCTTGGGCATCCATAACAAGTGATCAGTGGGTGCTCAAAATTATATCTAGGGGTTATTACATTCCCTTTTCGTAACCCCTCCCCCCATTACCAAGACAGTTCTGCCCGATGTGCCACCCAGTCAGAGAGAATTGGCCCAAAGAGAAGTTCAGGCACTTCTAGTTAAAAAGGGCTGTCCAGGAGGTCCCCACAGGACAAAGAGGATCTGGAACCTATTCTCTGTTCTTTTTGGTGCCAGAAAAGACAGGGGACCTACATCCTATTTTGAACCTCAGTGAACTGAAGTTATCAGTCAAGAAGTCGAAGTTCCAGATAGTCACTCTTCAATCCATCCAGCCCCTGCTGCAGAAGGACAAATGGATGTGCTCCACAAACCTCCAGGATGCCTACTGTCATATCAAAATAGACAAGCGATCCAGGAGGCACCTGCGCTTCTGGATCAGAACCAATCATTTTCATTTCAGAGCTGTATCGTGTGGACTCACCACAGCACCCAGGGTGTTTACCAAATGCTTGGCAGTCATAGAGGCCCACCTGAGACTTCAGGGACTTCAGGCCTTCCTGTACCTGGACGATTGGCTCCTCTCAGCTCCTATGAGGTATCAACTGGGTTCTGCCACTCAGTATCTTTTACAGATCCTTGAGAGCCTAGAGATTACCGTCAATTTGGCGAAGTCAAAACCATCTCCGATACAAAACCTGGAGTTCATTGAGCTGCATCTCAACACAGTCAGAGGTTGCAGCATTGACTCTTTACAGGGTGGACTTGATCAGAAAGCAGGTCATTGACATCTGGGAGGTTCCTTTGCTGCAGGCACACCTCATTCTGAGAGCACTGTGGTCCATTTCTGCAGCTATTCTCTTTGTCCCTCTAGCGAGATACCACATGGTGGTGCTTCAGTGGACACTGACGGTACAGTGGTCCATTCTATCTCATCCAGTGTCCATGCTCATTCTGTTGAAACCCATTTGCAGACGACACCTGCAGTGGTGGCTTCAGTCTGAGGATCTTCTTCGGAACAGGCCATTTTCTTTTCCCCCACCCACAGCCACGGTGACCACAGATGCTTCACTTTTGGGATAGGGGTCATTTTCAGAGCAAGATGGTCCAAGACATGTGGTCCCCCTTAGAGATCAAATTGCACATAAATGTCCTAGAGATGAGGGTGGTCCTTTCCTCATTGCAAGCTTTTCAGGATTGCCTTCCTCTGGGAATAGTGGCAATTCATGCAGACAACATGTCAGTGGTCTGGTATATAAACAAATTGGGGGGGACACGATCATATCTTTTGTGCAGAAGAGAGGCCATGAGTGTAGGAATGAGTAGTCTCATCCAGTCGCTTTCTCCTTTTTTAATGCACATTCCCAGGTAGTCCAAAGTCTTGGCAGAAAGGCTGAGCAGATCCATACAGACTGTGCATGAGTGGTCCCTCAATCCGTCAGTGGCATCTCGGATTTTCACCCATTGGGGCCAACCTTGCTGTAATCCTTTTGCATTCTTGTTGAACAACAAATGCAACAGGTACTTTGCACTGATTCTCAAAGAGGGGCAGTCCTTGAGGGATGCTTTTGTTCACGATTGGTCCCCGGGTCTCCTTTATGCTTATCCCCCCATTCCTTTAATCCCCAAAGTACTTCAGAAAGCATTCCGACTGCGTAGTTCCATGATAGTCATTTCCTTCTTCTGGCCTCATTAGGTGTGATTCCCCTTCCTCAGGTCTGGTATCCTCCCTGATTGGATACAGGATCCCATTACAGATCTCATCTCTCACCCATCAGAACCTCAGCCCGATCTTCAGACACTTCTCCTGACCTCTTGGTTTCTCCACTTCCCATCTTTGTAAAACAGTCCTAGCTAGCTTTTCTCTCATTAGGAAAATTATCCTGACTTCACAGTAACCTTCAACTCAAAAGATCTGCCGTAGTAAATGGAAACGTTTTCCCATTTGGGCAGCACAACAGAATCTGGATCCTTTTTTTGGTCTCTATTCCAGATATCCTTCTCTTCTTAACATCCCTATCCCAACAGAGTGCTGCCCCCCTGACATCTCAGATGCTCAGGTAAGAGCTGCCCTCTCCAAAGCAAAAAACACAGCATCTATGGGACCAGACGGTGTCCCGAGCTGCGTCCTACATGAACTCCAAGAAGAGCTAAACCCAAACATAAAACTACTGTTCAATCTCAGCCTTACTACAGGATATGTACCCAAAGAGTGGCGTACAGCAACAGTGGTCCCTCTCCACAATGGTGGTGCCTCAACGGATCCTGGAAACTATCGCCCCATAAGCCTGACTAGCTTGGTCTGCAAAGCTATGGAAAGGATCATCATGGACCTCATAAATAAAGATATTGGGGACCTACAGACACTGGATCCTACCCAGTTCGGCTTTAAGGGCAGATCCTGCCTCTTAAACCTGGTTGATTTCTTTGAAACAGTCACCAAGGCCATTGACAAGGGGAAGGTGGTCCACACAGCCTACTTGGACCTCGCAAAAGCCTTCGATACAATACCCCACTCATGTCTTATAGATAAGCTCACCAGCTTAAATATAAACCCCTATGTCACTAGATGGGTTGCAAACTGGCTCAAGGACAGAACCCACATGGTTAGAATTGCTGGAGCCATGTCAGACTCCACACCAGTTACAAGTGGCGTCTTACAAGGCTCAGTCCTGGGACCTCTCTTGTTCGGTATATATTTCTCGGAGGTACAGGCCAACACGGAAGGACTGTGGCTGACCAAGTTTGCAGATGACTGCAAACTGGGCGCCATAATCGACTCTCTAGCCGACACAAGCATCCTCCAAAAGGGCCTCATAGAAACAGACAACTGGTGCCAGAGCCATGGCCTCAAGCTAAATGCCAAAAAGTGTATAGTCATCCCCTTTGGCAAAAGCAAAGTGCTCACAAATTACCACATAGATGGTAATCCATTAAGTACAGAAGAAGTAATTAGGGACCTGGGGACCCAAGCTGATAGCAATCTCTCATTTGACAACCACGTGGCCAAAGTGGTTAGAAAAACATTTTATATAGCCCACCTAATCATGAAGGGATTTACATCTAGATCACGGGAGGTCATCGTGCCTCTTTACTCATCCCTCATCAGGCCCATAATTGAGTACAATGCCCCTTTTTGGATGTACCTTACCAGACACCTGCAGCAATTGGAAAGACCCCAAAAGTACCTCACCAAGAGGATCAAAGGGCTCAAACAGATGCCATATGCTGCCTGGTTAAAGAAACTCCAGCTCTACTCAGTGGCATACTGCCTGCTCAGAGGCGATCTGTGCCTGATGTATAAAGCCATGTCCAACCCGGAATTAATGGACATGCTGCACCTCAGAAAATTCAAATCCCATCGAGCTACGCGCTCGAGAGACTTGAACCTCAGCACTGAAATAAATAGGACATGCTGGAGGGACAGATTCATAACCCAGAGGCTCCCTTCACTCTGGAATAAAATCCCAGTCCAGGTTAGGCAGAGTCCCACATTGACTCTCTTCAAGAGGAATCTTGATGAGTGGATGGGAGATCGTAGGTTTACCCTGGCTATCACTTCTGTGTCACTGTTAGACAGAGGCACAGTATACTAACCTCAAAAAAAGGCATAGCAAAATTAATTTAAAATGGGTGGAAAGCCAAACACACTCTGGCTAGGCTTATAAATACTGTTTGAGGCTTTTTGCTTTTTTTTGAAGAGACTTATGGAGGATTGAACGGTTATATAGTTTGGCAATGAATTTCAGGTTTTGCCAACAAAGTTGGCAAACAGGGATTCACCAGGTGAGATTTTAGTTTTGTGGGTTTGAACCAGTAGTTTGTTGGCTGATCGCAGGGATCTAAAGTTGCTATATGGCCTAATAATATTTGTAAGTGAGAGGGTATCCCCAGGGTGGTATATAGTTTTGTGCGCTATTAAGAGTTGATTGAATTGAATTAAGCTGGGCAGTTTTAGCCACTCTAGTTGTTTCAGGTTCTGGCAGTGATGGGTTCTATGGGTGGAGCCAGTGGCAAATCTGGCAATATGGTTGTAGCTATGGGAGTTTAAATTTGTTGAGGTTTGAGAGTACAGACAAGGCATATATAAGAGTAGAGAGTAGGTGTGACCGGGCGATAGCAGATGTTCTTCATGTTTCACTGTTGCAGTCATCACACTTGGGTTATCTGCCTGCAGGTAGCCCTCAGTCAGCCCGAATACCAGAGTCTTAGGATTTCTGTGTCGGATGCTGTTGCTTCTTCCATGACGTCAGGGGTATAAAACAGGCAGCCGACGCCATTACATCAGCTTTTCTTGCCAAGTAGGAGCCCGAAGCAGAAGCAGTTCGCAAGTGCAGGTCGGCCACTACCTGAAATTTTCGTTTTTTGAGTTGTAATCCTGAAGTCTTCTAAAGCTAAGTACCTCATTGGGGATCCTTTTATCTTGCTATAACTGATGTCAGAAAAAGTTAATTGTCTTGCCTGTGGAAAGCAAATACCTTACAGAGAATTTCATTCATACTGTGTCACCGGTTTAGGCCCAGACCACGACGTTCTTCTCTGTCGGTTTTGTGCCTTGTTTAATGCCCGAACTGTGTCGTCAGGCTATCTTTGTCACTAAATTCTTTTGCTCTAGTTCTCCATATTCTGAAATGGCTTTGATAAGCCATCCAACTACCGATTTTCCGAAAAAAACATAAAGATAAAGACAGAGACAGACCGCATAGGTCCAAAACTGCCAACGACACTTCTGGTACTCAGTGAGGCGCCTTTGATGCCCACTTCTACAGATTCACAGGCCTAAGACTCATTCGGATTCCGCTATGCCGCGAGATGCTTCTTCAACTATGGAACCTGTGGATGTCTCTACCTTGGATGGGTGCGGAGCCGTTGTGCAGGCACCGGCTTCTGAGGGTGTATTCCGACTTACCGATGTTAGAATTAAACTGACAACCTTGTTTATAGCTAAAACTACCAAGTTTCTGAGGCCCAGACTACGCACCACGCCTAGAAAATCAACAACCAAAACGCATGCTCAAGCTCCCATGCCACAAAAACAAATGCTTAGAATGGCTGAAGACCCTGTTACCTTAATAAGGGGAAGCCAGCCTTCCCCTGCTAAGAGACAAAGAATCGAGTTACTTTCAGATTCTACAGACCAGGAGTCCGATGACTCTGACCCTTCTGATTATCAGGACATGCCCTTATCAACCTATGAGGATTCTGATGCAGAGGAATTCATTCCCTCTCCCTCCCCTTCAGAGGGCTTTTCTTTTGGTGAAACCTTGCATACTTTAAGAGAGCATTTCCGCTGGGAATGACAGGACTATCCTCAATCCAAAAAGACACTCAAGAGAACTTTTAGAGTTGCCTCAGCACAGGCCTCTAGCTATAACCCCCCCTCCCGTCCTGGATGTGGTAGATGATGTTTTTATGGAATCCAGTGTTACTCCAGATACTTTACCCCTGGCCCCTAGGAAGCCTGATGGGAACTACAGAGTACCCGATTCCCACAAATTTCTGTTCAAGAATCCTTCTGCTGATCCAGAGACCATTTCCCAGGGACCTAAAGGTATAAAGGCTACTACAGTCAAAGATCCTATCCCTTCAGACAGGGATTCTAGAGCTTTATTAGACAGATGGGGTAAAAAAGTATATACCTCTGCTACTCTTACCATCAGAGCACTGAATTGCCAGTTTCACATGTTGATGTACCAGCAGCTTATTATGGAACTAATTAAACAAAAAATGGTGTTACTTCCAGACTGTGCAGAAAATAAAGATTTACAAGAGCTAATGTATTCTGCAAACCAAGTTAGTTAGCATACATTGCAGTCTGGCTTTGCTAGAAGCATCTTGCAGGGCTGCAGTCACTGGGTCTGTACTGAGAAGGCATGCCTGGCTGAAGGAACAAACCTTGCCAGATCATGTCAAATCCAAATTATTAGATGCTCCTTTAAATGAGGACTGTTTATTTGGCAGCAAAGCAGAAGAGGTTCTTAAAAAGATGGAAGAAAAAGCTAAATCCATGCAAACTGTTGAAGAATTCTTACAAGTGCAACCACCTAGATTCATTAGGCATTGGTGTTCTAAAAACTGGTCCTTTCCAAGCCCCTTGCAGGCCTTCTCAGACCAAAGGGAACCAGGTCACCCAGACTACAGACTCAGGGTATGCAGAGATCTAAACAATGGGGTGTTCCAACCTCAAAATCAGGAAGTGGTAAGCTGCCCCCTTATGGAAAAAGTTCACAATGACTTTGCAATTATCCTTCCCAGCCCTGCCCGATTACTTGTGCCCTTAGGGGGAAAACTTGCACTTCATGCAAAAAACTGGATGTCCATTACTCAGGACAGATGGGTCCAAACCATTGTATCCCGTGGGTACAGATTCTACTTCCATACTCTGCCAACCCCAAGCAGGTCTCCAGACCTTCCTCCAAACCAGTGGGCAGAGGCTCAAAAGCAAGTACTTTCCCTGCTCAATGTCAGAGCTATTCAGCCTGCTCCAGTAGAATAAAATGGAGCAGGGTTTCTACTCCAGGCTTTTCCTGGTGCCCAGAGAAGAGGGCTCTTGGCGCCCAATCCTGGATCTGTCAACTCTCAACACCTTTCTGGTGGTCTCAAAATTCAAGATGCTTACCCTGCAACAGCTTCTCCCCATGCTAGCCAAGGATGCATGGTTAGTCACTCTCTAGACATAAAAGAAGCTTATCTGCACATCCCCATAAGGGAGTTTTGCAGGAAATATCTTTGCTTCAGGGCAGGCTCTATGCACTTCCCTTTGGCTTATCTACTGTGCCCAGAGTATTCACAAAGTGCCTGGCTACAGCAATTGCATACTGCAGGCAGGGAAATATCCACATTTTCCCATACTTGGATGACTGCCTGATTCAGGCAGACAGTCAAGAATTACTACTTCAGCACCTGACATTTGTAAAAAAAAAAAGATTTCTCACTTCATTGGGGTACACAATCAGTGAAAAGAAATCACAAATGGTACCCAGTCAAAAGATTGTATTCCTGGGAGCAGGCTTGGACACAACTTCCCAGATGGCATTTTTCACCTCAGAAAAACAGATCTGTCTGACAAACTACTTCAAACAAATGGCCACCAGAACCCAGCTGTCTACAAGACAAATACTGCAAGCCCTAGGGTTCATGGCCTCATGTATTCTGCTAATTCCATATGCAAGACTGCATATGAGGAAACTTCAGTGGTACTTAAAAAGTCTTTGGTGCCAGCATTCTCAGGACCTGGAAACAGTCATTCCAATCATGCCTTGTCTAAGGGCAGAGTTCCTTTGGTGGACAGAAGCATGCAACCACAACATGGGACTGCTTTTCACTCAACCCCTCACCGCCCAAACCCTGACAACAGACGCATCAGACTATGCATGGGGGGGCTAACATGGCAGGAAAATGCATTCAGCCCAGATTCTCCTGCACATCATTCAGAAAGAGATGCTAGCTGTACAGAATGCTCTGACAGCCTTCAAATACTTAATCCTTCCAGGAAAACTGCTCATAAAAACAGACAACACCGCAGTTATGTGGTACATAAACAAGCAGGGGGGAACCCACTCTGCAGGTTAGCCATGGCCCTGTGGAACACAGCCTTGAGCAACCAAGTGCATCTACAAGCTCAATTCCTGCCAGGCAATCAAAATTCACTGGCAGACGACTTAAGCAGAAATCTCCTAGACCCACACGAGTGGAAATTGGAGCCCAACACCTTCAACTTTCTGATCCAGAAGTGGGGGGACACCGGAGGTGGACCGATTTGCCTCACCCGAGAACCACCAGTTGAACAAATTCCACACCAGGAACCCTCACAGCAGGGCCTGGAAGGTGGATGCCATATCCTTTCAATGGGAAAACCTCTCCGTTTATGCCTTTCCCCCTCTGCCCCTCCTCTCAAAAGTATTACTCAGGATAAAACAGGACAGGCCAAGGACAATTCTTGTTGCCCCAGACTGGCCATGCCAGGACTGGTACCCACTCTTGCACAGTCTGACAACAGTGCCACCCTGGCACCTTCACCAGACTCCTACCCTGATGTCACAGCAGGAGGGACAGATTTTACATCCACAGTTGCAATCCCTACAACTAGCAGCCTAGCTTATCCCCTGAATACTCCACCAGCAACCTTCAGCAAACAGATGCTAGACGTCATTCTTGAAGCCAGAAGACCTAGTACTAGGAAATCCTATGCTGAAAAGTGGAAAAGATATTGTTCTTGGAATCAGTGTAAAGGGAAGGACACAGCTGTGCCCTCCTTACCTCTAATCCTGGATTACCTAGCAGAGCTACTCAACAGAGGACTTTCCTTCTCCTCCATTAAGATTCATGCCTCAGCCATCTCAGCTCATTATAATACTGAGCCACCTCTATTTTCTCACCCTCTCATCAAACAGTTCCAGAGAGGGGCTAAAAACTTAAGGCCCCCTAGGAGAGCACCCACCCCTACCTGGCACCTTAACTTTGTACTGGAAAAGCTCACGCTACCCCCTTTTGAACCTGCAGCTTCAGCAGAGTTAAAATTCCTCTCTTGGAAAGCAGCCTTGGTTTTAGCCATAACTTCATCAAGAAAAGTGTCTGAGCTACAGGCTTCATTATTTTCCATGCTGACAGGGTTTCCCTCAGGACTAACCAGTGCTTTATGCCTAAGGTAGTGTCCAGTGTGGCTCTAAACCAATCCATCCATTTACCTACCTTTTTCTCTAACCCTCAGAATAAAGGGGGAATGATCCTGCACTCCTTAGACGTGCACAGCCAGCTCAGGTTCTACCTTGACAGGACTAAACCCTTCAGAAAATCTGACCAGCTGCTAGTCAGCTTTGCTACAGGGGCAGAGGGTAAGGTCATTTCAAAGCAAACTATTTCCAAATGGATAGCAGATTGCATCCATTTCTGCTACAAGCACCATGGAAAACCTACCCCACAGGGGATCAGACCACATTCCACAAGGGCTACTTCCACCTCTGCAGCATTTCTCAGGGGAGTCCCTACAAGAGACATCCTGGAAGCTGCAACCTGGAGTTCTGTACACACCTTCACCAAGAATTACCATTTACCAATCTTTTCTAAATCCAGAGCTGGATCTGCTACAGCAGTTTTGCAAGGCCTACTAGCCAGCCCTAACACTTCTTGACTGCCTCCACCCTTCCTCAGCTTTGGGAATCAATCTAAGTGAGATGACTGCAACAGTGAAACATGAAGAACATAGTACAGTTGTGTACACTTACCATAAATGTAGATGTTCGAGTGTATTCACTGTTGCAATTCTGCTTCCCTCCCTCCAGCCCCCTGGCTTTCTCCATCTTTCTACTTCTCCTCTCTATGGCCATTCTTAATGGCATTGGTATTTACTTTTTACTGGTGGAGTTCCCCACCATATACAAGTTTCTTATTTTTGGGGGCTCCTGATATTTAGGGCAAGAAAAACTGATGTAATGGTGTCGGCTGCCTTTTTTATACCCCTGACATCATGGTAGAAGCGAAAGCATCAGACGCAAAAATCCTAAGACTCTGGTATTCAGGCCGAATAAGGGCTACCTGCAGGCAGATACCCCAAGTGTGATGACTGCAACAGTGAATACACTTGAGCATCTACATTTATGGTATGTGTACACAACTGTACTTTCTAGCCAGTGGGGTTAAAAATGTCTTGTTTCTATACAGTGATCCAAGTTTCTTATTGATGGTCTGTACAGTTTTGTTGACCCGTAGGTCAAATTTAAGATTATTATCTATGATAACCCCTAGAAGCTTGGTGTGGGTATCTGGGGAGATAGTAGTACCATTGTTAGACGTGACAGAGAAAGTGTGTGTGGCGGATCTACTAGTGGGGGGTGAAGAGTAGATGTTTAGTTTTATTGGGGTTCAGCAGTAGGCGTTGGTTGCCAAGCCAGTTTTCAATAGTGTTAAAAGTATTTTGGGTTAAGATTTCCAGTTCGGATGGGGAGGTGGCTGAGCAGATCAGAGTGGAATCATCTACATATTGAATGCAGGTAGCTTTAGGGATAGCAGTGTAAATGTTGTTGATGAAAATAGAGAATAGTAGTGGACCTAGAATGGAGCCTTGAGGGACACCAAGTGTGAGAGGTAGCTGGCTGGACAGTTTGCCCTGCCATAATACAGCCTGTTGTCTACCAGTCAGGTAGGACTGGAATCACTGGATTGCTTGCTTATTGAGGAAAATTGACTTTAGAGAAAGAATGAGAAGTTCATGGTTCATGTCAAAGGCTTTTGATAGGTCAAGAAAGAGGGCAGAGGATAGCCTGTTGTCATTCCTGTTTTAGTTTATGGCGTTGGTAAAGGAAAGGAGGGCTGAGGTGGTGCTGTGGTGTGGCCTGAAAACATGCTGGGATTTGGATAGTAAGTTATTCTGTGTATGGTATTGCATTAGTTGCTTGTGTACACATTTCTCCATTATTTTGGCTAGTGGGGAAAGAATGGCAATGGGTCTGTAGTTGGATATTTTTGTAGAACTTCCACCTTTATGGAGTGGGATGACTTGGGATGTTTTCCAGTGGGAGGGGATAACACTTTCGGATAAGGTTTTGTTGATCAGGATAGATATGGGGGATATGCAGTGGCATCTGCAGCTATTTGTAGTTACTCTGCAGGGAGGAGGTCAGCAGAGAGGGTGGTAAGTTTTAGTTTTTTTAGAAGTGTTTTGATAAAACTAGTGGATATGGGTTGGAAGCTAAATTGGGGGTGATTAGTGGGTAGATTAGAGGTGGGGTTTAAGTTTGTGGGGGTTAGTTGATTTGCTAGGGATTGGATTGTTTCAGTGAAAAAGCTATTATAAGCGTCAGCTATGGTTTCTGGGGAACTGTGGGTGTGGTTAGCCGGGGTATATATGTTTTTTTGCACTTGATCCTGTGTGCTTACTGTTGTGCAGATAGTTATAGGGTACATCTTAGGGGACCTCAATCATTGGGTAACTGAATTTCCCTGCTGTCATGTCTGTGTATAGCAAGGAATCTGGTATAAATTAGAAGGCTTTTCCATATTTTGCTTTATATGTCTGGAATTTCCTTCCTTTAAACATTAAGAATATTCCTTGTGTTAACTCTAGTGTTACGTTATAGTCTCATCTTTCTGGGAGATGTACATAATAGTACAGGATCTGAAACTAGGTTTCACTAGGCTGGGAAAGTTGTTTTTTTTTTTTTTTTTTTTAATTTGTTTAATTTTTTTTTTTAGGTAAGTCATGCGTTACTTGATATTACTTGCTTCTAACACTGTGTTACTTTTAATACTGAATGCCCTTTTTTTCCTTTATGGTAGATACTATTTTTGCGGGTGTTGATCTTCTGGTCTTGATTGTTTTTGTTGATTTAATATTCATTTATTTAATGTTTTACTGCACAGTATTTTTTTTTGCCTTTTAACCCAGGTTGTATATGAAAAAGGTCATGTTGACCAATTCACTTGTCTTGTTTAAATACAAACATGATTTTATCATCTTAGTTTTTACTGGCGCCTTTCCTGTAATGTGTGTCAGATTTCAAAGTTCATGGTGGTAACTTGTTGGGATCCTGGGTCCTAATCTACTGTATGCTTCTCCAAGAGGGATTGCAGTATCACATAGTGACATTAAAATGCACAAGACTGCATACTGTTTTAAAGAGCCTGGCTTAGTGGTGTCACTGAAACATTTTTGACTGGGTATGTGGTTTCCTTAGATAGGGAGACAGTGAGAGAAATTTCTAACAGGTTTTGGTTGTGTCTCTCCATAGCCTGGCTCAAGGATGGAAAATGAGCTTTCTGATATGTCATTCTCTTCATGGGAGGAGTTCTGTAGATTCTTTGACAGCTGGTGTGAGAAGAGTAAAGTCTTGTTTAACAAGATTAAAGGAGTGCCCCTCAGCAAATGGAAAGGAACTGGAAGCTCACCAAGTCCAGAACAAGTAGAGGTCCTAAGGTATAGAACTGTTCTCCTAGTCTGTAAACACTATCGAGCAAGAGGTGGTTATGTGCAGTCTAGCACTGGGTAAGTACTGTGTCTAAGCAAAGTCCTCATGTATTGTTTACATTTATGACATTTTCAGAAAATAGCTGTAATTATTAACTTACAATTGTTATTCCTTTAGTGTGTATTTTAATAAAATACAATTTGTCTGATTTGCAAGGTACTGATGGTAACTTTAAGAGTAACTGATGGCTTAATTTATTGTTATTGTTTTGGTCAGATTGATGTTCAGTCATAAGGATATGAAAATGTGTCTATCTGAGAGTACTTGGTTACTTAAAATTATACGTGTAGGTTTAAAACAAAGGTATAGAAGGAGCAAGGTAACATCATTTCATGATTGTTGAGCCTCCCAAGTATATATTGTTAGTTGAAGCAGTGCACATAAAATAAGGATATTTCCTTGTATTAGTAATTAGTAAAACAACATAAGAACATGCTAATGGATTTAAAAAAAAAAACTGAACAACTTTGCATTGAAAATCTGTGCGGTGTCTTATTGCTTAAGTTGCACAACCACCTCATTCTGTTTTTTGTATGCATGAATCATTTTTTATTATGTTCAGAACTGCAATGTTTATCTGCATGCTTCAGTCTTTTTAGTTGCCTTACTCTGATACATAAGGAAACAGAAATGTCATTTCTGGCTTTCTGCCATTGTAATGAATGTGTTTACACATGTCACCAAGGTAGTTCATGGTATGTTTACATACAAAATAGATAGTTGGATTCTCAGTTAGACTAAGCTTTCATATACGTGCCTAATCCCTTCTTACTTTATGCAAAATTTAATGAATAGTATTGTAATTTAATAAAGTGATTAAACATAGAAAACAGTATTTTTAATGCTTACAGGTTTTCAAGGTAGAAGTAAGCCATTTGATTTGTTAAAGTAATGAAACAGTAAACACATTGTTTTGCCCAAGGATGTAGGCAGTAAAACTGGCTGAAGCAACTTTCCACAAAAGTAATGGTAACCCACATTTAGATATGAAGTTCACATCAGCATAAAGACTGTTATAGTAACCTAGATTCCAGAGTCCTAGTGGAAGAAAAACAGAAGAAATATGTTGGTCCAGAAGTGCAACACAGCAAAGTCATCTAGTGGCTTCCAAACTCTAAACACCTCCAGAATATAAAAATGTTCCCTGTTCCCAAAACATAAGTCAGCATACCACACAAAAGTGACACAGAGGAGCAGGCAGTACAGACCACCTGATTAGCAGTAACCAGTTCAGTATAAATTGAAGTGGTGAAAGTCTTCTATATATCGTTTGTTTTTCACCTCAAGTCCTAATTCTTCTACTGGTTAAGCCTTTAACATTCCCGGATTCACAAACAGGAGTGATACAACATGTAATGGCAGTAAAAATGGAAAGATAGATAAAAGGTCCCTACTGCCAATGACCAAACTAAATATTGCGTAATACCCCAAAATGACAGCTTAATTATAGCAGCTGAAATAGTCACAGTAACTATATTTCACATAGACTTACTTACCTTTAGGTGTATTGTCTTGCAGTAGCTAGTCAAACAGCCTATCACTTTGAAATAATGTTTAAAAAAAACTGTAAAGTTAAAAGATAACTACTTAGTAAAATAATTTAAAATAGAACAATGACAAATGACGTGAATGACCTGAGACGTACCTAACTGGACTACATGAAAAGAGACATAGAGGAGCTCTCTGATCATGTAGCCCAGGCTGGTATGACCCTTACCTTGAGCAGCATCTTACCCTCACCTAGAATGATGCCACAGTACAAAGACAAAATGATCGAGTTTAACAATTGGCTAAAATTTTGGTGTCATTCAAAGGGGATCCAGTGTCTGTCAGCTTGGGATGACATGCTCGACAAGCCACGTTCCTTCGCTAGGGACGGCTTGCACCTGTCACCTCTGGGCTTTCGGATATTGGCAAAGGCTCTTGCCACCCCCATAGTGCCTTTTTTAGGCAAGGCTCAAAAGTCAAACCCACCCCCATAGACAGCACAAGGAACAAGAAACTAAGGGTAATGCTGCTTAACGCCAGAAGTCTTAACCTCAAGATGCACGCACTCGAAGCTCTCCTCAGTATGGAGAACATCGATATCTGTGCAGTGACAGAAACCTGGTTCAAGGCTCCAGAGAACACCCCAGCACTACCAGGCTATACCTCATATCATGCTTTTCGGCCCCAAAACCCGGACCGAACCAGAAAAGGAGGGGGAGTTTCCATATTTATCAAGGATATCCACACCTCCAGGTTAGTGGCATTGCACAAAGTATCAGAGACCATCCATGTGCAACTAACAGTGGGCAAGACTGCTTTTCAGTTTATAGCATCCTACAGACCACCCTCTCAAAGTCAGGAATCCCACTTGGCTTTCCTGAAAACATTGGAAAACACGAAGATCTCTCCGAACATCATTATATTGGGTGATTTCAACTACCCAAACATTGACTGGGAGCACTACTCAAGCCCCAGCACCTTAGCCCAAAGGTTCCTGGAAATTATAAACTCAAATGCTATGGAACAACTAGCCACCACTCCCACAAGAGGGGACAACATACTAGACCTGATCATTACCAACATGGGGGCTCTATGCTCCACACCAGAAGTATATCCCTCATTGGTAAGATCAGACCATAAATTAATTTCACTGGATGTCCACATCCCGACCCCACCCCCAGCCCAGAAAACCACAGTGAAAAACTTCTCAAAAGCGAACTTCTCACTTCTCAAAACCAAAGTGGAATCCTTCAAGGCCCCAGGGTCAGTGGAAACTACGGCCCAAACTGCAGAATCCTATATAAACGCATTCTACGGACATCTCCAGGAATGCATGGATTCATGCTATCCGAAACAAAACCAAGACCCAATCATCCAAAGGCAGGCGTCCAGTCTGGTGGACCTCTGCCATAAATAAACTGTACAACAAAAGGAGGAAGCTACTACATGATAGAGCAAAATCCCTAACGGGGAAGGCATCTCTGATCAGTACTAGCAAAAAATTACGATCCTCATAAAATCCTCCAAGGCCAGCTTCGAGAGAAAAATTGCACAGGACACCAAAGACAATCATAAGGCTTTTTTCAGTTATGTTAGGAACCTGGGATGCAACTCCCAGACTTGGTCTGAGTTGATTGTAAACGACAAAAAATACACTGAACCCACAGACATCGCCAATATCCTGGCAGACAGGTTCAGTGCAAACTTCTCCCCTCCCTCCCCCCCAAAAGAGCAAGTATCTATCCCGGCAGAGGGCTGCCTCCCAAACATCTCTGATGCTCAGGTGAAGGCTGCCCTCTCCAAAGGCTGCCCTCTCCAAAGCAAAAAACACTGCTTCCATAGGACCAGATGGCGTCCCAGGTTGCGTCCTACATGAACTCCAAGAGGAACTAATCCCTCAAATAAAACAGCTATACAATCTCAGCCTCACTACAGGATATGTGCCCACAGAATGGCGTACAGCAACAGTGGTCCCACTCCACAAAGGTGGAGCCTCTACGGACCCTGGAAACTATCGCCCCGTAAGCCTGACTAGCTTAGTCTGCAAGGCTATGGAGAGGATCATCATGGAGCTCATAAACAAAGACATTGGGGACCT
The DNA here is from genome assembly GCF_019279795.1 of Protopterus annectens. Taxonomy (NCBI): domain Eukaryota; kingdom Metazoa; phylum Chordata; order Ceratodontiformes; family Protopteridae; genus Protopterus; species Protopterus annectens. Next base: position 809,428,887 of record NC_056726.1, read on the forward strand.
ACAGACACTAGATCCTACCCACTTCGGCTTTGTCAAGGGCAGATCCTGCCTTTTGAACCTGGTTGACTTCTTCGAAACAGTCACCAAAGCCATAGATGAGGGGAAGGTAGTCCACACAGCCTATCTGGACCTTGCAAAGGCATTTGACACAATACCCCACTCGGGCATCATAGATAAGCTATCCAGCTTAAATATAAACCCCTATATCACAAGATGGGTCGCAAACTGGCTCAAAGACGGAACCCACAGAGTGAGAGTTGCTGGAGCCATGTCAGACTCGAAACCGGTCACAAGTGGCGTCCCACAAGGTTCTGTCCTGGGACCCCTCTTGTTCGGTATATACTTTTCCGAGGTACAGGCAAACGTGGGAGGACTATGGCTCACCAAGTTCACAGACGACTGCAAACTGGGCGCCATAATCGACTCTCCAGCTGACACAAACATCCTTCAAAAAGGTCTCTCAGAGACAGATAACTGGTGCCAGCGCCATGGTTTAAAGCTAAATGCCAAAAAATGTATAGTCATACCCTTTGGCAAAAACAATGTGCCCACAAATTACCACATAGGCGGAAACTAAGTACAGAGAAAGTTATTAGGGACCTGGGGACCCAAGTTGATAGCAATCTCTCCTTTGAAAACCACATTGCCAAAGTGGTTAGAAAGACCTTCTACATAGCCCACCTCATCACGAAGGGTTTCACATCTAGATCAAGAGAGGTAATCGTGCCCCTTTATTCATCCCTCATCAGGCCCATCATAGAATACAATGCCCCTTTTGGGATGTACCTTACCCGACACCTGCAGCAATTAGAAAGACACCAAGAGGATCAAGGGTCTCAAACAGATGCCATATGCTGCTTAGTTAAAAAAACTCCAGCTCTACTCAGTTGCATACCGCCTACTTTTAGGCGATCTATGCCTGACATACAAAGCTATGTCAAATCCAGAATTAATGGACATGCTCCACCTCAGTAAATCTAAATCCCTTAGAGCCACACGCTCGAGGGACTTGAACCTCAGCACAGAAATAAATAGAACTTGCTGGAGGGACAGGTTCATAACCCAGATGCTCCCTTCACTCTGGAATAGAATTCCAGTTCATGTGAGGCAGAGCACTTCACTGAATCTCTTCAAGAAGAATCTCGATAGGTGGATGGGGGATCGTAGGTTTGTCCCAGGGATTACTCCCGTGTCACTATTAGACAGAGACACAGTAAACTAAACCTTAAAAGGGGCACAGTATACTCAAATCAAGGGGTGGCGTAAGCCATACAGAATCGGGCTAGGCTTATAATTGCCCCAGGGCAGATAGCCTAGTATAAACCTATGAAAACAGGCACACATTTTTGAGCTTAAAGCTTTGCCTTGTAGTGTATCAATACAAGCCTTTTAAGAGATTAAAAATAATTTAAAACAAAATGCAATAAGCACAGCCTCTCTTAATACAGATGTGTTGGATTTAAAGTGCTAAGCATACATAGACTCCTTGTGTAACAACTTATCTAGGATGCTCCAGTCCACTAGGTCAGCTTAGGATGATCCAGTCCGATAGGTCAGCTTAGCACAAAAAAAAAAATAAAAGGATGCAAGTCCCCCATTACCCACAATACACCACACTCTTTCCAGATCTCTGTTGCCACTTATTGACCTAGTGCTAGAAATGGCCTGGGCGCCTTAAACCTCATTTTACTTTTTTCAGTGTTTTCCCAGAAATTCTTGGCAGAGTACAGACTTGGTTTTCCTCCTCCAGAGACCATTTTATAACTGCATCTTCTCAACTATTCCTATTTTTGTACTATGTAGCTGTGTTATATTTTCTGTAGTGCTAGAGTTACTTCTAACTTTAGCTGGGTTGACAAGTGTGTGTGTGTGTGTGTGTGTGTGTGTTTGTTTCAGTAATTGGGAGTCCTGATATCATGAAATACCATATGGCAGGCATATCCTCTATGTGGTATAGTTAGGAAGTCTAGTTGCAGGTTCAATATGAAGTCTATGAAAGGCTTGACGAAAGACATTAAGAATCAACTTGATTTTCCTTTTTCTCAAAGGATTGTTATCCAGGGAAAGTACTTGAAAAAATGAGCCATTTCTCTCAACTTTCCAAGGCACCCCAAACTCTAACTGGGGCAAATGGCTTGAAACAAAAGAGGATCTACACAAAGCTTGTTTTTCCAGGGATTCTTCCTCTGTTCCTTAAAAAGTGATGAAAGACTGAAAAACTCATCCATTGTTTCTAGGGTTCCTAAATTGATAGTGATCAAGAAAGACGTCTTGACCTAGGTTGTCTAAGCATGAGAGCACCTTCTCCACTAGGGTGGAGTTAAGTAGGTTTAGACCTGTTTCCTTCCATTATGGTCACTTAGTTACTATGGATTTTGATTGATGGAAGATGATGGAGGTTGTCTTATAGGCTCAAGTGAAGATAGGTCTAATCCCTTTCTCTTATCTCTCCAGGGTGGTAAGGATTCTACGTCTTTTTCTTCTGTTGCTCTGTCATCCTCTGCAGCTTAGCTTCGGCACCAACTTTGATGGAACTGGAGAGCACTCTGCAACTGCTAACATCGGAAGGCACCTGAATGTCAGCACTGTTTTATATCCTTGGACCACAGTCTTTCCTTCCTTTAGGGTTGACTCTGCTGTCGATGATCACGTCCGTACTGATTTCCTTGGCACTGAGTTGCTCCTTGGTTCTTGGTTTCATGTCCAGAGAATTGAGGTTAGTGTTAGCAGCAATATCCTTGCTGTTGTTCAGATTTTGGTGCCCTCCATCCCTTTGGGACTGAGAGGCATGATGACAACATCAGCTTTGAGAGACAGCTAACATTGACAAGGACCGATTGATGCAGGTTTTCGTGTTGGCTCCTCCCCATCAGCTTCAACATCCTATGGACTGATGAGGCTTTTGACAGCAGTCCCGCCATCGGCATTGTATATTTTTTGTGCATAGGTTTCCCTCTGCACCTGTACTGTACCCTCCCTAACAAAGAGGACTCTGTACTCTGTTTCTGTGATTGCCCTTTCTTCCCACTCCAAGGAAAGAGAATCAGAGAACCACCAGAAATCAGTATTATAACTCTGGATCTCTTCACCTTCCTCCTCATCCTTGGAGCCGTATCCACTGAAGAGGCTTTGAATGAACACATGCAGTTGGAACCATATTGACTTCCCTTTGGAATCTCCCACTCCGGAAAAAGAAGACAAGGATGCAGGCCAAAACCAGTGGGCTGTGGCTGACCAGGTTTGCAGATGACTGCAAGCTGAGTGCTGTCATCAATTCCCTTAGTGACATGGGCATCCTCCAAGAGACTCTCGCCCAAACAAATGATTGGTGTCAGAAACATGGCCTCAAGCTGAATACCAAAAAATGCATCATCATCCCCTTTGGGGAAAGTGACGTCCCCACAAATTATCGCATTAATAACAATGTCCTAAGCACGCAATCAATTGTGAGGGATTTTGGCATTCAGATTGATAGCAACCTGACTTTTGACCACCATCTTGCTTCCACTGTATGGAAAGCTTTCTACATAGCCCACCTCATAAGTAAGGGTATCTCATCTGGGGACAAGGAGGTCATAACATCTCTGTATTCTTCCCTTATAAGGCCCATTATTGAGTACAACACCCCATTCAGCATATACCTTGCAAAGCACATGCAGCAGCTGGAGAGATCACAGAGGTTCCTTACCAGGAGAATCCAGGGCCTTAAAAATCTGCCATACACAGATAGGCTAAAAGCCCTATCCCTCTACTTAGTTTCATACAGACTACTCAGAGATTACCTCTGTCTGGCGTACAAGGGGATCTCGAACCCCACCTTGATGGGACTGCTGCATATCCACGTCTAGCTCCACTCAAGTAACCCACACGGGCGGCCTTAACCTGGTCTGTGACATGAATATGACTTGTTGCCTTGACAGATGTGTCCCAGAGACTCCCCCATCTGTGGAATAGACTCCCTCTCCACATCAAGCAGAGAACCTCTTTACCCCTTTTTAAGCGCAACCTGTATAACTGGATGGGAAACGGAAAATATATCCCTGGGATTCCACCCATGTCCCTGCTGGACAGGGGCATCGGGTGCTGATTTGTCTAAACGTGGGCTAAACTCTTGGCTAGGTTTATAAGGGCCTTGGGGCCAATAGCCTAGTAACTTCCTGTGATACTATGGATAACTCTGCAGATTCCTGTCCATATGATCACAAGTCTGGGGAAATGCTGGTGGTTTTCTTTTTCTCTAGGTGCTGATGTCCTTCAAGAATGCAACTGCAGTCCTGACATATGGGTTGTCCTGCCTCAGGCAGCCCTTCGGTCGGCCGGATTCCAAAGTCTGGGTCCTGCGTCGGCTGATGTCGCCTCCTCCCCGACGTCAGAGCGGCTGGGGTATAAAGGCATCAGCCGACGCCATCTTCTTCAGTCTTTCTTGCCGCGCGGTGCCTGAAGCAGAAGCAGTTCGCAAGTGCCGGTCGGTCAGCTCCAGCGTTTTCAGTTACCGAAGTCATCTAAAAAGCTAAGTACCCTGTTGGGGAACATTTTTTCTTGCCTCAGCCGATGTCAGAACAAATTGAGAAAGTTAATAATTGTTTGTCTTGTGGTAAACAAATACCTCATAAGGACTTCCATTCTTACTGCCTCCCTTGCCTGGGCCCAGACCACGACGTCTCGGCCTGTGCTGCCTGTGCTTGCTTTAATAAGTGCACTCTCAGGCGCCGGGCAGAATTTGCCGAAAACTTTTTTGGCGAATCCTACGCTTACATCATGCCGTCGGAACAACCGACAGCACAAACTACCAAAAAACGTAAGGCCCGGGACCGACACCCTCGGCCCGCGTCTTCCACCGATACTACTCCTAAGCCCTCCGCGAGTGCTTCGGCCCCTTCGGAAGCGATTATTTAATCGCTCCAGGCCGATGACACCGCGTTACCACGCTCTTCGGTCTCGGAGACTACACCGGTGCCGGTTGTTGATTTTCCCCCAGAAACCGAAGTTCTCGATCTGCCATTCCTGTGGACAAGGTTACCCCTGCACGTGGGGCAGCTAATCCATGTCCATCAAGGCCTTTGCACGTGCTAAGGCCGCCAGCCAAGCCAAGGCCCATCCTAAACCTACCTCACAGGCCCTTTCTTCTGATAGACAGATTATGTCTCTTGCTGCAGATCTAATTTCTCTTATCAGGGGGTCTCAGCCGCATCCAGACAGAGGTTCTCAGCCACCTGCAGAAAAAAGGCCTAGAACTGAGCAGGCAGACAACCTCTCTTCAGATGAAGCCTCTGGGGATTCAGAGCATTCAGACACCCAAGAAGAATCCTTCCAAGCCTATGAGGACTCTGATGCTGAGGAATCTATACCCTCAGCCTCTCCTCCGGAGGATGTTTCTTTCGGTGAAGTTCTCCACTCCATGAGGGAACATTTTAAGTGGCAGGGTCAGGAATTTTCTGATTCTAGGAAAAGGCTTCATACTTTCCTCAAGTTACCCAGCACAGACCTTTGGCTATCCCTCCAGTTTTGGATGTTCTGGATGAGAGATGGGGTAAAAAAGTTTATACCTCTACCACCCTTGCCATGAGGTCACTTAACTGCCTTTTTCATGTGTTTAAGTACCAGGATTACTTACTGGATGATTTGCAGAAAAAACTAGCCTCTCCTGAGCCCATAGATAGAAAGGCATTGCAGGATTTGGTTCATAATTCTCAGCAGGTTAGCAACCATATTCTTCAGTGTGGTTATGATGCATTGGAAGCTTCATGTAGGGCAGCTATGACAGGGGCTGTTATCCGTAGACATGCTTGGTTGAAAGAGCAGCCACTGCCGGATCATGTTAAAGTAAAGCTCCTGGACGCACCTCTGGATAAACAGAAGCTATCTGGTGCTAATGCTCAGGATGTGTTGAAGTCTATTGAGGAGAAGGCAAAATCAGTACAGACAGTAAAAGATTTCCTACAGGTCCAGACACCCAGATTCAGCAGGAATTGGCCTTCAAAGAAGTGGTCCTTTCCAGACTCAGACAAGTTTCAAAGGGGAAAGAACAGGCGTGCTTGAGGTAGAGGGCAATACCGAGGCTCCTACAGGGGCCGCCAATGGCAACCTCAAAATCAAAGAAGTGGCACAGGTAGTTCACCTGCACCACAGGAACAATCGCAATGACTTGCCTAGGTGGAAAATTATCTCTATTCTCAAGAAACTGGCACATTATAACAAAGGACAATTGGATTCTGGACATAATAGACAGAGGTTACAGGTTCCACTTCCATACTTTACCAACAGGACAAGGCATGCCAAACCTGCCACAAAATCAAAGGGCAGAGGCACTCAGAGAAGTCTCAAAACTGTTACAAATAAAAGCAATAGAGAAGGTTCCTCCACAGGAACAAGGCCAGGGATTTTACTCGAGACTGTTCCTTGTTCCAAGAAAAGAAAAGCAATGGAGGCCTATTTTGGACTTGTCTGTTCTAAATACTTTTCTCATGGTGCCAAAATTCAAGATGCTGACTGTACAGCAACTTCTTCCCATGCTGGGCAAGGGGTCTTGGCTGGTTACTCTGGACCTCAAGGAGGCATACCTGCATGTCCCTATCAGACAGAGTTGCAGAAGATACCTCAGATTTCTTGCAGGAACAGAGCACTATCAATTCTCAGCATTGCCGTTTGGCTTATCTACTGCGCCCAGCGTATTCACGAAATCCCTGGCATCAGTAATGGCACATTGCAGACTCCAGGGGATACAAATATACCCTTACCTAGACGACTGCCTCATTCAAGCAAACAGCAAGCAAACCTTGATAAAACACTTGGATTATGTCATTCATTTGCTGCAGGCTTTGGGATACACAGTCAACATGCAAAAATCAAGATTGCTGCCATCCCAAGAGATTATTTTTTTAGGAGCAAAGCTGAACACACAGCTACAAATGGCCTTCCTCACAGAGGAGAAACAAGAGCATTTAACAGATTACTTCAAAAGCCTAGCAAAATTAACCCACCTGGCCTACACGGAGCTCCGTGCATACATTTACCAAACACTACAACCTGACATTATACTCCAGATCCCGAGCAGGCTTTGCTTCGGCAGTCCTGCAGGGCCTTCTAGCTACACCATCTCTTGCTTAGTCCTACCACCCCCAGCTTGGCTATGGTATTCAACCCATATGTCAGGACTGCAGTTGCATTCTTGAAGGACATAGCACAGTTTTGTACCTACCATAAATGTAGATGTCCGATAGATATGCAACTGCAGTCAGGTTTTCCCTCCCTCCTACCCCTCTGTTTTTTCCCTTGGGTCCATCCCCCCCCCCCTTTCCTATAAGCTGGGGATATCTGTTATGGTGTATCTGTTTATTACTGTTGTGCATGTCTGGATTTTTTGTTTATCCATTCACAAAATTTAGCCTTCCTTGGAGGGCACCTGGCATCTGGGGCAAGAAACACTGAAGAAGATGGCGTCGGCTGATGCCTTTATACCCCAGCCGCTCTGACGTCAGGGAGGAGGCGACATCAGCCGACGCCGGACCCAGACTTTGGAGTCCGGCCGACCGAAGGGCTGCCTGAGGCAGGACAACCCATATGTCAGGACTGCAGTTGCATATCTATCAGACATCTACATTTATGGTAGGTACAAAACTGTACTTTTCCTGCCGTTTTTGCTTTTTACTGAACCCCTACCCAGGAAAATGCAAACAGGCTGAACTGAGTAGTTGCTGTGTGGACATAGGAGGAGGAGTCATATTTATTTGAAGCCCTTCAGTGATGTGTTGGAATGAGCCACCACTGGGAAATGTACACTTAGCTCAGTCCTTTTAGATAAATTCCTGCTTTTCATGTTTGTATTTTTCTAATGTACTGTTTTTCATTTGAGGTTAGTACTGTGTGTGGATGACTTGAAAATGGGAAAACTGATCTCGTGTGTTACAGATAGGTCATGCTTATAAAAGGACTTCATTAAACTGACCAGTTAGTCACAAAAGAATAGTATACATCAAAAGCTTAAGGATATGAGATTTGGGTGAAATGAATTGAAGGGTGAATATTTAACATAATTGAAACTGAATTCTTTTAAGGTCTTGGATATATTGATAGATATGGCTTTGCGTTTTTCTGATCATATCAACCATCTAGTTAGTGATGACTACAAACTATAGGCTTTATAAAAAAATGTATAATGTCTAGGAAATCAGAAATTATGAAACACTGTTAAGTAACATTAGACCCAACCTAGATAGGAAATTAATATAATGGAAACCTTATTTGGGCCTCCTTGAAATTGATGTACAGATCTGCAGTCCTGGAACTGCTGAAATCGCCAGATCCAAACATAATGAAAGTTTTAAAACATGAGGAGAATAAGTCTAAGATGATTTTTCATCTTGGTGTCTAGTGGGAATGGAAATCAAGCCAAAAGTAGATAAAATTAGACAGTAATTGAATATGCCAAAAATAAAAAGAAAGAATATAAGGGGAAGGTTCAGATGAGAAGGAAAGAAATGTGGAAAAGGCAGAAATAGTGTAGCAAGTACAGAGATCTCCTGGAACAGCCTTATGTCAATCAGGATTTGACACAGGAATGGTTAAGGAGAGGTGAATTGAAACGAACAGATGAAAGGTTAATAATGGTGGCATAGGATACTGGACTACATACACATTGGTTTACAAAATCCATTGAACAAGTGGATGAAATAGATAAATGCAAGTTCTGTAAGGAAAAAAAATTGAAGCATCTTGTTGTTGGCTGTACTACACTCACGACAGAGATCCTGTATACTGAAAGGCAGAATAATGTGGCAAGACTGTTGCAGTGGGAATTGTGCAAACACTACATTATTGATGTAGCTGAGAAGCACTAATTGTCTTAGTTTTTGGTGTCAGTCTAGGGGAATCAGTATCTGTCTACCTGGGAAGACATGGTCAACAGACCACATTGCTTTGCCTAAGATGGTCTGCACCTGTCTCCCTTTGGCTTCTGGATTTTGGCTAAAATTTTATCCACCCCCTTAGAGCATTTTTTAGGCAGTGACAAAATGACAAATCTACTGACAGCAAATAAAATCCAAAGGAACCTAAGGGTGTTTCTGCTGAATGCTAGGAGCCTTAATAAGAAACTCCATACTGTACGAGCTCTCCTCACTCTGGAGAATATAGCAATATGTGCTGTTACCAAGACATGCTTTAAAACTGCAGAAAGTACTCCAGCATTACAAGGCTACAGTGCCTGTGACACATTTAGACCAACAGACAGGGAGTAAAGGTGGCGGTGTCTTGAACTACATTACCAGCAAGTATACCGCAATGTTGGTTAAACAGTCTGATGCCCTGGACTTCATCCACTTGCAAATCACCTTAGAGTCCCTTACCATATCTTAGCAAGCTGTAGGCCACCAACTATGTCTCAAGAATCCCACAACTCTTATCTAGACCTACTGGTGGCACTCTTCATCTAGTCAAACACACTGGGAGCCTTTAACTACCCCTCTATAGACTGGGAAACGTACACTACCTCCAACTTGCAGGCACACTGTTTTTTGGACTTTATTAACACAAATGCCCTTGATGAGTTAGTGCACATTTCAGTCAAAGTTTCAGACATACTGGACCTTGTTCTCACCAGTATGGGAAAGTGCTGCACTACCCCACCCACATCTTCACTGGTGAGATTGGCTTACAGAGCTCTCTCATTTGAAATAAAAATCAACTTGGAAAATCCGGCAAAACGTATTACAGTTAGAAACCATTCTAACTCAGACTGCATCCTGTTAAGCAACAGTTTGTCAAATTTGATGCCCTGTCCAACCCAGAGTTTAGAACAGGCTCTGCATAGTTATTCACAGAAACTCTGTACAAACATGTAAGTAGCTGCATAGAGGCTGTTGTACCTACCAGATGTAACCCCAAAACTCCAAAAACAAACTACACTGGTAGAATCCTAATCTTAACAGGGTATATAAAACAGGGAAAAAAAGTCATGGCCAAAGTCTGAAAGATCAGCTCTCACAATGACAAGCATTCACTAATAAAACTAAACAGGATACCCAGAGGACTAATTAAATCCAACAAGGCCAATTACAAGGTCAAGATAGCTTCTTAGACTAAGTACTACCACATGGCCTTCTACAACTGTGTCAGAAACCTTAAAGGTAAATTGCAGCAGTGTGCAGAACTGGTAGTAAATGGTACCACTTTCACCGTGCAGAGAGCTGTAGAAAACCTGCTGGCAAATTCAGCTCAAACTATAACCCTCACTCCCCCATGCCTTCTTCTTTCGGCTGTTCCCATCACACCCATTGCAAATTTAACATCTTTAACTCTGCCACGTCCAGCTCTGACTCCTGCCTTTTTGTCATTGCTATCATCTCCAACCCATATAACGCAGCTGGTCTCACTGCCTTCTTGTAGACCTTCCCTTTCACTCTGACTGGTACCCATCTGTTACAAATCACTCCTGACACTTTTCTCCACCCACTCCATCCTGCCTGTACTCTCTTCTTCACCCCTCTTTCACATTCACCATTACTCTGAGCTGTTGATCCCAAGTATTTAAACTCATCCACCTTTGCCAGCTCTGCTTCCTGCATCCTCACCATATCTCTGTCCTCCCTCTCATTCACACACATATATTCTGCCTTAGTCCTGCTGACCTTCATTCCTCTCCTCTCTAAAGCATATCTCCTCCTATCCAGGGTCTCCTCAACCTGGTCCCTACTCTCACTACAGATCACAATATCATCTGCAAACATCATAGTCCATGGGGCCTCATGTCTGATCCCGTCTGTCAACCTGTCCATTACCATTGCAAATAAGAACATGCTCGGAGCTTATCCTTGATGTAATCCTACCTCCACCTTAAACGATGTTCTTCGTGTTTCACTGTTGCAGTCATTACATTTGGGTAATCTGCTGGCAGGTTGCCCTCAGTCGGCCTGATTAACAAAGTCTTGGGTCCTGCATCGGTTGCTGTCCCTTCTTCCGTGACGTCAGGTCATCGGGTGTAAAGCATGCAGTCGACACCATTACATCAGTCTTTCTTGTCGCGCAGTGCCCAAAGCAGAAGCAGTTCGCAAGTGCCAGTCGGCCAACTCCTGAAATTTTTGTTTTCGAGTTTCAGATCTGAAGTCTTCAACTAAAAGCTAAATACCCCATTGGGGAAACTTTTTCTTGCTCCTTACTGATGTCAGTAAAAGTTAATAATTGCATTACTTGTGGGAAGCAAATACCTCATAAGGATTTTCATTTGTACTGCATTCCTTGCCTAGGCCCTGACAACAATGTACCTTGCTGTCAGTTTTTTGCTAAATTTAATCAACGCACGATTAAACGTCAGTATATTTTTGCTTCTAAATATTTTGGCTCAAGATTTAATTATCCAGAAATGTCGTCGGTTAGCAATCCGACTACTTGAATACCTAAAAAACGCAAAGAAAAAGACAGAGACAGACAGTCGAGGTCCAAAACTGACAATGCCACTTCTCCTAAGCCAGTCGCCAGTTCGCCGGTACTCAGTGAGGTGCTTTTGCAGCCCCTGATACCTGCTACTTCTGATTCTCAGGCCTCTACTGAGACCCATTCAGAGTCCGGTATGCAGTGAGATGCTTCAATTATGGAACCCGTGGATGTCTCTACCTTAGATGGGTCCGGAGCCGCTGTGCAGGCACCGGCTTCTGAGGGTGCTTTCAGGCCTACAGATTTGTATATTAGACTGACGCCATCTTCAAAACTAAGGCCAAAATCTAAATCTATGTCTAAAAAACCGATGCCTGGGCCACATGTGCAGGCCCCAATGCCTAAAAAACAAATGATCAAAATGGCTGAAGATTTAATTACTCTGATCAGGGGTAGCCAACCCCCTCCTTCCCAGAGGCGTAGGCAAGACATTGATTATAGTTTTTCTGAACAGGATTCTATTTCTTCTCACTCTTCTAATGATCAGGATTTATCTATTCCTACGTATGAGGACTCTGATGCAGAAGATTCCATTCCTTCTGCTTCTACCCCAGAGGATTTTTCTTTTGGGGAAACTTTACATACCTTAAGGGAACATTTCCACTGGGAAAGTCAGGATTTCTCTGAATCTAAAGTGAGACTTAGGGATTTTCTTCTTCTTCCTCAGCATAGGCCGTTGGCTATACCTCCTGTTCTAGACATTGTTGATGATGTTTTTTCAGAATCTAGTATGATTCCTGATTCTCTGCCTCCGGCTCGTTGTAAGCCAGACAGATACTACAGGGTTCCTGACTCCCACAAATTCCTCTTCAAAAATTCTATTGCTGATCCTGAAACCATTTCTCAGGGTCCCAAGGGCATTAAGGTCTCTACTGCTAAAAATCCTACCCCTTCTGATAGAGATTCCAGGGCGCTGGATAAATGGGGTAAGAAGGTTTACACGTCTGCAACCTTGGCAATCAGGGCTTTAAACTATCAATTTTATATGCTTAAATATCAACATCATATCATGGGACTACTTAAACAGAAAATTATGTTAATCTCTGACTGTGTGGAAAGTAAAGATTTGCAGGATTTATTACATTCAGCTGAACAAGTTGGAAAACATACTTTGCAATGTGGTTTTGATTCCTTGGAGGCCTCTTGCAGGGCTGTTTTAACTGGATCTGTGCTAAGAAGGCATGCTTGGCTCAAAGAGCAAACTCTGCCTGACCATTTTAAAGCAAAATTATTGGATGCTCCTTTACAACAGGATCGTCTCTTTGGTAATAAGGCTGAAGAAGTGTTAAAAAAGATGGAAGATAAAGCTAAATCTATGCAAACTGTGAAAGATTTCTTACAAGTGCAACCTCCAAGATTTAGTAGGCACTTGTCTACTAAGAAGTGGTCCTTTCCAGTCCCCTCAAGAGCTGCTCAAGTCAAATCCAGACATTCCAAAGGCTCCAGGTTTCAGTCACAAGGAACTTTTAGAACAAAACAATGGGGTGCCTCCACCTCCAAATCTGGAAACAACAAGGCACCTCCCTACGGTAAACAGTCTCAATGACTTCCCTCTACAATCACCAAGCACTTACCTTTTAGTAGCCCCTTTGGGGGGAAAACTGGCACTTCATGCACGAAACTGGCAACTTATTACCCAGGACAAATGGGTTTTAAATATAGTATCCCAGGGATACAGATTTCATTTCCACATGTTTCCAATCCCAAACGGATGGCCAGATCTGCCCCCAAATCAGTGGGCAGAGGCCCAGAAACAAGTTCTGTCCCTCATGAACATGGGGGCTATTCAACCAGTACCAGAAGAGGAAAAGGGACAAGGTTTCTATTCAAGACTTTTCCTGGTACCCAGAAAAGACAAATCATGGCATCCAATTCTGGACTTATCCACTCTAAACACATTTCTGGACATTCCAAAATTCAAGATGCTGACTATTCAACAGTTGCTACATATGCTAGGTAAAGATGCCTGGTTGGTAACTCCAGACTTAAAAGAGGCTTACCTGCATATCCCAATCAGGGAATCTTGCAGTAGATACCTCCGCTTCAAAGCAGGCTACTTGCATTACCAGTTCTCTGCACTGCCCTTTGGCTTATCTACTGTGCCCAGGGTATTCACAAAGTGCCTGGCTCCAGTAATTGCATTTTTCAGGCAAAGAAATATTCAAATATATCCATACCTGGACAATTGTCTAATTCAGGCAGAAAACAAGGACATTCTTCTAAAGCATCTGGCGTTTGTAAAAAGGGTTCTAACTTGTCTAGGGTACACCATAAACGAAAATAAATCGCAACTGGTACCCTCTCAAAAAATTACATTCCCAGGTGCAAGCTTGAATACAACTGCCCAGATGACTTACCTTACGCCAGAAAAGCAAATTCAATTGGTGACTTACTTCAAACAGGTGGCCACAAAAACCCGGCTATCTGGAAGACAAATTATTCAAGCCTTGGGGTTCATGGCCTCCTGCATTCTTCTAATTCCATATGCAAGACTGCATATGAGGAAACTTCAGTGGTACTTAAAAAGTTTATGGAGTCACCATTGTCACAGCCTGGAAACAATGAATGTTCATCGTGTTACACTGCTGCAGTCATTATACTTGGGTTATCCTGCTGTCAGGCGGTTCCCCAGTTGGCCTGAGTTCCAAAGTCTTGGTCCGGCGTCGGCTGCTGTCGCCTCCTCCCTGACGTCAGTGAGACAGGGGTATACAAGATGCAGCCGCCGCCATTTTCTTCAGTTTTTCTTGCCGTGCGGTGCCCGAAGCAAAAGCAGTTCGCAAGTGCCGGTTGGCCGTCTCCTGACATTTTCATTCCAAGTACAGAACCGAAGTCTTCTACAAAGCTAAGTACCCCGTTGGGGAAACTTTTTCTTGCCTCAGACCGATGTCAGTAAAAGTTAATAACTGTATTTCTTGTGGGAAGCAAATACCTCATAAGGATTTTCATTCCTATTGTATCTCATGCTTAGGCCCTGACCACGACGTCACTGGTTGTTGGTTTTGTGCTAGGTTTAACAAGCGCACTATTAAACATCGGTTTGATTTTTGCCTGACATTATTTTGGTAGTAAATTCAACTATACCATGCCGTCGGAACTTCCGACGACCGGAATACACAAAAAGTGCAAAGACAAGGATAGGCATCCGAGGCCCAAAACTGACGACGAAGCCTCTTCTAGGCCATTCGCCGGTTCTCCGGTTTTCAGCGAGGCGCCTTCACAGCCCCTGATGACCACTTCTGTAGAACCACAAGCCGCATCTGACTCCCACATGGAGATGGCTGGGCCTTCGGATGCACAAGTTCTTCAGCCTACCGAGATTAACCTTTCAGAGGGATCTGGAGTAGCTGAGCAAGCCACAGCTACAGAGGGTGTCTTCAGACCAACTCAGTTAAGCAGTAAACCCTCAGCTAAGTCTAAGCCTCTTTTAAAGTCTAAGAAACAAATACAGCATTCTCTAGGACAGGCCTCCATGCCTAAGAAACAAATGCTCAAAATGGCCGAAGACCTAATCACTCCCATCAGGGGGTCCCATCCCCCTCCTGATAAAAAGCCTAGACAGGATGCAGACTATGACTCATCCGACCAGGTGTCCATCTCTTCTGATTCATCCTCAGACCTAGGATACTCCTTACCCCCTTATGAGGATTCTGATGCTGAGGAACCTATTCCATTAGCCTCTCCGCCTGAGGACTACTCCTTTGGGGAAACCCTACATACCATATGGGAGCATTTCCACTGGGTAGGCCAGGATTACTCAGAATCCAAGAAAAGGCTCAGGGATTTCCTTTTATTACCTCAACACAGACCCCTTGCTATTCCACCAGTGTTAGATATTGTGGATGATGTGTATACTGAATTCAGCTTAAATCCTGATTCCTTACCTCCAGCCCCTGTTAAACCTGACAGATACTACAGAGTCCCTGACTCACATAAATTTCTGTATAAAAGCCCTGTAGCTGACCCTGAAACTAGTTCTCAGGGACCCAAAGGAGTTAAGGCCTCATTAGCCAAGAATCCAGTTCCCTCTGACAGAGATTCCAGAGCATTAGACAGATGGGGAAAGAAAGTATATACGTCTGGAACTTTAGCAATGAGAGCCTTAAATTGCCCGTTTCACATGCTAAAATATCAGCAGTTTTTACTGTCTCAGTTAAAACAAAAAATGCTTCCAGAATCAGATCCTCCTAATTTTAAAGAAATGCAGGATTTATTGCATGCAGCTGAACAAGTGGGCAAGCTTACTTTGCAATGTGGTTTTGATTCTCTAGAGGCCTCCTGCAGAGCAGCAGTTACAGGCTCTGTCATTAGAAGACATGCTTGGTTAAAAGAACATACGTTACCAGATCATGTTAAAGCAAAATTATTGGATGCACCTTTGCAGCAGGATGTGTTATTTGGAGTTAAGGCAGAAGAGGTACTAAAGAAAATGGAGGATAAGGCAAAATCTATGCACACGGTGAAGGATTTCTTACAGGTTCAGCCTCCTAGATTTAGCAGAAACTGGCCAACTAAGAATTGGTCCTTTCCAATTACAGACAGACCTCAAAGGGGAAGATACAGACGTCCAAGAGGTAGAGGTCAAACACAAGGTACTTACAGGCCTTGACAATGGGCTGCATCAGGCCAGAAAGAAGGGGAAGACAGGCCCCAACCATATAAAAAACAGCTCCAGTGACTTCCCACTACAGCTGCCAAACAAATCCTTAGTGGCAGCCCCCTTGGGAGGAAAACTGGCACTCTTCTACCACAATTGGCAAATGATCACCAAAGACAAATGGGTTCTCAACATTGTATTTCAAGGTTACAGGTTCCACTTTCACACTCTGCCAAGGTTAAAAGGAATGCCAAATCTGCCACCAAATCAATGGGCAGAGGCTCAAAAAACAAATTACAGCACTCATGGATATGAGAGCTATTCAAAAGGTACCATCACAGGAGCAAGGACAAGGATTTTACTCAAGACTCTTTCTGGTACCCAGAAAGGACAAAGCCTGGAGGCCCATTCTGGATCTTTCATCTCTAAACACTTACCTGGATGTTCCGAAATTCAAAATGTTGACATTACAGCAGCTTCTTCCCATGCTGGGCAAGAAAGCTTGGCTCGTGACTATGGACCTCAAAGAAGCATACCTGCATGTCCCTATCAGACAAAACTGCAGAAGATACCTCAGATTCATAGCGGGTTCAATGCACTACCAATTCTTTGCACTGCCCTTTGGCTTATCTACTGCACCCAGGGTCTTCACAAAGTGCCTGGCACCAGTAATTGCATTTTGCAGGCAGAAAGGAATTCAAATTTATACGTACCTGGACGACTGCCTGATTCAAACAGAGAGCAAGGACATTTTTCTAAAGCATCTGGCGTTTGTAAAAAACTTATCAAGTTGCCTGGGGTACACAGTAGACGAAAAGAAATCAAAACTAGTGCCCTCACAAGAGATTATATTCCTGGGTGCCAGCTTGAACACAACGGCCCAGATGGCTTATCTCACGCCAGACAAACAAGGACAACTGACTCAATACTTTCAATTGATGGCAACAAAGACCCAACTCCCTGCAAGAAAAATTCTGCAAGCCTTGGGTTACATGGCATCTTGCATACTACTAATTCCATATGCCAGACTGCATATGAGGAAACTACAATGGTACCTAAAGAATTTATGGTCTCAACACTGTCAAAGTTTGGAAACAGTTATACCACTAATTCCTTGCCTTCAACAGGAGTTTCAGTGGTGGGCTCAAGCTTGTCACCTCAACAAGGGACAGCCTTTTACACAACCCACAGCCAGGCAAACACTGACAACAGATGCATCGGATTACGCTTGGGGTGCACACATGACAGGCAAATGTATTCAGGGCACGTGGCCCACAGAACAAAGGCATCTTCACATCAATCAAAAAGAGATGCTAGCTGTACAAAATGCGCTTACAGCTTTCAAGGACCTGCTGTATCCAGGACAACTACTACTAAAGACAGCCAACACCACAGTTATGTGGTACATAAACAAGCAAGGGAGCACTCACTCCTACCCCCTATGCAGACAAGCTATGACCTTGTGGAACACAGCTATAAACCTTCAAGTTCATCTGCAAACACAATTCCTGCCAGGATACAAAAACACACTGGCAGACGACTTAAGCAGAAACATCATGGATCCCCACGAATGGGAGTTGAATCCACAAATATTCAGAATGATAACACAGAAATGGTGGAGCCCGGACATAGATCTGTTTGCATCCCCAATAAACTGCCAGCTACAAAAATTCTGCACAAGGAGTTACCATCCGCAAGCATGGAAAGTGGATGCCGTCTCATTCAGCTGGGAGAACCTACAAGTATACACTTTCCCACCACTACCTCTCCTGCCAAAGGTACTCATAAAAGCCAGGCAGGAAAAGCCAAAGATGATCCTGATTGCACCAGACTGGCTACGCCAGCACTGGTACCCAATCTTAAGGAGCTTAGCACAAGAACCACCCTGGATTTTGCCTCAAAGCTCACATCTGCTGACTCAGCACAACAAACAAATACTACACAGACAGCTAAAGACCTTAAACCTAGCTGCATGGAAGATTCCTTAGTCAAGCAAGCAACGCCTCTCTCCAAAGCTGTTATGGATGTCATTCCTAGTACCAGGAAAGCCTATTCGGATAAATAGAAGAGATTCTGTGCCTGGAACCAAGCTCACAGCCTTGACCCTCTTGTCCCAAACATTCCTCAGATACTACAATACTTAACTGAGATGCTGGACAAAGGACTCTCCTTCTCATCCATCAAAATCCATGCCTCTGCCATCTCTGCTCATTACAACACGGATCTACCAATTTTCTCTAATCCTCTGTTAAAACAGTACCTCAGAGGGGCTAAAAACATAAGACCGCCCCGTAGAGCACCTACTCCAACTTGGGACCTCAACTTTGTTTTGGAGAAGCTAACTTTACCTCCTTTTGAGCCAGCCAACACAGCAGAATTAAAATATATCTCTTGGAAAACTGCTCTGCTCCTGACAATAACATCAGCACGAAGAGTTTCAGAATTACAGGCACTAATGGCAGTGGAACCTTTCCTCATTTTCCACCAGGACAGGGTGTCTTTAAGAACTAACCCTACTTTTATGCCAAAGGTGGTATCCAGTGTGGCTCTAAACCAAACTATTCACCTGCCAACTTTTTATCCTAAACCACAGAATAAAGGGGAGAGACTACTGCACTCTTTGGACATTCACAGGCAGTTACGCTTCTACTTGGATAAAACCAAAGTTTTCAGAAAATCTTAACAATCACTGGTAGCATATGCTGCAGGAGCACAGGGAAAAGCCATTTCAAAACAGACTATCTCAAAATGGATAGGACATTGTATAAATTTCTGCTACACATAACATGGAAAACCTGTACCTAGCAGCATTAGATCTCACTCCACCAGGGCAACAGCCACTTCAACTGCCTACCTCAGGGGAGTACCTACCAAGGATATTTTGGAAGCAGCAACTTGGGCGTTCTGTACATACCTTCACCAAGCATTACCATCTGCCTCTATACTCTAAATCCAGAGCTGGCTTCACCACTGCAGTGCTGCAGGGCCTTATAGCCACCCCTAATGCCTTATAGAACCAGCCACCCTTCTTCAGCTTTGGGATTCTACCCAAGTGTAATGACTGCAGCAGTGTAACACGATGAACATATTACAGTTTTGTACCTACCATAAATGTAGATGTTCGAGTGTATACACTGCTGCAGTCCAGGTTACCCCCCCCCCTCCTTCCCCTCTTACTGGCTGGTACATACCTATGTCTTCTACCCTTACTACCTATAGGGGGAGTATTTGCTGGTAGCTGTAAGTTGTTTTTTTCTTTTCTTATGTATGTTTTATTAGCAATTAGAATTGCCTACCTATTTAGAGGCACCTGACATCTGGGGCAAGAAAAACTGAAGAAAATGGCGTCAGCTGCATCTTATATACCCCTGTTGCACTGACGTCAGGGAGGAGGCGACAGAAATCGACTCCGGACCAAGACTTTGGAACTCAGGCCGACTGGGGAACCGCCTGACGGCAGGATAACCCAAGTATAATGACTGCAGCAGTGTATACACTCGAACATCTACATTTATGGTAGGTACAAAACTGTACTTTCCTATTATACCTTGCCTGCAGCTAGAGTTCCTATGGTGGGCAGAGGCCTGCCACCAAAACAAGGGACTGCCATTCCCTCCACCCCCTGCCACCCAAACCGTAACTACAGACGCATCAGACTATGCTTGGATGGCTCATCTGGCAGGAAAGTGCATTTAGGGCAAATGGATCCCAAATCAAATGCACCTACATATCAATCAGAAAGAGATGCTAGCTGTACAGAATGCACTGACAGCCTTCAAGGACTACCTTCATCTAGGACAACTTATGATAAAGACAGACAACACCACAGTTATGTGGCACATAAACAAGCAGGGGGGTACACATTGCTACCCCCTTTGCAGACCAGCCATGGCATTGTGGAACATGGCCTTGACATATCAAATACAACTATAAGCTCAATTCCTGCCAGGAAAGCTAAATACTCTGACAGACGAACTAAGCAGAAATCTTATGGACCCACAAGAATGGAAACTAGAACCACAAGTTTTCAACATGTTGACACGCAAGTGGGGGAGCCCAGACATAGATCTTTTTGCCTCACCCCAGAACTATCAGTTGGACAAATTCTGCACAAGAATTCATCATAAAAAAACTTGGAAAATGGAAGCTTTATCATTCAGTTGGAAAAACCTGATCAGTCTATGCTTTTCCCCCTCTGCCTCTGCTCTCCAAAGGTCTACTAAAAGTCAGTCAGGACAAACCAAAAATGATTCTGATTGCTCCAGACTGGCCTCGCCAACACTGGTACTCACTCCTGCGCAGTGTGTCGCACCTTCCTCCATGCCACCTGCCTCAGACACCTTACGTACTGTCTCAGCAGAACTACCAAATTCTGCACACTCAGCTCCAGACTTTGAATCTTGCAGCGTGGCTAATCAACTAATTTTACCGTTGGCATCCCTCAGCAAACCTGTGATGGATGTCATTTGGAGTCTAGAAGGCCTAGTACTTGAAAATCTTATGCTGACAAATGGAAAAGATTATGTGCCTGGAACCAATCACAAGGAATAAGCACAGCAATGTCCAATATTCCTCAGATTCTGCAATACTTAACTGAGATGCTTCACAAGGGCCTTTCTTTTTCTTCCATAAAAATCCATGCCTCTGCCATTTCAGCTCATTACAACACAGAACCTCCCCTCTTCTCTCATCCTCTGCTAAAGAAGTGTCTGAGGGGCCAAAAATTTAAGACCTCCCAGGAGAGCACCATCTACTGCATGGAACCTCAATTTTGTTTTGGAAAAACTCACTCTCCCTCCTTTAGAGCCAGCCGCTACTGCAGACCTAAAATTTCTCTCCTGGAAAACAGCTTTCCTTTTAGCAGTCACTTCAGCCATAAGGATTTCAGAATTACAGGCTCTTAATGGCAGTGGAGCCTTTCATTATTTTTCATCCAGACAGGGTGGCTCTCAGGACCAATCCATCTTTCATGCCTAGGGTGGTATCCAGTGTGGCTCTTAATCAGACCATTTATCTGCCAACTTTCTTTCCCAATCCACAGAATAAGAGTGAGCGGATTCTGCATTCATTGGATGTACACAGACAACTGAGATAGACAGGACAAAATCTGTAAGAAAATCTGAACAACTATTGGTGGCATTTGCTGCAGTGGGAAAGGCTATTTCAAAGCAGACTATTTCCAAATGGATAAGCCATTGTATTTGTTTCTGCTATATGCACCATGGTAACCCTATCTCCAAGGGGATCAGATCTTATTCCACCAGGGCTGCATCTTCTTCTGCAGCCTTTCTCAGAAGGGTTCCTACCAGAGACATTCTAGAAGCTGCTACCTGGAGCTCAATTCATACGTTCATCAAACATTACCATTTACCTCTCTTCTCTAAATTCAGACCTGGCTTTGCCACTGCTGTCCTGCAGGGTCTTATAGCTGCTCCTAATGCTGTATAAATCCATCCTCCCAAACATAGCTTTGGGATTCTACCCAAATGTAATGACTGCAACAGTGAAACAGGAAGAACATAGTACAGTTGTGTACGCTTACCATAAATGTAGATGTTTGAGTGTATTCACTGTTGCAGTCCTGGATGTTCTTCGTGTTTCACTGTTGCAGTCATTACATTTGGGTAATCCTGCTGGCAGGTTGCCCTCAGTCGGCTTGAATTCCAAGGTCTTGGGTCCTGCGTCGGCTGTCGTCGCCCCTTCCCTGACGTCAGGTCGTCAGGGGTATAAAAGAAGCAGCCGACGCCATTTTCTTTAGTCTTTCTTGCCACGCGGTGCCCAAAGCAGAAGCAGTTCGCAAGTGCCGGTCGGCCGACTCCTGAGATTTTCAAGTTCGAATTTCAGATCCGAAGTCTTCTATAAAGCTAAGTACCCCGTTGGGGAAACTTTTTTCTTGCTCCAGAACCGATGAAAGAAAAAGTTAATAATTGTATTTCTTGTGGGAAGCAAATACCTCATAAGGACTTTAATTCTTACTGTATTCCTTGCCTAGGCCCTGATCATAACTTTCTGGGTTGTCAGTTTTGTACTAGATTTAACCAATGCACTATTAAGCGTCGGTATGATTTTGCTTTAAACTCCTTTGGACGCAGGTTTAACTATCCAGAAATGTCGTCGGAAAGTCGTCCGACTACCAGAGTTCACAAAAAACACAAAGAAAAAGAAAGACAGCCGAGGCCCAAAACCGACGACGAAGCTTCTCCTAAGCCAGTCGCCGGTTCTCAGTGAGGCACTTTTGCAGCCCCTGATGACCGCTACTTTAGAGTCGCAGGCTGCTACCGACTCTCACGTAGAGTCGGCCATGCAGCTGGAAGCTCATGGTATTGGAGCCTCGGACGCTAATCCTTCAGATGGGTCCGGAGCCGCTGAGCAGGCACCGGCTTCTGAGGGTGTATTCAGACCCAAACATCTGTACATTAAACCGACTTCAAAGGCAAAGACTAAAGCACCTTCTAAGGCAAAGAAGCAAACTCAAGAGCCACGTGGACAGGCCTCCATGCCCAAAAAACAGATGCTCAAAATGGCCGAAGACTTGATTACCTTGATCAGGGGTTCCCATCCCCCTCCTGATAAGCTGCCTAGGCAAGAGACTGACTATGAATCTTCAGATCAGGTTTCCATTTCTTCTGATTCCTCTTCTGATCAGGAATATTCTTTTCCCCCCTATGAGGATTCTGATGCTGAAAACTCTGTACCTTCAGCTTCTCCTCCTGAGGACTATTCTTTTGGGGAAACCTTACATACCATGAGGGAGCATTTCCACTGGGAGAGCCAAGATTTTTCAGAATCTGAAAAGAGGCTCAGGGATTTCCTGTTACTACCTCAGCACAAGCCTATAGCCATCCCTCCTGTGTTAGACATTGTAGATGATGTGTTTTCGGAGTCTAGCCTTACCCCTGACTCCTTGCCTCCAGCTCCTGTTAAGCTTGACAGATATTACAGGGTTCCTGACTCACATAAATACCTTTTTAAAAACCCTGCTGCAGACCCAGAAACTATTTCTCAGGGTCCCAAGGGAGCGAAGGCTTCCGCTGCAAAAAAAACCTACCCCTTCTGACAGGGATTCTAGGGCACTGGATAGATGGGGGAAAAAAGGTTTACACATCTGCTACCTTGGCTATAAGGGCCTTAAACTGTCAGTTTCATATGCTCAAATATCAGCAACATGTCATGGCATTGCTTAAACAGAAAATGTTGTTAAACTCTGAATGTGCAAAAAACAAGGAAATGCAGGATATTTTTACATGCAGCTGAACTTTGCAATGTGGTTTTGATTCTTTAGAGGCCTCCTGCAGGGCCGCAGTTACGGGTTCTGTAATTAGGAGGCAAGCTTGATTAAAGGAACAAAATGTGCCTGATTATGTTAGAGTTAAATTATTACATGCACCTTTACAGCATGATACTTTGTTTGGTGTTAAGGCAGAAGAGGTGTTAAAGAAAATGGAGGACAAGGCTAAATCTATTCAAACGGTCAAAGATTTCTTACAAGTACAGCCACCTAGGTTTAGTAGACACTGGCCAACAAATAATTGGTCCTTTCGTGTGTCAGACAGATCTCAAAGGGGCAGACCCAGGCGCCCTAGAGGCAGATCCCAGGTGCAAGGTTCATACAGGTCAAAGCAATGGGGTGCTTCTACCTCCAAAAATGGAGAAGACAAATAACAACCTTACAGGAAACAGTCCCACTGACTTCCCCCTACCTGCACCAAGCACTTATTTCCTGGCAGCACCCTCAGGGGGGAAATTAGCACTTTTTTCTCAAAATTGGCACATTATAACCTAGGACAAGTGTGTTCTAAATATCGTGTCACAAGGCTACAAGTTCCATTTCCATACCCTGCCAAAGGCAAACGGCTGGCCAGATCTGCCAAATAATCAATGGGCAGAGGCACAAAAACAAGTCTCATCCCTCATGGACATGAGGGCCATTCAACAAGTGCCAGAGCAAGAGCGGGGACAAAGATTTTACTCAAGACTGTTCTTGATACCCAGAAAGGATAAGGCCTGGAGGCCAATATTGGACCTATCGATTCTGAATACATTCCTGGATATATCAAAATTCAAAATGTTGACTTTGCAGCAGCTTCAGCCCATGCTGGGCAAGAAGGCTTGGCTTGTAACTTTAGACCTAAAAGAGGCGTACCTGCATGACCCAATCAGACAAATATGCAGAAGATACCTCAGATTCAAGGCTGGCTCAATGTATTACCAATTCTCTGCACTGCCCTTTGGCTTATCTACTGCACCCAGGGTCTTTACAAAGTGCCTGGCACCAGTAATTGCATTCTGCAGACTAAGAGGAATACAAATATATCCTTACTTGGACGACTGTCTCATTCAAGCAGAGAACAAGGACATCCTTCTACAGCATCTGGCATTTGTGAAAAAACTTCTAACATGCCTAGGGTACACAGTCAACGAAAAGAAATCAAAACTAGTACCTTTTCAAGAGATACTATTCCTGGGTGGAAGCTTAAATACAACTGCCCAGATGGCTTATCTCACGCCAGACAAACAAGGCAAATGACTACCTATTTCAAAATATTAGCAACAAAGGCCCAGTTATCTGCAAGAAAAATTCTGCAGGCTTTGGGTTTCATGGCATCCTGCATCCTACTCATTCCATATGCAAGACTGCATATGAGGAAACTTCAGTGGTACCTAAAAAGTGTTTGGACTCAACATTGCCACAGCCTGGAAACTATAATTACTCTCATTCCCTGCCTGCAACAGGAGTTTCGATGGTGGGCAAAGGCTTGTCACCAAAACAAGGGACAGCCATTCACATTACCCCCAGCCAGGCAGACACTAACAACGGATGCATCAGATTATGCCTGGGGGGCCCACATGGCAGGAAGATGTGTTCAGGGAACATGGACCTCAAACCAAATGTATGTACATATCAATCAAAAAGAGATGCTAGCTGTTCAAAATGCCCTGACAGCCTTCAAGGACCTACTTCATCCAGGACAACTACTGATAAAGATAGACAAACCACGGTCATGTGGTATATAAACAAGCAGGGGGGGCACACATTCTTACCCCCTTTGCAGACTAGCCATGACTTTGTGGGACACAGCATTGACTTACCAAGTACATCTGCAGGCACAATTCCTGCCAGGAAGGAAAAATACTCTGGCAGACGAACAAGGCAGAAACCTCATGGATCCCCACGAGTGACAGCTGGATCCACAAGTCTTCAGCATGATAACAAGGAAAAGGGGATGCCCCGACATATTTCTATTTGCCTCCCCTCACAACTACCAACTAAAGCGATTCTGCACAAGGATATATCACAGACAAGCATGGAAAGTGGACGCTCTATCCTTCAGCTGAAAAAAACTATCAGTATATGCCTTTCCCCCTCTGCCTCTCCTCCCCAAGGTACTCCTAAAGGTCAGACAGGA
This sequence comes from Protopterus annectens, assembly GCF_019279795.1. Taxonomy (NCBI): domain Eukaryota; kingdom Metazoa; phylum Chordata; order Ceratodontiformes; family Protopteridae; genus Protopterus; species Protopterus annectens. The sequence goes on from NC_056726.1 coordinate 809,454,315, forward strand.
GAAGCCAAAGATGATACTGATTGCACCAGACTGGCCCCGCCAGCACTGGTACCCAATATTAAGGAGCTTGTCTCAATGCCCACCTTGGACCTTACCTCAAGTACCGCATCTACTGTCCCAGCAAAACAATCAGATCTTGCACAGCCAACTCAGGACTTTAAACCTAGCAGCATGGCGGATAATGTAGTCATACAAAACACACCTGTCAGCAAAGCTGTGATGGATGTCTTTTTGGAAGCCAGAAGGCCTAGTACCAGAAAATCTTATGCTGAAAATGGAAGAGATTCTGTGCTTGGAACCAGGCACAAGGAACAGATACAGCTGTGCCAAATATTCCTCAGATTTTACAATACTTAACTGAGATGCTGGACAAAGGCCTATCTTTCTCATCTATTAAAATTCATGTCTCTGCCTTTTCGGCTCATTACAATGCAGAGCCACCAATCTTTTCTCATCCCTTATTAAAACAGTACCTCAGAGGAGCCAAAAATTTAAGGTCTCCAAGGTGATCACCAATGCCTGCATGGGACCTCAACTATGTCTTGGAAAAACTCACCCTGCCTCCTTTTGAGCCAGCTACTACTGCTGATATAAAGTTTTTATCTTGGAAAACAGCTCTGCTCCTGGCAGTAACTTCTGCAAGACGAGTTTCAGAGCTACAGGCACTCATGGCTGTGGAACCTTTTATCATTTTTATCCGGACACGGTCTCCTTGAGGACAAACCCAACATTTATGCCTAAAGTGGTGTCCAATGTGGCTCTTAACCAAACCATTCATCTGCCAACTTTTTGTTCAAATCCACAGAACAAGGGGGAAAGAATTCTGCATTCTATGGACGTACACAGACAGGTTAGATTCTACTTGGACAGAACCAAAGTTTTCAGAAAGACAGAGCAGTTACTAGTGGCATATGCTGCAGGATCACTAGGAAAGGCTATCTCAAAGCAGACTATTTCAAAGTGGATAGGCCACTGCATTCGTTTCTGCTACTTATACCATGGCAAGCCAGTGCCTAAGGGCATTAGGCCACATTCCACCAGAGCTGCAGCCATTTCAGCAGCCTTTCTCAGGGGACATTTTAGAGGCAGCTACTTGGAGATCAGTGCACACCTTTACAAAGCACTATCATCTGCCACTCTACTCTAAATCCAGGGCAGGCTTTGCCACTGCAGTTCTGTAGGGTCTCATAGCCGCTCCTAATGCTGTTTAGCTCCAGCCTCCCAACCATAGCTTTGGGAATCTACCCAAATGTAATGACTGCAACAGTGAAACACGAGGAACACAGTACAGTTGTGTACACTTACCATAAATGTAGATGTTCGAGTGTATTCACTGTTGCAGTCCAGGTTACCCATCCACCATCCTCCCTTTTTCTTCAGATGGAACCTTTCCTTCTCTGATTTATACAACCAGTGTGGTGTATTTGCTTGTGGATAAAGGTAAAGTTTATATTGCTGCATGTAATTTTATATATACATATAAATTTTGGCTACCCTTTTAGCAGGCACCTGACATCTGGGGCACCTGACATCTGGGGCAAGAAAAACTGATGTAATGGCGTCGACTGCATGTCTTATACCCCTGACGACCTGACGTCATGGAAGAAGGGACAGCAACTGACGCAGGACCCAAGACTTTGTTAATCAGGCCGACTGAGGACAACCTGCCAGCAGATTACCCAAATGTAATGGCTGCAACAGTGAATACACTCGAACATCTGCATTTATGGTAAGTGTACACAACTGTACTTTTCCATCACTCCCACCACAGACCTCACAACTGTCATACTACCCTCGTACATATCCCGTACCACTCTTGCATACTTCTCTGCCACTCCAGACGTCCTCCTATAAATCCACAAGTGTCACCTGCTGTGAAATTCCTACCAGCATAACCCCCCTTCCAACTATCAGCAGGGAGCAGGTCATAGTGGTGCTCACTAAGGCTGAAAGGATGCCAACAAAATATCACAGATTGCCTCCTAAGTAGCCTGAAACATGACCTGTCAGGATCACTTGAGTCACTTTTCGACTACAACTTCAAAACCAGCTACATACCAGGCAAATGGAGGATGGAAACAGATGATGTTCTTTGTGTTTCACTGTTGCGGTCATCACATTTGGGTTATCTGCCTGCAGGTAGCCCTCAGCCCGCCTGAATACCAGAGTCTTGGATTCCTGCATCGGATGCTTTCTCTTCTTTTATGAAATCAGGTCATCAGGGGTATAAAACATGCAGCCAACGCCCTTACATCAGTCTTTCTTGCCGTGCGGTGCCCAAAGCAGAAGCAGATGTTCTTCGTGTTTCAGTGTTGCAGTCATCACATTTGGGTTATCTGCCTGCAGGTAGCCCTCAGCCCGCCTGAATACCAGAGTCTTGGATTCCTGCATCGGATGCTTTCTCTTCTTTTATGAAATCAAGTCATCAGGGGTATAAAACATGCAGCCAACGCCATTACATCAGTCTTTCTTGCCGTGCGGTGCCCAAAGCAGAAGCAGATGTTCTTCGTGTTTCAGTGTTGCAGTCATCACATTTGGGTTATCTGCTTGCAGTAGCCCTCAGCCAGCCTGATTAACAAAGTCTTTGGTCCTGCGTAGGTTGCTGGCCCTTCTTCCGTGACGTCAGGTCGTCCGGGGTATAAAACATGCAGTCGACACCATTATCCCAGTCTTTCTTGCCGTGCAGTGCCCGAAGCAGAAGCAGTTCGCAAGTGCCAGTCGTCCGACTCCTGAAATTTTCGTTTTCGAGTTTCAGAACGGAAGTCTTCAACTAAAAGCTAAGTACCCCATTGGGGAACCTTTTCTTGCTCTAAACCAGTCAGTAAACGTAAATAATTGCATTACTTGTGGAAAGCAAATACCTCATAAAGATTTTCATTTGTACTGTATTCCTTGCTTAGGCCCTGACCACGACGTACCTCGCTGTCGGTTTTGTGCCTTATTTAAACCACAAACTATCCGTCGTCGGTATAGTTACGCTTCTAAATATTTTGGTGCTCGGTTCAGTTATCCCGATATGTCTTCAGTAAGCCATCTGACTACCGACATTCTGAAAAGACACAAAGATGGAGACAGAGACAGGCCACCGAGGTCCAAAGCTGCCAACAACACTTCTCCTAAGCCAGTCGCAAGTTTGCCGGTACTCAGTGAGGCGCTTTCACAGCCCCTGATATACCCGCTACTTCAGATTCGCAGGCCTCTACTGAGACCCATTCGGAGTCCAGTATGCCGCGAGATGCTTCAACTGTGGAACCTGCGGATATCTCTACCTTGGATGGGTCTGGAGCCGCTGTGCAGGCACCGAATTCTGAGGGTGTATTCAGGCCTACTGACTTGCATATTAAACTGACGCCATCGTCTTCTTCAAGGCCTAAAACTCGAACCATGCCTAGAAAACTGATGCCCAGACCGCATGGCCAGGCCTCTATGCCTAAAAAAACAAATGATAAGAATGGCTGAAGACCTTATTACTTTAATCAGGGGAAGCCAAAATTCCCCCTCTAAGAGACCTAGGACTGAGTTTGCTTTTGATGCTTCTGACCAGGATTCTGAATTTTCTGTTTCCTTTGATGACCAGGATTTACCCTTATCTACCTATGAGGATTCTGATGCTGAGGACTCAATTCCCTCTGCATCCCCCACAGAGGATTTTTCTTTTGGTGAAACCTTGCATACCTTCAGGGAGCATTTTTGTTGGGAAAGTCAGGATTTTTCTGATTCTAAAAAGAGGCTTAGGGATTTCTTACTCGTGCCCCAGCACAGGCCTTTAGCCATACCTCCTGTACTAGACATTGTTGATGATGCCTTTTCAGAGTCTAGCTTGGCCCCTGACTCTTTACCTCCTGCTTCCAGAAAACCTGATAGATATTACAGGGTCCCTGACTCTCATAAGTTCCTTTTTAAAAATCCTACTGCGGATCCTGAGACCATTTCACAGGGATCCAAGGGCATTAAAGCTACTACTGCCAAAAATCCTACCCCCTCTGATAGAGACTCCAGGGCGCTGGGTAGATGGGTTATGAAGGTATACACTTCTGCAACTTTGGCCATTAGGGCCTTAAACTGCCAGTTTCATATGTTAAAGTATCAGCAGCATATTATTGGATTGCTTAAACAGAAAATGATGTTGATTCCTGATTGTGCTGAAAATAAGGCTTTACAGGATTTAATGCATTCAGCTGAATAAGTTGGAAAACATACTTTGCGATGTGGTTTTTGATTCACTAGAAGCATCTTGCTGCTGTAACTGGGTCTGTACTTAGAAGCCATGCTTGGCTTAAGGAGCAATCCTTGCCAGATCATGTTAAAGTGAAAGTACTGGATGTGCCCTTAAACCAGGACTGCCTGTTTGGCAACAAGGCAGAAGAAGTTCTTAGAAAGATGGAGGAAAAAAGCTAAATCTATGCAAACTGTTAAAGATTTTTTTACAAGTACAAACCTCCAAGGTTTAGTAGGCATTGGCCTTCCAAGAATTGGTCCTTTCCTGCCTCTTCCAGACCTTCTCCGTCCAAACCCAGATCCAGCAGAGCTCCCAGGCTTCAGTCCCAGGGTACGCACAGGACTAAGCAGTGGGGGGCCTCCACTTCCAAATCTGGGGGTAGTGAAACTCCCCCTTATGGTAAACTGTCTCTATTACTTCTTTTTAAAACTGCCAAGCACTTCTCAACTGACTGCCTCTTTGGGGGGAAAGATTGCTCTTCATGCAAAGAACTGGGAACTCATTACCCAGGACAAATGGGTTTTAAATATAGTGTCCCAGGAGTACAGATTTCACTTCCACACATTACCAACACCAAGTGGGTGGCCAGATCTAGCCCCAAATCAGTGAGCAGAGGCCCAAAAGCAAGTACTTTCTCTCTTAAGCATGGGGGCTATTCAGTTGATACCAGAGCTTTTCAGTTGATACCAGAAGAGGAAAAGGGACAAGGTTTCTACTCTAGACTTTTCCTGGTACCCAGAAAAGACAATTCATGGTGTCCTGTCCTGGACCTGTCTACTCTAAACACATTTTTGGTGATTCCAAAATTCAAGATGCTTTCTCTTCACCAGTTACTCCCTATGCTAGGCAAAGACGCCTGGTTGGCAACACTAGATTTAAAGGAAGCATACCTGCACATGCCAATCAGGGAATCTTGCAGGAGATACCTACGCTTCAAAGCAGGCTACATGCACTATCAGTTCTCTGCACTGCCCTTTGGCTTATATACTGCACCCAGGGTATTCACAAAGTGCCTAGCTCCCGTCATTGCATTTTTCAGGCAAAGAAATATTCAAATATACCCATACCTGGATGATTGTCTAATTCAGGCAGAAAGCCAGGACATACTTTTGAATCATCTGGCCTTTGTACAAAGGGTGCTAACTTGTCTGGGGTACACCATAAAGAGAAAAGAAGTCACACCTGGTACCCTGTCAACAAATTATATTCCTGTGAGCAAGCTTAAATACAACTTCCCAGATGGCTTTCCTTACGCCAGACAAACAAATTAATTTGACAACCTACTTCAAACAAGTGGCCACAGTAACCCTGCTATCTGCAAGGCAAATACTACAAGCCTTGGGGTTCATGGCCTCCTGCATTCTTCTAATTCCATATGCAAGACTGCATATGAGGAAACTACAATGATATCTAAAAAGCCTATGGTGTCAACATTCTCAGGATCTAGAAGCAATAATTCCTATCATACCTTGCCTACGCCTAGAGTCCCTTTGGTGGGCAGAGGTCTGCCACCAAAACAAGGGATTATCATTCACACTATCCCCTGCTGCCCAAACCCTAACGACAGACGCATTAGACTATGCATGCGGGACTCACCTAGGAGGGAAGTGCATTCAGGGCAAATGGAACCCAAGTCAAATGCACCTGAATATCAATCAAAAAGAAATGTTAGCTGTACAGAATGCTCCGACAGCCTTCAAGGACCACATTCTTCCAGAACAATTAATGGTAAAGACGGACAACATCAAATTCTGCAAGTCCTGGGGTTCATGGCCTCTTGCATTCTACTAATTCCATATGCAAGACTGCATATGAGGAAACTACAATGGTATCTAAAAAGCCTATGGTGTCAACATTCTCAGGACCTGGAATCAATGATTCCTATCATTCCTTGTATAAAGACAGAGTTCCGTTTTTGCGTTTTTGGGCAGAGGCCTGCTACCATAACAAGGGGCTCCCTTTCACTCTACCCCCTGCCGCCCAAACCCTAACAACTGACGCATCAGACTGTGCACGGGAGGCTCACTTGTCCGGGCAGTGCATTCAGGGCAAATGGAACCCGAGACAGATGCACCTGCATATCAACCAAAAAGAAATGTTAGTTGTACAGAATTCCCTGATAGCCTTCAAAGACCACATTCTTCCAGGACAGTTATTGGTAAAGACAGACAACACCACAGATGTTCATCGTGCATACAGCTGCAGTCATAACAGATGGGTTCTCCTGCCGTTAGGCGGGTCCTCGGTTGGCCGAATTCCAAAGTCTAGGTCCGGCGTCGGTTGTCGTCGCTTCTTCCCTGATGTCAGTGTGACAGGGGTATAAAGGAACCAGCCCTCGCCATCTTCTTCAGTCTTTCTTGCCGCGCGGTGCCCGAAACAGAAGCAGTCCGCAAGTGCTGGTCGGCCAGCTCCTGAGATTACGAAAATTTGGAAACCAAAGTCTTCTTAAAAGCTAAGTACCCCATTGGGGAAACTTTTCTTGCCTCAGACCGATGTCAGACAAAGTTAATAATTGTATTTCTTGTGGGAAGCAAATACCGCATAAGGATTTCCATTCCCTCTGTATACCTTGTTTAGGCCCAGACCACGATGTCTCGGTCTGTCGCTTTTGTGCTACATTCAACAAACGCACTATTAAGCGTCGGGCGGAGTTCGCCCAGCATTATTTTGGGAGAGCATTTAACTATACTATGTCGTCAGATACTCCGACTCCGGTTTTGTCTAAAAAACGCAAAGACAAGGACCGACACACGAGGTCCGCGGCCTCTACCGACACCACGTCAAAGCCGACTCCACATGGTCTGGTTCTCAGCGGGGCGCCTACACAGCCCCTGACTACTGACGACATTTCTTTGACAGTGTCTCCTGTGCCCGAGGTCGCAGGCTCCTCGGCCCATACCCCGACTACAGATACCAAAGCCACTCTTGGCGTTGAAACTCAGAATGTGGACAGGTCCACCTCCACTCAAGGTGTCTTCAGACCTTCCTCTTCTTTCTCCATCAAAGCTTTCACAAAGTCTAAAGCAACCATGCACTCTAAGAGACCAGCTACACAGGGCCCATCTCCAGGCCCCATGCCTAAGAAACAGATGCTTAAAATGGCTGAGGATTTAATTACTCTTATCAGAGGTTCTCAGCCCCCTCCGGACAAAAGGCCTAGAGTGGAGGAGGATTCCCCCTCCTCTGATCAGGGCTCCATTATTTCAGAGCACTCTGATGATCAGGAACATTCTTACTCCCCTTTTGAAGACTCTGATGTGGAGGAGTCCATCCCTTCTGTATCCCCCCCTGAGGATTACTCATTTGGGGAAACTTTGCATACCTTAAGGGAACACTTCCACTGGGAAGGCCAGGATTATTCAGATTCCAAGAAAAGTCTCAGGGAATTTCTCTTGCTTCCTCAGCACAGGCCTCTGGCTATACCTCCTCTCTTGGACATCCTAGATGTTTACTCAGAGGCCTGCCTTAACCCGGACTCTCTACCTCCAGCTCCAGTTAAGCCTGACAGGTACTACAGGGTCCCTGACTCACACCAATTCCTATACAAAAGCCATGCTGCTGACCCAGAAACCATCTCACAGGGCCCCAAGGGAGTTAAGGCCTCCATTGCTAAAAATCCATTGCCTTCCGAGAGAGATTCCAGATCCTTAAAAAGGTGGGGAAAAAAGGTATATACCTCGGCTACCTTATCCATGAGGGCCTTAAACTGTCAGTTTCATATGCTAAAATACCAACAGTTTTTGTTATCACAATTGAAAAGTAAAATGTCACAACCTGAACAACCAGACTTGAAGGAGTTGCAGGATTTGATGCATAGTGCAGAACAAGTGGGTAAGCATACCTTACAATGTGGTTTTGATGCTCTAGAGGCCTCATGTAGAGCTGCTGTTACAGGATCAGTCATACGTAGGCATGCCTGGCTCAAGGAACAAGTCTTGCCTGATCATGTCAAAGTTAAATTACTTGATGCCTCTCTACAAAAGGATGTACTATTAGGTGCTAATGCTGAGGAGGTATTAAGGAAAATGGAGGAAAAGGCTAAATCAATGCAAACTGTGAAATAATTTCTACAGGTTCAACCCCCACGCTTTAGTAGAAATTGGCCTTCCAAAAACTGGTCCTTTCCTGCCACAGACAGACCCCAAAGAGGCAGATACAGGCGCCCGAGGGGCAGAGGACAATCCCAAGGATCGTTTAGAGGCAGACATTGGCAAGCTCCTACACAAAGAGGTGGTGAGGACAACTCGCAATCTTTCAGAAAGCAAACCCAATGACTTTGCCCTTTGCATGCCAACCAGGTCTCAAATGGCAGCCCCCTTAGGAGGAAAGCTTGCATTATTTTCAAAAAATTGGCATATTGTCACAAAGGACAAATGGATCCTGGACATTATAAACAGAGGCTACAAATTCCATTTTCACACCCTTCCAAAAATGAGAGGCATGCCAAACCTGCCACACAATCAAAGGGCAGAGGCACAAAGGCAAATTACAGATCTCATAAACATGAAAGCTATTCAAGAGGTACCTACGCACGAACAAGGTCAAGGTTTTTATTCCAGGCTATTTCTGGTGCCAAGGAAGGGAAAAGATTGGAGACCTATTTTGGATCTATCCATCCTAAACACATTTCTACTCGTACCAAAATTCAGGATGCTCACTCTACAGCCACTTCTTCCCATGCTGGGCAAGGAGTCTTGGCTGGTAGCATTGGACCTCAAGGAGACATACCTGCATGTCCCAATCAGACAAAATTGCAGTAGGTACCTCAGATTTCTTGCTGGTTCAACCCATTATCAATTCTCTGCATTGCCCTTTGGCTTATCTACTGCTCCCAGAGTATTCACGAAATGCCTGGCATCAGTAATTGCCTACTGCAGACTTCAAGGGATACAAATATACCCCTATTTGGACGACTGCCTGATCCAAGCGGACAGCAAGCACATTCTTCTGAAACATCTGGCTTATGTAATAATGATATTGAACTCTCTGGGATACACAGTCAACAAAAAGAAATCAAGGCTAATACCCTCTCGGAAGATAATTTTCCTGGGTGCCAATTTGGACACAAACACTCAGATGGCCTACCTCACGCCAGAGAAGCAGGGGCAACTAATTCAATACTTCAGAACACTAGCAAATTGCACCAGGCTGACTGCAAGGAAAATCCTGCAGGCTCTGGGATTCATGGCATCTTGCATCTTACTAATCCCATGTGCAAAGCTGCATATGAGGAAACTACAATGGTACCTGAAAAACATATGGTCTCAACACAGCCACAGTTTGGAAGCAATAATACCACTAATTCCATGTCTGCAAAAGGAATTTCTGTGGTGGGCTCAAGCATGTCAAACAAACACAGGTCTTCCATTCAGCAAGCCTCAAGCAAATCAAGTCATCACAACAGACGCCTCGGACTATGCCTGGGGGGCGCACATGACAGATTGGTGCATTCGGGGCAAATGGTCCCAAAAAGAAAAGCACCTTCACATCAATCAAAAAGAAATGCTAGCAGTAATAAATGTTATTATAGCTTTCAAGGACCTTCTACTACCAGGTCAGCTATTGATAAGAACGGACAACACCACAGTTATGTGGTACATAAACAAGCAGGGAGGAACACATTCTTACCCTCTATGCAGACTGGCCATGTCACTTTGGAACATGGCCATGGACTTACAAATGGAACTACAAGCACAGTATTTGCCAGGCAAGGAAAACACGCTGGCAGACAACCTAAGCAGGAATATGACAGATCCACACGAATGGAAATTGCATCCAAAAGTTTTTACAGAAATAATCCAAGAATGGGGAAGGCCAGACATAGATATCTTTGTCTCCCACAAAAATCATCAATTGACAAAATTCTGCTCAAGGATCTTCCATCCAAAGGCCTGGAGAGTGGACGCTCTCTCTTTCAGTTGGACATCAATGAAAGTTTATGCCTTCCCACCTCTTCCTCTGCTGCCCAAAGTTCTATTGAAGACCAGAGCAGACAGACCAAAGATGATCCTCATTGCTCCGGACTGGCCAAGGCAACACTGGTACCCACTCCTGAGGAGCCTGACGCATTCCCCACCATGGACCCTGCCTCTAATGCCTCTTCTTTTGACTCAGCACAGCTTCAAAACTCTGCACAGCCAGCTAAAAATACTCAATCTAGCCGCATGGAAGATTCCTTAGCATCACAACAGGCCCTACTCTCCAAGGAGGTGCAGGATGTCATTTTGGAGGCCAGAAGGCCATCAACTAGAAAAGCTTACTCCGCAAAATGGAAACGTTTTTGTGTCTAGAATGAGAAAAAGGGCCAGGATCCTGGAAAACTGAATTTACCTCAAATACTACAATATTTGGCTGAACTGCTAAGCAGTGGACTTTCTTTCTCCTCCATCAAAATCCATGCCTCAGCCATTTCTGCAGAATACAACACTGATCCACCTTTATTCTCTCACCCTCTCTTAAGACAGTTCCTCAGCGGGGCTAAGAATTTAAGACCTCAAAGGAAACAACCAATACCTCGAACGCAAAAACAATGTAAAGCACCAAATACCTCACTGGTAAGCAAAGATGCAGTCCAAAAAAACTGAGAACCAAGTGCTGATTGTAATTTAATTCAAATAGTAAACTGATGGCGACTCAAAACGAACATGAAGTACATCCAATGCATCAACATGCATCAACAACCAATACCTGCTTGGGATCTTAATTTCATGCTGGAAAAACTGACCTTGCCTCCCTCTGAGCCAGCTGCCTCATCAGATTTGTAATATCTATCCTGGAAAACAGCTTTCCTTCTGGCTATCACCTCGTAGAGTTTCAGAACTACAGGCTTTCATGGCTGTCCAGCCTTTTATCATCTTCCATCAGGACAGAGTTTCCTTACGAACTAACGCGTCCTTTATGCCTAAAGTGGTATCCAGGGTAGCTTTAAATCAGGCCATACATTTACCTACTTTTTATCCTAATCCTCAAAACAAAGGGGAGAGATTACTACATTCCTTGGACATCCACAGACAACTGCGTTATTATTTGGACAGAACAAAGCCTTTCAGAAAATCAGAACAGCTCTTTGTGGCCTATGCGGTAGGAGCTCAAGGAAAGCCAATTTCAAAACAGACAATCTCAAAATGGATAGCCCACTGCATACGTTTTTGCTATTCCTTTCATGGCAAAACTGTACCTACAGGCATTAGAACTCATTCCACCAGGGCCACAGCCACCTCTGCAGCCTTCCTCAGAGGAGTTCCTACCAAGGATATTTTGGAAGCAGCCACTTGGAGTTCTGTGCATACCTTCTCCAGTCACTACAACCTACCATTATACTCCAAATCTAGAGCAGGCTTTGCCACTGCGGTCTTGCAGGGCATTTTCGCTCCTCCTAGTTTCACCTAGTGCCTACCACCCCTTTCTTAGCTTTGGGATTCTACCCATCTGTTATGACTGCAGCTGTATGCACGATGAACATAGTACAGTTTTGTACCTACCATAAATGTAGATGTTCGAGTGCTAATACAGCTGCAGTCCAGGTTTCCCTCCCTCCTTCCCCTCTTGGGACAGGCCTGTAGGCTAACACATCCTCATACAACCTGATTGGGGTATTCATTTATGATGTATTTGCTTACAACTACTGTATTTTGATTAAATTGCACTGCATTATTACACAAATTTATGTATTGCCTTCCTTCTGGGGGCACATGACATCTGGGGCAAGAAAAACTGAAGAAGATGGCGTTGGCTGGTTCCTTTATACCCCTGTCACACTGACGTCAGGGAAGAAGCGACGACAACCGACGCCGGACCGAGACTTTGGAATTCGGCTGACCGAGGACCCGCCTGACGGCAGGAGAACCCATCTGTTATGACTGCAGCTGTATTAGCACTCGAACATCTACATTTATGGTAGGTACAAAACTGTACTTTATGTGGTACATAAGGAGGGGGGAACCCACTCGTACCTTCTGTGCAGACTAGCCATGGCTTTGTGGAACACAGCCTTTGAGCTACCAAGTGCACCTACAAGCTCAATTACTGCCAGGCAAGCTAAACTCACTGGCAGATGACCTAAGCAGAAATTTCATGGACCCACACGAATGGAAACTGGAAACAAAAATATTCAACCTCTTGAGGAACAAATGGGGGACTCCAGAGATATACCCATTTGCCTCCCCTCAGAATTACCAATTGGGCTAATTCTGCACAAGGACTTCCCACAGTCAAGCTTGGAAAGTGGATGCCCTGCCCTTTACCTGTGAAAGCCTCTCGGTTTATGTCTTTCCCCCTCTGCCTCTCCTCTCCTTTCCTCTCGAAGGTTTTGCCAAAGATCAAACAGGACAAGCCAAGGACAATGCTGATTGCACCAGACTGCCCATGCCAGCACTGGTACCCCCTCTTGCGCAGTATGACACTGCTGGAACTATGGCACCTGCCTCAGACCCCTTCCCTGCTGTCCCAGCAGGCAGGCCAGATTCTGCAGCCTCAACGTCAAACCCTGAACCTTGCAGCCTGGCTAATTCCTTGATCTCTCTAATAGCATCCCTCCGTAAGCAGGTGCTAGATGTCATTCTGGAGGCAAGGAGGCCTAGTACTAGAAAATCCTATGCTGAAAAGTGGAAAAGATACTGTTCCTGGAGCCAGACTCAGGGGATGGGCACAACGGTGCCCAGCTTACCGCATATTCTTCAGTACTTAACAGAAATGCTCCACAAGGGCCTATCCTCGTCAATTAAAATTCATGCCTCTGCCATTTCAGCACATTATAATACTGAGCCACCTGCTAAAGCAATTCCTTAGAGGGGCCAAAAATGTAAGACCCCCCCCCCCCAGGAGAGCCCCTACTCCAGCCTGGGACCTTAACTTTGTATTGTAAAAGCTCACTCTCCCTCCATTTGAGACAGCTGCAACTGCATAGCTGAAATTTTTTTCTTGGAAAACAGCCTTCCTTCTAGCCATCACTTCAGCAAGAAGAGTGTCTGAATTACAGGCCCTCATGGCAGTGGAACACTTCATTATCCTCCATGCAGACAGGGTTTCCCTCAGGACCAATCCTTCCTTCCTTTATGCCCAAGGTGGTGTCTAGTGTGGCCCTAAATCAGTCCATTCATTTGCCTACTTTTTTCCCTAATCCACAAAACAAAGGATAACGAATACTGCACTTTTTGGACGTGCACAGACAACTTAATTTTATTTGGACAGGACTAAGCCTCTCAGAAAATCTGAACAGCTGCTAGTTGGCTTTGCTGCAGGGGCAGCGGGGAGGGCCATTTCAGAGCCAACCATTTCTAAATGGATAGCACATTGCATTAATTTCTTCTACAAGCACCATGGAAAACCTGTCCCACAGGGGAAAAGATCACATCCCACCAGGGCTGCATCTACCTCTACAGCCTTTCTCAGAGGAGTCCCTACCAGGGACATCCTAGAAGCTGCTACCTGGAGCTCCGTACATATCTTCACCAAGCATTACCACATACCTATTTTTTCTAAATCCAGAGATGGTTTTGCCACCACAGTCTTGCAGGGCTTAATAACTGGCCCTAATGCTCTCTAACTTCCTCCTCCCTTCCTTAGCTTTGGGTATCAACCCAAATGTGATGACTGCAATAGTGAAACATGAAGAACATAGTACAGTTGTGTACACTTACCATAAATGTAGATGTTCGAGTGTATTCACTGTTGCAGTCCTGGTTACCCTCCCTCCAGCCCCCGTGACTTCTCTTGGCTCTACCTTTCCTTCTTGTTTGGTGTATTTAACCTTTCTGATGTATTTGCTTTTTGATGGAGGTGTACCATAACATATAATTGCTTCCCTTTTTGGGGCACCTGACATCTTGGGCAAGAAAAACTGATGTAATGGCGTCGGCTGCATGTTTTATACCCCTGACTACCTGACGTCATGGAAGAAGAGAGAGCATCCGACACAGGAATCCAAGACTCTGGTATTCAGGCTGGCTGAGGGCTACCTGCAGACAGATAACCCAAATGTGATGACTGCAACAGTGAATACACTCGAACATCTGCATTTGTGGTAAGTTTACACAACTGTACTTTCTTCATGTTTCACTGTTGCAGTCATCACCTGTGGGTTATCCCTAATGTAGTAACCCTCAGCTGGCCCGAATACCAATGTCAGTGTTTTTCTGCGTTGGCCGCTGTTACTTGTTGACTGACATCAGGTCGTCAGTGCTATAAAGCAAGGCAGCCGATGCTATTACATCAGTCTTTCTTGCCGTGGAGCCCATAGCAGAAGCAGTTCGCAAGTGTGCCGGTCAGTCACTACCAGAGTTTGAATTATAGCTGAAAACGAAGAAAGCCAAGTACCCCATTGGGGATCCTTTTTTCTTGCACTAACCGATGTCTGAACAAGTTAACAATTGTCTCGTCTGTGGAAAGCAGATCCCACACCGAGACTTCCATTCATACTGTATCACTTGTTTAGTCCCTGACCACAACGTCCCTCTTTGCCAGTTCTGTGCCCTCTTTAACGCAAGAACCATTTGTTGTAGAGGTAAAGATAGAGACAGACCACACAAGGCTAAGCCTTCCGACGACTCTACCGCTAAGCAGCTCATCATTTCTCTGGAATTCAGTGAAGCACTTTCGCAGCCCCTGATGCCCGATACGATATCAATGCAGGCCTCGGGACCCTTTCAGAATTCAGTATACCGCAGAAATCTTCTTTGTCTTCCAAGCCTTTGGTTGTCTCTACCTCGGTGGTGTCCGGAGCCGCGGCACAGACATCGGCTTTCAAGGAGGTCTTTCGCACTACAGAATCTAGACAAAAATGACGTCTTCTCATCCGACTACCGTTTCTCTCAGACCAATGGATATTCTTAGGCCTAGAAGCCAGGCCACTACTAGAAAATCTACCTCTAGCTACCATCTTACTCCTGCTCCATCACCCCAAGCCCAAATGCTTAAAATGGTGGAGGATCTAATCTCCCTTAGGGGCAGTCAGGCCACAAGTTCTAAAAGGAAAAGACACCCTTCTCCTGAAATACTGACAGAACAGCATTCTGAGGAATCTAATTATGCAGATTTTGATTAGGAACAACCACCTCTGACTGCTTATGAGGATTCAGATGCAGATGAATCCATTCCTTCTGCCTTTCCTTTGGGGAAACACTTCACACCCTCAGGGAACATTTCCCCTTGGAATCCCAGGACTTCCCTCAGTCTAAGACTGAGATCTTTTAGTATACCATGTATGCTAGTATATTTATGGCTTTTTTGGAAGACACTTTTTTGTATAAACAGGATTTTGTGAGACAATATATAAAGGCATATTACAGATATATTGAGTATCTAATTTTTGTTTGTGAAGGGAGTAGGAATCAAGTTGATGAATTTATTGCAAATTTAAATTGTAATCCTTTTGGTCTGTCCTTCAATGGTCTTCAAGTAGGTGACTAAGTGTTTTTTTTGGATATTGTGTTGAGAGGTAAAAGTGATGGAACTGTGTTGACTAGAGTCCATAGGAAAATTTTGGACGGTAGCCAGTTCTTACATGGGGGTGGCCACGGTGGTGCAGCAGTTAGCGTTGCCGCCTCACAGCAAGAGGTTCTCCGGTTCAATCCTCGGCTGGGGTGCCTTCTGTGCGGAGTCTGCATGTCCTCCCTGTGGTTGCATGGGTTTCCTCCGGGTGCTCCAGTTTCCTCTCACATCCCAAAGACATGCTGTAGGTGTATTGGATACTCTAAATTGGCCCTAGGTGTGAGTGTGTGCATGTGTGTGCCTTCAGTGGAAGGTTGGGCGTTGGGCTGGCAACTCGACACTGTAAAACTCCACTGCCAATCATGAGCGGACAGGTGATCTGCTGTGGCAACCCCTAACTGGGAAAAGCCGAAAGAAGAAGAAGAGCCAGTTCTTATATGCCTCCACTTGCCCATCCCCTCATTTGATTTCATCATTGTCCTATGGGGAATTTCTATGTTTATCAAGACTGTATAATGATAAGGATGTACTGAATGTAGAAATTAATAAGTCGGCTGAGATGTTTTTGAGGTGAGGGTATGATCAGGAAATTGTGAAGTGTGCAAAGGACAGGACTATAGATAGTAATGAAATGTGTGGAGATGGTTTATTGGAAAGAACAAGGTTACAAACACAAAGTCAAGTAAACAAAGCTTCTTGCAAGGAGAAAATGTATTTTGTGTCCTTGTATAATGTTAAAAGTGAGGATATTACTAATATGGGTAAACATTATTGGGGGTTTTTGAGAAAAGATAAATTAATAGTGAATTTGTTACTAAAATACCCCATATTGTCTTATACAAGAGGTAGAAGCTTACGTGACATGTTAGTACATGGACATTTTATTTTTCCCAACATGGATATACATCATGTTTTGGGGAAAATTGGAACTAGCCCATGTGGCAAATATTTGGCTTGTGCACACATGGTGAATACATTTGAGTGTCTTAACAATATTAAATATTCATGTAGGGAGACATTTTCTTGTACTAGCAAAGGGGTAATTTATGTATTGCAATGTCCATGTAAATTAGTTTATATCTGGGAGACCAAAAGGATGTTCAAAACACGTTTTTTAGAACATATGAGATATCAAAAATCAGAATGAGGAAAAAGCTGTGTCTGCACATTTTAAAATTACGCATGATAGTAATTATTTGTTATTAAAAGGTACCATTTTAGAACAAATAGATGACAAATATAAAAATGAACAGTTATTGAAGGAGAAACGTTTATATAAAGAATCGATTTACATTTTAAAATATAACACATTAGCCCCTATGGGGCTTAGCAATGAGGTGAACTGGAAATGTTTGCTTTAAGACAGTTTTATATTAATGTTTTAAATTGATTATTTGATTTGATTGGAGAATGATGTGAAGTTAATTAGTGTAAATAGTGATTTAGTTGTAAGAGAATTTGTATTCTGTAAAGGTGGTTGCACCAAGGCGCTATAAGGTTTTGTATTAAAGTTTGGATATTATTTGTGGTTTCTTCATCTTCAGATAGTTTGGGTTTCCTGCTGCAAATTTATTGAACTACTTTCGGGAACATTCCACAGTGTTGTATGTGGTCAAAGAGTTGTAGTTGTATAAGAGAGTTTCTAGACCTGCCCAGGAACAGACCCTTGGCCATCCACCCTATCTTAGAGGTGGTGAATGATGTTTTCCATGAGTCCAGCTTAGCCCCTGATGCCCTTCCACCTGCTCCCAGTAAACCTGATGGGTATTACAGAGTACCGGGTTCTCACAAAAACCTGTACAGAAATCCTGCTGCAGACCCAGAGGTCATTACACAAGAACTTAAAGGAGCTAAGGCTAGTTCTGCTAAGAATCCTATTCCTTCTGACATGGATTCCAGTGCTCTGGACAGATGGGGTAAAAAAGTATACACCTCTGCAACCTTAGCTATCAGAGCACTCAGCTGTCAGTTCCATATGTTAAAATATCAACAACACACTTTGAAACTGTTAAAGCAAAAGATTTCAACCTTTCTTGACTGTGCCAATTCGAAAGCGTTAGCAGATTTACTGCACTCTACTTGTCAAGTGGCCAAACACTCATTGCACTGTGGATATGATGCCCTAGAAGCCTCAAGCAAGGCAGCAGTGTCAGGATCTGTAATACCCCACTCTAATATTGTGAGCAAACTCTCAGAATTAGGCATAATTCACAACTCGTTGACTGCCAGATGGCTCATACATAGGACCCCTGAAGACAGGATTGGCAAGACCACTTCCATCAAGAGGCAGATCACCAGTGGAGTACCACAGAGTTGCATGCTGTGCCACTGAGGTCAAGGTTAATGTCAAGGACCTCTAGTTCACCAGGTTCGCACCTGACTACAAATTGGGAGCAGTCATAAATTCTCCCCTTGACACTAACATCCTGAAAGAGGGTCTAACACATACAGATGACTGGTGCCAAAGCCACAGATTAAAATTCAATGCAAAGAAGTGCATTATAGTGCCTTTTGAGAAAACGTGTAACCAGCCAAATTACTGCATTAATAAGACATCCCTAAGAGTTGACCTGGTAGTTGGAGATCTGGGAACATGTGTAGATAGTAATCTGGCCTGTGACCAGCACATAGCCAATGTAGTAAGAAAATGATTTTATGTTGCGCAACTTAAAAGTAATAGTATGGAATCCAGGTCCAAGTAAGTTGTAGTACCACTCTAGTCATCCCTTATCAGACCCATCACTGGGTACAATGCCCCCTTCAGCATGCACCTGACTAGGCATATGTAATAGTTGGAACACCCACAAGGTTCCTCACCAAGAGAATCCAGGGTATTAACACACAGTCCTGTAAAGATATCCTTAGGGCCCTGTTCCTGTACTTGGCTTCATACAGGTTGTTGAGAGGCGGTCTGTGTTTGGTGTATAAAGCATCCTTAGATCCAGCCCTGATGGAGTTTTTGCACATCCACAAAATGAGCGACACCATAAGCATTAGATTCAGGGATTTGAACTTTGCTTGCAACATAAGTAGAATATGCTGGTGAGACAGGTATGTGACTCAAAGGATCCATATGCTCTGTAATAGGCTCCCCATCCATGTGAAACAGAGGCAATCCCTAAACCTATTCAAATGTAATCTTGATCACTGGATGTGGAATCGCAAATTCATCCCTGCACTGGCCCCCATGTCTCTTATAGATAGAGGCTGACAGTAAATATTCCCTAACAAACACTGGATAGTTAATCATAAGTTCATCCCCAGGCTGGCCCCCATGTCACTTATAGGCATAGGCTGAGAGTAAACATTCCCTAACTAACATAACCCCCACATAACTTTTTAGCAACCTCCTAACAAACATGCTCCCCTTAAGACACATGTTACAAGGGGACACAATTGGATTGGGTGGCATGTCTAAGCTTATAAAGGCCCTGGTGGTCATTAGCTTTGTATATATGTATGATATGTATGAGCCACAAAGCATTGTAGAGTATGATGAAGTTTATGTCATGTGGGATCACCCGATGTTCTTCGTGTTTCACTGTTGCAGTCATCACATTTGGGTTATCCTGCCAGGGGTAGCCCTCAGTTGGCCCGAATACCAGAGGCTTAGTATTTCTGTGTCTGTTTCTGTCACTCCAGGACTGACATCAGGTCGTCAGTGGTATAAAATCAGGCAGCCAATGCCATTACATCAGACTTTCTTGCTGAGGCGCCAGAAGCAGTTCGCATGAGTGCCGGTTGGTTGCTACCTGAGTTTTCATTTCCGAATTGAAGTTGAAGTCTTCTAAAGCTAAGTACTCCATTGGGGATCCTTTTTTCTTGCTCTAACCAATGTCAGAAAAAGTTAACAATTGTCTTGTCTGTGGAAAGCAAATACCACACCAAGACTTACATTCTTACTGCGTCACCTGTTTAGGCCCAGACCACAGCGTCCCCTGCTGTTGCTTTTGTGCTTTGTTAAATGCCAGAACTATACGTCATCAGGCCATTATTGTAGCTAGATATTTTCGTTGTCAGTCCTCGAATTCCATTATGGCTTCGTAAGCCATCCGTCTACCGATCTTCCGAAAAAACATAAGGATAAAGACAGAGACAGACCGCACAGTTCCAAAATTGCCAACGGCACTTCCGTAAAGCTAGTCGTCAGTTCTCCGGTCCTGAGTGAGGCACTTTAGCAGCCCCTGATGCCCACTTCTGTCAATTCACAGGCTGCTACCGAGACCCATTCGGAGTCCAATATGCCGTGAGACTTTTCTTCGACTAAGGATCCTGCAGATGTCTCTACCTTGGAAATGTCTGGAACCGCTGAGCAGGCACCAGCTTCTGAGGAAGTACTTTGCACTACCGATACTCGACACAGACCGACGACTTCTTTCACGTCTTCAGTTCTTTCTAAAACTACCAAGTTTCTAAGGCTTAGGGTATGAACCACACCCAAAAAAGCGATGACCCAAGCTCAGGCACCTTCTTCCTTACCTCAGTCTCAAATGCTTAAAATGGCAGAAGACCTTATTATGCTTATTAGGGGAAGCCAGGCTACCCCTTCCCAAAGAAAATGAGACCTGTCCCCAGTAGTTTTATCTGAACAGGAGTCCGATGACTCTGATGCATCTGAATATGAAGATGTTCGTCGTGTTTCACTGTTGCAGTCATTACACTTGGGTTATCCTGCTGGAAGGCTACCCGCAGTCAGCCTGAATTCCAAAGTCCTGGTCCGACGTCGGTTGCTGTCGCCTCTTCCCTGACGTCAGTGCACCAGGGGTATATAAGATGCAGCTGATGCCATTTTCTTCAGTCTTTCTTGCCGCACGGTGCCCGAAGCAAAAGCAGTTCGCAAGTGCCGGTCGGCTGATTCCTGAGATTTTCGAAATTGAATTTCAGATCCAAAGTCTTCAATAAAGCTAAGTACCCCATTAGGGAAACTTTTTTCTTGCTCCAGATTGATGTCAGAAAAAGTTAACAATTGTATTTCGTATGGGAAGCAAGTACCTCATAAGGATTTTCATTCTTACTGTATTCCTTGCCTAGGCCCTGACCACGACATTGATAGTTGTCGGTTTTGTGCTAGATTTAACCAGCGCACTATTAAGCGTCGGTACAATTTTGCCTTTCATTATTTTGGCCAAAGGTTTAACTATATAATGCCGGCGGACCAGCCGACGACCGGAGTTCATAAAAACCTCAAGGAAAAAGAAAAGGACAAGCATCCGAGGTCCAAAACTGACGACGAAGCCTCCGCTAGGCCAGTCGCCGGTTCTCAGGGGCTTTTGCAGTCCCTGACACCCGCTACCTCAGAGCCACAGGCCGCCTCCGACTCCCACGTGGAGACTACTAGGCCTCTGGATACTCAAGGTATTGGGCCTTCGGAAACTATTCCCTCAGATGGGTCTGGAGCCGCTGAGCAGGCATTGGATTCTGAGGGTGTTTTCAGACCTACACAGTTATATATCAAGCCAACTTCAGCTTCCAAGGCAAAGACTAAAACAGCCTTAAAGACAAAGATAAAAGTACAGCATTCTCCTGGACAGACTTCTATGCCTAAGAAACAGATGCTCAAAATGGCCAAAGACCTAATTACTTTGATCAGGGGTTCCCATCCCCCTCCTGATAAGAGGCCTAGACAAGACACTGAATATGATTCCTCTGACCAGGTTTCCATTTCGTCTGACTCCTCTTCAGAACAGGGATACTCTCTTCCTCCCTATGAGGACTCTGATGCTGAAGAATCTATCCCTTCAGCCTCTCCTCCTGAGGACTATTCTTTTGGGGAAACCCTGCACACCATGAGGGAGCATTTCCACTGGGAGAGCCAAGATTATTCAGAATCTAAGAAAAGGCTCAGAGATTTTCTTTTACTGCCTCAGCACAGACCTCTTGCTATTCCACCTGTACTAGACATTGTATATGATGCATTTTCAGAGTCAGGCCTGTCTCCAGACTCTTTACCCCCTGCACCCGTTAAGCCAGACAGGTACTACAGGGTTCCAGATTCACATAAATTTCTATATAAAAACCCTGCTGCTGACCCAGAAACTATATCTCAGGGTCCCAAAGTGGTCAAGGCTTCCATTGCAAAAAACCCTGCCCCCTCTGATAGGTATTCTAGAGCACTGGACAGATGGGGGAAAAAAGTTTACACCTCTGCTACCTTGGCTGTAAGGGCTTTAAATTGTCAGTTTCATATGCTTAAATATCAGCAATACTTAATGTCACTTCTAAAACAGAAAATGCTGACTAATTCTGAATATTCTGAAAACAAGGAAATGCAGGATTTATTGCATTCAGCTGAACAAGTGGGAAAGCATACTTTGCAATGTGGTTTTGATTCAC
This sequence comes from Protopterus annectens, assembly GCF_019279795.1. Classification (NCBI taxonomy): domain Eukaryota; kingdom Metazoa; phylum Chordata; order Ceratodontiformes; family Protopteridae; genus Protopterus; species Protopterus annectens. The sequence continues at coordinate 809,476,294 of NC_056726.1, forward strand.
TGGAGGCCTCTTGCAGGGCCGCTGTTACAGGCTCTGTCATTCGAAGGCATGCTTGGTTAAAGGAACAGAATCTGCCTGATCATGTTAAAGCAAAATTATTGGATGCTCCATCACAGCATGATGCTTTGTTTGGTGTTAAGGCAGAAGAGGTGTTAAAGAAAATGGAGGATAAAGCAAAATCTATGCAGACAGTAAATGATTTTTTACAGGTTCAGCCACCCAGATTTAGCAGAAACTGGCCTTCTAAGAATTGGTCCTTTCCAGTGTCAGACAGGCCACAAAGAGGCAGATACAGATGCCCTAGTGGCAGATCTCAGCCCCAAGGTTCATAAAGGCCTAAACAATGGGGTGCTTCTACCTCCAAAAGCGGAGAAAAAAAATCACAGCCATATAGAAAACAGTCCCAATGACTTTCCACTGCCAATGCCAAGCACTTACCTTTTGGCAGCATCCTTAGGGGGAAAGCTAGCACTTTTTTCACAAAATTGGCACATGATCACTCAGGAAAAATGGGTCTTAAATATTGTTTCTCAGGGCTACAGGTTCCACTTTCACACCCTTCTAAAGACAAAAGGTATGCCAGACCTGCCACACAATCAATGGGCAGAGGCACAAAAGCAAATTGCATCTCTGATGGGAATGAGGGCTATTCAGCACGTACCACAGCAAGAGCAGGGACAAGGATTTTACTCAAGACTTTTCTTGGTACCCAGAAAGGACAAAGCCCGGAGACCAATACTGGACCTGTCTATTCTAAACACTTTTCTGGACGTTTCAAAATTCAAACTATTGACACTGCAGCAACTTCTGCCCATGCTGGGCAAGAAGGCTTGGCTAGTAAATTTGGACCTCAAAGAGGCATACCTGCATGTCCCAATCAGACAATCTTGCAGAAGATACCTCAGATCCATAGCTGGCGCAATACACTACCAATTCTCTGCACTGCCCTTTGGCTTATCTACTGCGCACAGGGTCTTCACAAAATGCCTGGCACCAGTAATTGCATTTTGCAGACAAAGAGGAATCCAAATATATCCCTATTTGGACGACTGCCTTATTCTAGCAGAGAGCAAGGACATTCTACTAAAGCATCTGGTGTTTGTAAAAAGATTAATAATTTGCCTAGGGTACACAGTAAACGAAAAGAAATCAAAACTAGTACCCTCTCAAGAGATAATATTCCTGGGTGCAAGCTTAAATACAACTGCCCAGATGGCTTATCTCACGCCAGACAAACAAAGTCAACTGACTTCTTACTTCAAAAAAATGGCAACAAAAACCCAGTTACCTGCAAGAAAAAATCTGCAGGCTTTGGGCTTCATGGCATCCTGCATTCTGCTAATTCCATATGCAAGACTGCATATGAGGAAGCTACAGTGGTATCTAAAAAGTGTTTGGACTCAACATTGCCACAGCCTGGAAACATTAATTACCCTCATTCCCTGCCTGCAACAGGAGTTTCGGTGGTGGGCACTGGCCTGTCACCACAACAAGGGACAGCCATTCACTTTACCCACAGCCAGGCAGACACTAACAACAGATGCATCGGATTATGCCTGGGGGGCCCACATGGCAGGAAAATGTATTCAGGGCACGTGGCCAGCAAGCCAAATGCATCTCCATATCAATCAGAAAGAGATGCTAGCTGTACAGAATGCCCTGACAGCCTTCAAGGATCTATTAAATCCAGGACGACTGTTGATAAAGATGGACAATACTACAGTCATGTGGTACATAAACAAGCAAGGGGGCTCACATTCCTATCCCCTCTGCAGGCAAGCCATGACTTTGTGGAACACAGCATTGACTTATCAAGTGCATCTGCAAGCACAATTCCTGCCAGGAAAGACAAATACTCTGGCAGACGAACTAAGCAGAAACCTCATGGACCCTCACGAGTGGAAACTAGATCCACAAGTCTTCAGCATGATAACAAGGAAATGGGGATGCCCAGACATAGATCTATTTGCCTCCCCTCACAACTGCCAACTACAGACATTCTGCACAAGGACTTATCACAAACAAGCATGGAAGGTGGACGCTCTATCATTCAACTGGAAAAAACTTACAGTATATGCCTTTCTTCCACTGCCTCTCCTCCCCAAGGTACTCCTAAAGGTCAGACAAGAGAAGCCAAAAATGATACTGATTGCCCCAGACTGGCCATGCCAGCACTGGTACCCAATCCTAAATAGCTTGTCTCAAGGTCCAGCCTGGACTTTACCTCAAATTCCTCATCTACTGACCCAACAAAACAATTAGATCCTGCACAGCCAACTCAGAACCTTAAATCTGGCTGCATGGCGAATAATATAAACACTCAGAACACACCTCTCTCTAAAGCAGTTCTGGATGTTATTTTGGAGGCCAGAAGGCCCAGCACCAGAAAATTTTATGCAGAAAGAGATTTTGTGCTTGGAACCATGCACAAGGAATTGACACGCTTGTTCCAAATATTCCTCAGATTTTACAATACCTAACTGAGATGCTGGACAAAGGCCTATCCTTCTCATCAATTAAGATCCTTGCCTCTGCCATTTCAGCTCATTACAATACGGAACCACCTATTTTTTCACATCCACTGCTGAGGCAGTACCTCAGAGGGGCCAAAAACATAACACCCCCAAGGAGAGCACCGATACCTACATGGGACCTCAATTTTGTCTTGGAAAAGCTCATACTGCCTCCTTTTGAGCCAGCCAATACAGCCCAGATAAAGTTCTTATTATGGAAAACAGCTCTGCTCCTAGCAATAACTTCAGCAAGAAGAGTCTCAGAGTTACAGGCATTAATGGCTGTGGAACCTTTTTATCATTTTCCATCCGGACAGGGTTTCTCTAAGGACGAACCCGACATTTATGCCTAAGGTAGTATCCAGTGTGGCTCTTAATCAAACCATTCATTTGCCTACTTTTTATCCAAATCCACAGAATAAAGGGGGGAGACTTCTGCATTCTTTGGACATTCACAGACAGCTACGCTTCTACTTAGACAAAACTAAAGCTTTCAGAAAGACTGAGCAACTTTTAGTAGCATATGCTGCAGGATCACAAGGAAAGGCTATCTCAAAGCAGACTATTTCAAAATAGATAGGACACTGCATTCGTTTCTGGTATTCACAACATGACAAATCAGTGCCTAAGGGCATTAGGCCACATTCGACCAGGGCAGCAGCCACCTCAGCAGCCTTCCTCAGAGGAGTACCAACCATGGATATTTTGGAGGATGCAACTTGGACTTCAGTGCACACTTTTACAAAGCACTACCACTTACCTCTTTACTCTAAATCCATAGCCACTCCTAATTCTATTTAGACCCAGCCTCCCAACCTCAGCTTTGGGATTCAACCCAAGTGTAATGACTGCAACAGTGAAACACAATGAACATAGTACAGTTGTGTACCTACCATAAATGTAGATGTTCGAGTGTATATTCACTGTTGCAGTCCAGGTTACCCACCCACCATCCCCCTTTCTTTGCTGGGACTTGTCTGTACTTTTCTATTCTATACAACCTATGTGGTGTATTTGCTTGTAGATGAAGGTAATGTTTATGTTAGTGCATGCTTTTTTATAAGCAATGTTTATAGCCTACCCTTTTGGGGGCACCTGACATCTGGGGCAAGAAAAACTGAAGAAAATGGTGTCAGCTGCATCTTATATACCCCTGGCGCACTGACGTCAGGGAAGAGGTGACAGCAACTGACGCCGGACCAGGACTTTGGAATTCAGGCCGACTGCGGGTAGCCTGCCAGCAGGATAATGCAAGTGTAATGACTGCAACAGTGAATACACTCGAACATCTACATTTATGGTAGGTACACAACTGTACTTTATGCAACCCCTCTCTGCTTATGAGGATTCTGATGCAGAGGAATCCATTCCTTCTGCCTCTCCCTGAGGATTTTTCATTTCCAGTGGGAATGTCAGGACTATTCTCAGTCAAAAAAAGACTCAGGGAATTCTTAGATCTACCACAGCACAGACCTTTGCCCATTCCTCCTGTCCTGGATGATGTTTTCATGGAATCCAGTTGGACTCCTGACACCCTTCCTCCTGCTCCCAGGAAATCTGACAGGCATTACAGAGTCCCTGACTCTCGCAAATTTCTTTTCAAAAATCCTACTGCTGACCCTGAGGTCATCTCTCAAGGGCCTAAAGGAATCAAAGCAACTTCAGCTAAGAATCCCACCCCCTCAAATAAGGATTCCCGAGCATTAGACCGATGAGGTAAAAAGTATACACCTCTGCTACTCTTGCTCTTAGAGCATTAAATTGTCAGTTCCACATGCTGAAATAGCAGTAGCATACCATGGAACTCCTCAAACAAAAAATATCTTCTTTTCCTGCTTGTGCAGAAAATAAAGAATTACAAGAGTTAATGCATTCTGCAAGTCAGGTAACAAAGCACACCTTATAATGTTGTCTTGCTGGCCTAGAAGCATCTTGCAGGGCAGCAGTCACTGATTTTGTCCTTAGAAGGCATGCTTGGCTTAAGGAACAGACCTTGCCAGACCGTATCAAATCCAAGTTATTGGACGCACCCTTGAACAAAGACAACTTTTTTGGCACCAGAGCAAAAGAGGTCTTAAAAAAGATGGAAGAAAATGCTAAATCTACGCAGACAGTTAGACTTCTTACAGGTCCAGCCACCTAGGTTCAGTAGGCAGTGCCCCTCCAAGCATTGGTCCTTTCCTGCCCCCTCCAGGCCAGCTTAGCCCAGACCTGGGGGATGTAGACCCCCCCCCCCCAGACAGCAGCCCCAGTTAATGTAGAGATCTAAGCAATGGAGATGTTCATCGTGCATACAGCTGCAGTCATAACAGATGGGTTCTCCTGCCGTCAGGCGGGTCCTCGGTCGGCCGAATTCCAAAGTCTAGGTCCGGCGTCGGTTGTCGTCGCTTCTTCCCTGACGTCAGTGCGACAGGGGTAAAACGGCACCAGCCGACACCATTTTCTTCAGTCACCTGAAGTAGGAGATTCATTTGTCTGCAACCTGTGGGTTATGGATCCGATATCGGATCCGAACCAGCATGGTTTACCAGCTATGGATCCGAGCTCTCAGCTCCTCCCCTCACCCATAATGCCCTGCTCTCCCTACATGACCTCAGATCTAGTTTGCCGCGCTGGTGACCAGATTGGTGTTCTCGAGCTCTTCAGCTAAGTGGTTATATAAAGTGTTTTAGTGTTAAAATTTAATTGTTTTTGAAAGTTTGAGTGAAAGTTTAGGCTCCCTTTTTGATATTTAAACTTGTTTAGTTAATTTAATAATTTTTACTTAGTTTTCCTCCCCTCGCTGGTAGCGTAGTGTGTATTTGGGCCTGTTGTGTGTTTAATTTACTTTTGCTTTTTACCTTTAGTTTAAGTAAATTCTAAGCTCTTAGGATGTCAGAACAACCTAAGGCTGTTTTTTCAAAATGCTCCGAGTGTGGCCATAAGCTTTCCCCTGCTGATGGCCACACTCGGTGCGTTCGATGCCTTGGGGTTGAACACCTCACTTCTGGATGTTCCATTTGTGCAGGGTTCAACCCCAGGGCATTGAAGGAGCGGAGGTCTAAGCTGGTCCTGGCGGACTTTGCCCCGGACTTGGCTCCGCCTCCTCTCCTTCGGGGAACTGTCACGGTTACCTCCTCTCTGCTCCCCTTCTCCTCCTGGGACTCAACCTCCCTGTAGTGGTTCGGAGGAGAGGAAGCTAGAAAGAAGGACGGAGGAGAAGCACCATAAGCGGCGGCCGAGACCTCTGTTTCGCCCGCCTGCCATGGCTTCTCCCGGCCTCCTGTCTGCTGGTTCTCCCCTACTGCCCGGTCACCCGAGTGCTTTTCACCGGGACCTGAGGAGGAGACCGATCTCCGCCGAGGCTATCCAGGAGGCACTCAAGGCCTACCGTAGCCTCGTCGAGATCGACCTATAGCTTATCAGACGCTGATCTGGACCGGATGATGAGAAGGTTCATCCAGGCCCAGATGCAGATGGGAGTGCTCTTGCCTCCCCTCTGGGGAGCTCGACCTTCTTTAAACCTATTGCTCCTTCTCCGACCTGCTACCGGGTTCGAGCAGTGAGCCGAGCAGCCGAGCGGGGTGGGTCGCCGACAGTACTCGGTGCCGGATCCGACCCTGCCCTCAGTGCCGGATCCGACCTCGGAGCCTGGATCCGAGCCGATCCGGGGATCAGTGCTCCTTCGCCGCCTGTGTCGGAGCGCACTGTCCCTCGGATCCGGAAGCGCCGGCTCCGATCCACCTCGGATCCGGGGAGCCGATTGTCGGATCCTTTGGTCGAGGTCGGCTCCTCGGCGTTGATGTAGTGGAGAGGGCCCTGTTGAGGGTCTCCGGACCCCGGCACTTGCTTCGGCTCCGTCCGTGCTCCATCTGCACTGGGTCAGGCTTCCACCATCCGCCCTTGGGACAGCCCGCCTTTGCCCCAAGTTGTTCCTTTGGAACAGGTCACGGTTTCAGGAGTCCTCTGACAGCCCCGGAGGATGCCCCCGCAAACATACGTGCAAAGGAGGCACATTGACTCCCGAGTCTCTCACAGAAGACACGGACTTGGAGGAAGGAAGGCTCCCAAGATCACCCTGAGGATGTCTCATTTGGAGACATCATGGAAATGCTCCGCATAAGGGGGTTGTCTGCCCCAAGTCTTCCTCGGACGAGTCCGTGTTCTTGGAGGCATTTGAAGCGGGCCCGTCTACCTCTTGGGTGTCCCTCTGCCGACCCCTGGTGGACCTCATTACCACCAGGGCGTGAAGGAACCGGACACCGTGGAGCCAATCCCAAAAGGCCCGACTGTATTCTCAGTCCCGCTGACCGTGCCCATTGGAGTAAGGGGCCTCCGGTAGATGCCATGTTGACGGCGGCTGCCACCAAGAGGGAACTTGCTCAGGAGAGTCCCTCAGTCCATCCCCCGAGCAAGGAGTCTCGGATGATGGACCGCTTGGGGAAGCGGATGTTTAGTTCGGCGACCTTTTCAGTAAGAGCGCTGAACTACCTGGCACATGTGATTAGGATGCAGCACGATCTTATTAAAGAATACGCTGCATCCCCCCCAGAGTCCATGTCGGAGGAGGACAAGGCATTGCACTCCACCCACATGGCCACTCTTAGGTCTGTCACTAATACCTCTATGCGGTTACTGTCCCACGCTACGGAAGGTGCCGCTAGAGCCGCAGGGGCAGGCCTAGTTACTAGACGTCAGGCCTGGCTCCGTCATTGTGATTTCACGGAGCCCTTCAAGGCGTCATTTGCGAACGCCCCCTTCGATGGTTCTGCCCTCTTTGGCAAATCTGTTCGCGATACCTTGACCCAGAGCGAAAAGGACGGGAAGACGCTGTCTGCCGTCGGAATCCGCTTCTCTGTGCCCCAGAGGCCCTATTCTAGGAACCAAAAGGGCCAGAAGAAGATGTGGATGTCCTTCATGGATGCATCTGCAGTCATAACAAGTGGGTTGTCCTGTCGTCAGGCAGCCCTGCAGTCGGCCGGATTCCAAAGTCCGGGTCCGGCTTCGGCTGATGTCGCACTCCACCCGACGTCATCTCTGTTGGTCTTCGGGTATAAAAGCATCAGCCGACGCCATTTTCCTCAGTCTTTCTTGCCGCGTGGCGCCCGAAGCAGAAGCTGTTCGCAAGTGCCGGTCGGTCGGATCCAGAGATTACTTCTACCGAATACTACCAAGACTTCTAAAGCTAAGTACCCGTTGGGGACTCTTTCTTGCCTCAGCCGATGTCAGAAAAAGTTAACAATTGTTTAACCTGTGGGAAACAAATACCTCATAAAGATTTCCACTCTTACTGTCTGCCTTGTTTAGGCCCAGCCCACGACGTAGCAGCCTGTTCGCCTGTGCCTCTTTCAACCGACAACGCTTAGGCGAGGTCGGAGTTTGCAGAACAGTTTTTCGGTACTGATTTTGCGTACATTATGCCGCCGGATCCTCCGACTACCCAATCTTCCAAAAACGCAAAGATAAAGACCGACATCGCGTCCAGCGGTTTCGGCCGAAACCACAGTAAAGCAAATCATGAGTGTCTCGGTTTCGGCGAAACCGAGAAAAACTGATCAAAGTACAGCTGAACCTTTTCTTACAACTGAGGCCCCTGCTACAACTCTTCAATCGACCTCAGAAATTTTACCCACTACGGTGGTTGACTTATCAGACACCATCCTTGGATGTCTCTACCCCAGCACGTGGTGCTGCTAGGCCTCCAGCAGCCATGTCCATTAAGGCCTTCGCCAGGGCTAAAGCAGCCAAGACTACTAAATCAGTGCCTGTTAAACCCCCCTCATCCAGGCCCTCTTCTAGTTCTCAAATGCTTTCTTTGGCAGAAGATTTAATTTCTTTAATTAGAGGATCTCAATCTCACCCAGACAGGGCCTCTCAGCCCCAGAGAAGAGACCTAGGGCAGAGCAGAGCCCCTGAGCCAGTGTCTTCTGAGGATTCTGCTGATGAATCAGACATAACTGACCAGCCAGAGGCTCCCTTCTCCAATTTTGAAGATTCTGATGCTGAAGAATCCATTCCAGCTGCTTCCCACCAGAAGAATTCTCCTTTGGGGAAACCTTGCATGCCATGCGAGAACAGTTCCAATGGCAGCAACAGGATTTTTCAGACTCCAGAAAAAGACTTAGGACCTTTCTGCACCTCCCACAGCACAGGCCTTTAGCTATACCTCCTGTTCTCTCTGTGGTGGATGATGCTTTCAATGATGTTTGCTCCGCTCCAGACTCTTTACCCCCAGCCCCTCGCAAACCAGACAGATTTTACAGGGTACCAGATACTCATCACCACCTTTACAAGGCCCCACTTGCAGACCCAGAAACTATATCCCAGGGTCCCAAGGCAGTAGCCGCGACCACAGCTAAAAACCCTATTCCTTCTGAAAGGGAAGCAAGGTCATTAGACAGATGGGGTAAAAAGGTCTACACTTCAGCTACTCTCTCAGCTAGAGCTTTAAACTGTCAGTTTCACATGGTACAATACCAAGAGTTTATGCTTGATCAGTTAACTAAAAAACTAACCACTGATGAATCTCTTGATAAGAAATATGTATTAGAGATGGTAAATAACATACAACAGGTTAGCAACCATTCCTTAAAATGTGGCTATGATGCACTGGAGGCTTCATTTAGATCAGCCATGACAGGCACAGTGATAAGAAGGCATGCATGGCTAAAGGAACAAGCTTTACCGGATCATGTTAAAGCTAAGTTACTAGATGCTCCTATGGACAAGACAAGTTTGTTTGGTACACCTGCCCAGCAGGTTATGAAGAAAATGGAAGAAAAGGCAAAATCTGTTCAAACTGTTAAAGATTTCTTGCAGGTACAACCCCCAAGGTTTAGCAGGAACTGGCCTGCCAAAAATTGGTCCTTTCCTGACTCCACAAAATTTCAAAGGGGCAGGAATAGACGTTCCAGAGGCAGAAACCAATCCAGAGGAGGTGCCTACAGAGGACGACAGTGGCAAGGTAGCAACAGAGGCACAGACACAGCCACTGCCACTACATCAGCACAACCACAGTGACTTACTCCTAACTCCGCCTACCAGGGAACAAATAGCAGCTCCTCTAGGCGGAAAGTTAACCTTATTTTCAAAGAACTGGCACTACATAACAAAAGAGAAGTGGATTTTACAAACCATAGATCAAGGTTACCGGTTTCACTTCCACTCTTTACCAGTCAAAAGAGGAATGCCAAATCTACCTCCAAATCAAAAAACAGAGGCTCTACGCCAGATAATGGAGTTAGTAAACATGAGAGCTGTGGAAAGAGTGCCAACAGCAGAACAAGGAAAGGGGTTCTATTCCAGACTATTCCTAGTTCCAAGAAAGGAAAAAAGTTGGAGACCAATTCTCGACCTGTCCACCTTAAATACATACATCATTGTCCCAAAATTCAAAATGCTGACCTTACAGCAACTTCTTCCCATGCTGGGCAAGGAGTCTTGGCTGGTAACTCTAGATCTCAAGGAGGCATACCTGCGCGTCCCCATTCGACCAATCTGCAGAAGATACCTCAGATTTCTTGCAGGATCAGAGCACTATCAATTCTCAGCATTGCCGTTTGGCTTATCTACTGCGCCCAGAGTATTCACAAAATGCCTGGCATCAGTAATCGCCCATTGCAGACTACAGGGAATTCAAATTTACCCATACCTGGACGACTGCCTGCTACAAGGGGACAACAAAAGCAAGCTGACAACAGATTTACAAAGGGTCATTTACTTGCTACAAGGACTGGGATACACAGTCAATTTACAAAAGTCAAGGCTGATACCATCCCAAACAAGGACATTCTTGGGCTGAATTGGACACAGTACAACAAATGGCATTCCTGACTACAGAAAAACAAAAAGAACTTCCTCTTTACTTCTTGGCACTAACAAAACTGAACAAGTTAACAGCAAGAAAATTTCTGCAGGCCTTGGGCTTCATGGCATCATGCATAATCTTGGTCCCATTTGCCAGACTACATATGAGGAAACTACAGTGGTACCTAAAGAATTTATGGTCCCAACACAGACACAGTCTAGAAACAGAAATCCCACTAATTCCATGCTTAAAACAGGAGTTCCTATGGTGGGCTCAGGCATGCCAGTCAAACCCAGGCCTACCCTTCCGCAGATGTCAACCAAGCCAGACCATCACAACAGACGCTTCAGACCTAGGATGGGGCCCACATGCTGGACAAATGCGTGCAAGGATTGTGGACACAGGATCAACTTCACCTGCACATCAATCTAAAAGAAATGCTGGCAGTAAAACTGGCAATCCAAAAGTTCAAACCATTCCTCAAAGAGGGCCAGTTGATGATAAGGACAGACAACACCACAGTCATGTGGTACATCAACAAACAGGGAGGCACTCATTCATACCCCTATGCAGAATGACCTTGGAGCTGTGGACCCTGGCACTCAGCTACAACATTCAGTTACAGGCAATATTTGTACCGGGGAAAGACAATACTCTAGCACACCTACTAAGCAGAACCACTGGATGCCCACGAATGGAAGCTGCACCCGGACATCTTCAAGACCATCTCAAACAAATGGGGAATGCCACAGATAGACCTATTCGCATCACCTCTCAATCACCAGCTCAAAAAATTCTGCACAAGGACATTCCACCCACTAGCATGGAAAGTGGACTCACTCTCCTTCAACTGGAAAGGCCTAACAGCATATGCATTCCCACCTCTTCCTTTGATACACAAGGTACTACTAAAAATCAAGGAAGAACGTCCAAGGATAATCCTGATAGCCCCAAACTGGCCAAGACAACACTGGTACCCACTACTGAAGAGCATGTCTCGGAACAATATGTGGCCAATACCCCTGATGCCTTTGATGTTAACTCAGAACAACTACAGCATCATACATCCAAACCTAAAACGCTGCAACTGACTGCATGGAACATCACATAGCAGCAGCTAATCCAGAACTTTCCCAAAGAGTTAAAGACATTATTCTTGAAGCACGCAGACCTTCAACAAGAAAGAACTATGCTGGAAAATGGAAAAGGTTTGTCATTTGAGTACCGAAAGAGGAAAAGATGTGTCAAACATAGATATGCCTAACATTCTGGAGTATCTGGCGAACTTCTTCATTCAGGCCTGTCCTACTCCTCCATCAAGATACATGCATCAGCTATTTCAGCAGAATACAGCTTTGATCCACCTGTTTTTTCGCACCCTTTGCTCAGGCAGTTCCTCAGAGGAATCAAGAATGTAAAACCTCCAAGGAAACCACCATTACCAGCTTGGGATTTAAACTTTGTGCTAGAAAAGTTGACACTATCACCCTTTGAACCAGCAGCAACAGCAGACCTACAACACCTGTCATGGAAAACTGCTTTCCTACTGGCAATTACTTCAGCAAGGAGGGTTTCAGAACTACAGGCCTTAATGGCAGTGCAACCCTTCCTAATCTTCCACCAAGACAGAGTGTCCTTGAGGACTAATCCTACATTTATGCCCAAGGTGGTATCCAGAGTATCTTTAAACCAGGCAATCCACCTACCTACCTTCTTTCCCAACCCACAAAACAGAGGGAAAGAATACTGCATACCTTGGATGTACATAGACAGCTACGCTACTACTTGGACAGAACAAAAATAGCAGAAAGACTGACCAACTTTTCGTAGCCTATGCAACAGGAAGGGAAGGAAAAGCTATTTCCAAACAGACAATCTCCAAATGGATAGGAAATTGCATACGATACTGTTACTCCTTCCATGGAAAACCAATTCCACAGAACATAAGACCTCATTCTACAAGGGCAACAGCCACTACCACAGCCTTCTTACGAGGAGTGGCAACCAAAGACATTATTGAGGCGGCTACTTGGACCTCCGTGCATACATTTGCCAAGCATTATAATTTGCCTCTATATTCCAGATCGAGCAGGGTTTGCCACTGCTGTACTGCAAGGGATCCTAAACACACCATAATCTACTTTTATCCTCCTCCCTAGTTGGCTATGGTATTCTACCCACTTGTTATGACTGCAGATGCATCCATGAAGGACATAGTACAGTTTTGTACCTACCATAAATGTAGATGTCCGAACTGGATAGCATCTGCAGTCAGGATTACCTCCCTCCTACCCTCTGTGGTACTCCTAGGGTGTTTACCCTCCTAATAGCTAGCTGTTGGGGGAGTCTTTATGGTGTATTTGTTTGTATATATGTACATATATGCTTATTGTTGTGTTTACCTCTATCTATTTGGAAACATTGGCATCTATCCAAATTTTAGCCTGCAAGAGGGCTACTGGCATCTGGGGCAAGAAACACTGAGGAAAATGGCGGCTGATGCTTTTATACCAAGACCAACAGAGATGACGCCGGGTGGAGTGCGACATCAGCCGGCGGACCCGACTTTGGAATCCGGCCGACTGCAGGGCTGCCTGACGACAGGACAACCCACTTGTTATGACTGCAGATGCTATCCAGTTCGGACATCTACATTTATGGTAGGTACAAAACTGTACTTTCCGGAAGTCGCAGCAATCCCAGCCTGCTCCGGACAACCAGTCCTTCCGTGGCAGAGAAGGACAGGGAGGACGCCGCCCCAGGGGCAGAGGGGCTCCCAGGAACTTCAGGTCCAGAGAACCCTTCTCTGAACGGCCCGCGCAGCAGCCCTGAAGGGTTGCCCGACTGCTCCACTCTGGAGGCAGTCGGGACGTTGAGCACCTAGCGGCATGGGAGTCCATAACAACAGACCGCTGGGTCCTCCAAATCATATCCAGAGGATACCGTATCCCCTTTCGTCACATGCCAAAATTGAAGTCCCTCCCTGACATTCCACCCGGTCAGTGGGAGGCCGCTTTGGCAGAAATTGGCCGTCTGCTAAAGAAAAGAGCCATCCAGCCCGTCCCCCCAGACCAGATCGGATCAGGGTTCTACTCCAGGTTCTTTTTAGTGCCAAAGAAGACGGGGGATCTAAGACCAATTTTAGACCTTTCACTCTTGAACCTGACAGTCCCCAAAGAGAAATTCTGGATGGTTACGTTGCAATCTATTCTCCCCCTTCTGGGAGAAAATCACTGGATGTGCTCCATAGACCTCAAGGATGCGTACTACCATAAACTAATGGACAGGCGCTCCAGGAGGTTTCTCCGCTCGCTGGGAGCCAGTCACTACCAATTCGGTCCTTCCTTTGGTCTCACCACAGCCCCAGGGTGTTCACCAAAGTATTAGCAGTGGTAGCGCCCACCTGAGGCTTCAGGGGTGCAGGTCTTTCCCTACCTGGACGACTGGCTTCTCACCGCCCCAACAAGGCATCTACTACTATTGGCGCGAGACTCCTTTCTCCATCTTGCTCCCGCCTGGGCATCACAACACAGAAAAATCCAACCTAGCACCCACGCAGTTCATAGATTTTATAGGTGCCAGGTTAGACACGAGGAGATTAAGAGCCTTCCTCACTGCGGACAGAATTCAAAATCTGCAACTCCAGGTGCGGGCCATTCTCCACTCAAGCTCAGTTCCGGCAGAGTTGGTCCTGAGGGCACTAGGGTCCATGGCGGCAGCAATAGCGCTTCTTCCTCTCGCCAGGTTCAATATGCGCATCCTTCAATGGACACTCCTAGTTCAGTGGTCGTATCTTACTCTTCCTATGCATCATCCCATTGCGATCAGCAAGGCTTGCAAGTGGTCCCTCCTGTGGTGGCTACACTCTCCAGATCTCCACGGAGGCCGCCCCTTTTGTGCTTCTCCCTCTCTCGCCACGGTGATCACGGACGCCTCCCGCCTCGGGTGGGGGGGCATTTTGCAGGCTGGACGGTCCAAGGCACGTGGAACGATTCAGAGACCTTACTGCATATCAACGTTCTAGAGATGAGAGCAGTGCTCTTAGCGTTGCTAGCACTTCAGGCCTTTCTTCCCTTGGGAACAATTGCAATTCAATCGGACAACATGTCTGTTGTCTGGTATATCAACAAACAAGGAGGAACCAGGTCTTACCCTCTTTGTCGAGAAGCCATGAGAGTGTGGGAATGGGCAATTTCCACCAACCGCTTTCTCATAGCAATGCATATTCGGTCGGTCCAACATCCTGGCGGACAAACTCAGTCGCACCATTCTCACCCCTACGAGTGGTCTCTCAATACTCAGGTAGCGGAACGCATCTTCGCACGGTGGGGAACTCCTTGTTGCGATCTTTTTGCATCTCCCTCAAACACCAAGTGTGACAGTTTTTTCGCTCTAATACCTCCTCCCGGAGGTACCCCAAGAGACTCTGGTGCATGCTTGGCCACCCGGTCTTCTTTATGCTTATCCCCTTGCCTCTGATGCTCCAAGTTCTTCAGAAAGCCTCTCGGGTTGGGGTGCAGAATGATTCTCATTGCCCCATTTTGGCCTCGACAGATCTGGTTCCCTTTCCTAAGGTCTCACTCAGTGAATCCTCCTTGGATTCTAGATCCCATTCCGGATCTGATATCTCATCCATCCCGCTTATCACCCCGAACCTGGACAACCTGAAGCTGACCGCTTGGCTGCTCCAGTTCCACTCCTGATCAGGACTCCGGTATTTCGCCCCTGTTAAGGCCATCCTGGTGGCGGCTCATAAGCCATCCACTAGGAAAGTCTACCGCAGTAAGTGGAAACGGTTCTCCTTGTGGGCGGGCAGGGCCTAAACCCCTTCACAGTTCCCCTTCCTCTGGTGCTTGACTTTTTAACCACTCTTTTTAATGATGGTGCCAGCAGTTCCACGGTCAAAGTACAACTTATGCAATTTCTCATTATCATATTGGTCATGACTCCAGTCCACTGATGTCTGCCAAATTGTGTAAGATTTTCCTAAAAGGTACCTTCCTTCTCAGGCCCCCTGTAAAGCAAGTGGTTCCTCCTTGGGACCTTTCTTTGGTCCTCCAGGCCTTGACCGCTCCCCCCTTCGAACCGGCGGCTACCGTAGATCTAAAATTTTTATATTTCAAGACGGCCTTTTTAGTAGCCATTACCTCGGCCAAGAGAGTCTCAGAACTTCAAGCATTATCAGCCAAACCTCCTTACTTGGTCTTTCATCCGACTGTATACCTCAGGACCAACCCGTCCTTTCTTCCTAAGGTAGCTTCTGAAGCAAACATTAATCAATCCATTAACCTCCCTGTTTTCTTTCCTAAATATCAAAACAAGGGTGAATACAAGCTTCATTCCTTAGATGTTCACAGGCAACTTAGATTTTATCTAAACAGGACGGCTGGTCATAGGCAATCCGACCAGTTGTTTATTTCCTTTGCTAAATTTAATTTGGGCAAGCCAATTTCTAAAGTATCATTATCTCGCTGGATTTCACAGTGCATCTTATTGGCTTATCAAGCTTCTGGAAGGCCCGCACTGAGGTGTACATGCCCATTCAACCCGGTCAGTCTCTACCTCGGCCTTTAAGGCTAGGATTCCTCTAGATGATATTTGTGCAGCAGCCACTTGGGCTTCATCTCATACCTTTATTTCCCACTACAAGTTGGATCTTACATCTAGGGTAGAGCATCCTTTGGCTCTTGGTGCTCGAATATCCTTCCATGATGGCCGCCCAAGATTCAGGTAGCTGGGGACTCTGTCCCACAGGTTGCAGACAAATGAATCTCCTACTTCAGATTTAGAAGTTATGTACTCACCATAACGTTCCATCTGAGTAGGTGTATTCATTTGTCTGCAAACATCCCGCCCTCCTATCCCCCTGGCCTTTTTCAGTTTCCTGCATAATATGTGTTACCCTTTTCAGGGTGTTCATGCTGTTGGCAAACTCAATCTGAGGTCATGTAGGGAGAGCAGGGCATTATGGTGAGGGAGGAGCTGAGCTTGGATCCATAGCTGGTAAACCATGCCGGTTCCGATCCGATATCGGATCCATAACCCACAGGTTGCAGACAAATGAATACACCTACTCAGATGGAACGTTATGGTGAGTACATAACTTCTAATTTCTTGCCGCGTGGTGCCCGAAGCAGAAGCAGTTCGCAAGTGCTGGTCGGCCAGCTCCTGAGATTACAAAATTTGGAAACCGAAGTCTTCTTAAAGCTAAGTACCCGTGGGGAAACTTTTCTTGCCTCAGACCGATGTCAGACAAAGTTAACAATTGTATTTCTTGTGGGAAGCAAATACCGCATAAGGATTTCCATTCCTCTGTGTACCTTGTTTAGGCCCAGACCACGACATCTCGGTCTGTCGCTTTTGTGCTACATTCAACAAATGCACTATTAAGCGTCGGGCGGAGTTCGCCCAGCATTATTTTGGGAAAGCATTTAACTATACTATGTCGTCGGATACTCCGACCGGTTTTGTCTAAAAAACGCAAAGACAAGGACCGACACACGAGGTCTGCGGCCTCTACCGACACCACGCCAAAGCCGACTACACATGGTCCGGTTCTCAGCGAGGCACCTACGCAGCCCCTGACTACCGACGACCTGTCTTTGATGGTGTCTCCTGTGCCCGAGGTCGCAGGCTCCTCGGCCCACA
The DNA here is from genome assembly GCF_019279795.1 of Protopterus annectens. Classification (NCBI taxonomy): domain Eukaryota; kingdom Metazoa; phylum Chordata; order Ceratodontiformes; family Protopteridae; genus Protopterus; species Protopterus annectens. Next base: position 809,493,241 of record NC_056726.1, read on the forward strand.
CCCTGACTACAGATACCGAAGCCACTCTTGGCGTTGATACTCAGAATGTGGACAGGTCCACCTCCACTCAAGGTATCTTCAGACCTTCCTCTTCCTTCTCTATTAAGGCTTTCACAAAGTCTAAAGCAACCATGCACTCCAAGAGACCAGCTTCACAGGGCCCATCTCCAGGCCCCATGCCTAAGAAACAGATGCTTAAAATGGCTGAGGATTTAATTACTCTTATCAGAGGTTCTCAGACCCCTCCGGACAAAAGGCCTAGAGTGGAGGAAGATTCCCCCTCTTCTGATCAGGGCTCCATTATTTCAGAGCGCTCTGATGATCAGGAACATTCTTACTCCCCTTTTGAAGACTCTGATGCGGAGGAGTCCATCCCTTCTGTATCCCCCCCTGAGGATTACTCATTTGGGGAAACTTTGCATACCTTAAGGGAACACTTCCACTGGGAAGGCCAGGATTATTCAGATTCCAAGAAAAGGCTCAGGGAATTTCTCTTGCTTCCACAGCACAGGCCTCTGGCTATACCTCCTGTATTGGACATCCTAGATGATGTTTACTCGGAGGCCTGCCTTAACCCGGACTCTCTACCTCCATCTCCAGTTAAGCCTGACAGGTACTACAGGGTCCCTGACTCACACCAATTTCTATACAAAAGCCATGCTGCTGACCCAGAAACCATCTCACAGGGCCCCAAGGGAGTTAAGGCCTCAATTGCTAAAATCCATTGCCTTCCGAGAGATTCCAGATCTTTAGAAAGGTGGGGAAAAAAGCTATATACCTCGGCTACCTTATCCATGAGGGCCTTAAACTGTCAGTTTCATATCCTAAAATACCAACAGTTTTTGTTATCACAATTGAAAAGTAAAATGTCACAACCTGAACAACCAGACTTGAAGGAGTTGCAGGATTTGATGCATAGTGCAGAACAAGTGGGTAAGCATACTTTACAATGTGGTTTTGATGCTCTAGAGGCCTCATGTAGAGCTGCTGCTACAGGATCACTCATACGTAGGCATGCCTGGCTCAAGGAACAAGCCTTGCCTGATCATGTCAAAGCTAAATTACTAGACGCCCCTCTTCAAAAGGATGTACTATTTGGTGCTAATGCGGAGGAGGTATTAAGGAAAATGGAGGAAAAGGCTAAATCAATGCAAACTGTGAAAGAATTTCTACAGGTCCAATCCCACGCTTTTAGTAGAAATTGGCCTTCCAAAACTGGTCCTTTCCTTTTGGTTAAAGCAAGTGGTTCCTCCTTGGGACCTTTCTTTGGTCCTCCAGGCCTTGACCGCTCCCCCCTTCGAACCGGCGGCTACCGTAGATCTAAAATTTTTATATTTCAAGACGGCCTTTTTAGTAGCCATTACCTCGGCCAAGAGAGTCTCAGAACTTCAAGCATTATCAGCCAAACCTCCTTACTTGGTCTTTCATCCGGACCGTGTATACCTCAGGACCAACCCGTCCTTTCTTCCTAAGGTAGCTTCTGAAGCAAACATTAATCAATCCATTAACCTCCCTGTTTTCTTTCCTAAATATCAAAACAAGGGTGAATACAAGCTTCATTCCTTAGATGTTCACAGGCAACTTAGATTTTATCTAAACAGGACGGCTGGTCATAGGCAATCCGACCAGTTGTTTATTTCCTTTGCTAAATTTAATTTGGGCAAGCCAATTTCTAAAGTATCATTATCTCGCTGGATTTCACAGTGCATCTTATTGGCTTATCAAGCTTCTGGAAGGCCCGCACCGGAGGGTGTACATGCCCATTCAACCCGGTCAGTCTCTACCTCGGCCGCCTTTAAGGCTAGGATTCCTCTAGATGATATTTGTGCAGCAGCCACTTGGGCTTCATCTCATACCTTTATTTCCCACTACAAGTTGGATCTTACATCTAGGGGTAGAGCATCCTTTGGCTCCGCGGTGCTCGAATATCCTTCCATGATGGCGCCCAAGATTCAGGTAGCTGGGGACACTGTCCCACAGAGAGCAGACAAATGAGTCACCTAATTCAGATTTAGAAGTTATGTACTCACCATAACGCTCCTACTGAGTAGGTGTATTCATTTGTCTGCAACCATCCCGCCCTCCTATCCCCCTGGCCTTTTTCAGTTTCCTGCATAATATGTGTTACCCTTTTCAGGGTGTTCATGCTGTTGGCAAACTCAATCTGAGGTCATGTAGGGAGAGCAGGGCATTATGGGTGAGGGGAGGAGCTGAGAGCTCGGATCCATAGCTGGTAAACCATGCCGGTTCGGATCCGATATCGGATCCATAACCCACAGGTTGCAGACAAATGAATACACCTACTCAGATGGAACGTTATGGTGAGTACATAACTTCTAATTTCTTGCCGCGTGGTGCCCGAAGCAGAAGCAGTTCGCAAGTGCTGGTCGGCCAGCTCCTGAGATTACGAAAATTTGGAAACCGAAGTCTTCTTAAAAGCTAAGTACCCGTTGAAACTTTTCTTGCCTCAGACCGATGTCAGACAAAGTTAACAATTGTATTTCTTGTGGGAAGCAAATACCGCATAAGGATTTCCATTCCCTCTGTATACCTTGTTTAGGCCCAGACCACGACATCTCGGTCTGTCGCTTTTGTGCTACATTCAACAAATGCACTATTAAGCGTCGGGCGGAGTTCGCCCAGCATTATTTTGGGAAAGCATTTAACTATACTATGTCGTCGGATACTCCGACTCCGGTTTTGTCTAAAAAACGCAAAGACAAGGACCGACACACGAGGTCTGCGGCCTCTACCGACACCACGCCAAAGCCGACTACACATGGTCCGGTTCTCAGCGAGGCACCTACGCAGCCCCTGACTACCGACGACCTGTCTTTGATGGTGTCTCCTGTGCCCGAGGTCGCAGGCTCCTCGGCCCACACCCTGACTACAGATACCGAAGCCACTCTTGGCGTTGATACTCAGAATGTGGACAGGTCCACCTCCACTCAAGGTATCTTCAGACCTTCCTCTTCCTTCTCTATTAAGGCTTTCACAAAGTCTAAAGCAACCATGCACTCCAAGAGACCAGCTTCACAGGGCCCATCTCCAGGCCCCATGCCTAAGAAACAGATGCTTAAAATGGCTGAGGATTTAATTACTCTTATCAGAGGTTCTCAGACCCCTCCGGACAAAAGGCCTAGAGTGGAGGAAGATTCCCCCTCTTCTGATCAGGGCTCCATTATTTCAGAGCGCTCTGATGATCAGGAACATTCTTACTCCCCTTTTGAAGACTCTGATGCGGAGGAGTCCATCCCTTCTGTATCCCCCTGAGGATCACTCATTTGGGGAAACTTTGCATACCTTAAGGGAACACTTCCACTGGGAAGGCCAGGATTATTCAGATTCCAAGAAAAGGCTCAGGGAATTTCTCTTGCTTCCACAGCACAGGCCTCTGGCTATACCTCCTGTATTGGACATCCTAGATGATGTTTACTCGGAGGCCTGCCTTAACCCGGACTCTCTACCTCCATCTCCAGTTAAGCCTGACAGGTACTACAGGGTCCCTGACTCACACCAATTTCTATACAAAAGCCATGCTGCTGACCCAGAAACCATCTCACAGGGCCCCAAGGGAGTTAAGGCCTCAATTGCTAAAAATCCATTGCCTTCCGAGAGAGATTCCAGATCTTTAGAAAGGTGGGGAAAAAAGCTATATACCTCGGCTACCTTATCCATGAGGGCCTTAAACTGTCAGTTTCATATCCTAAAATACCAACAGTTTTTGTTATCACAATTGAAAAGTAAAATGTCACAACCTGAACAACCAGACTTGAAGGAGTTGCAGGATTTGATGCATAGTGCAGAACAAGTGGGTAAGCATACTTTACAATGTGGTTTTGATGCTCTAGAGGCCTCATGTAGAGCTGCTGCTACAGGATCACTCATACGTAGGCATGCCTGGCTCAAGGAACAAGCCTTGCCTGATCATGTCAAAGCTAAATTACTAGACGCCCCTCTTCAAAAGGATGTACTATTTGGTGCTAATGCGGAGGAGGTATTAAGGAAAATGGAGGAAAAGGCTAAATCAATGCAAACTGTGAAAGAATTTCTACAGGTCCAACCCCCACGTTTTAGTAGAAATTGGCCTTCCAAAAACTGGTCCTTTCCTGCCACAGACAGACCCCAAAGAGGCAGATACAGGCGCCCGAGGGGCAGAGGACAATCCCAAGGATCGTATAGAGGCAGACAATGGCAAGCTTCTTCACAAAGAGGTGGTGAGGACAACTCGCAATCTTTCAGAAAGCAACCCCAATGACTTTCCCCTTTGCATATCAACTAGGTCTCAAATGGCAGCCCCATTAGGTGGAAAGCTGGCATTATTTTCAAAAAATTGGCATATTGTCACAAAGGACAAATGGATCCTGGACATTATAAACAGAGGCTACAAATTCCATTTCCACACCCTTCCAAAAATGAGAGGCATGCCAAACCTGCCACACAATCAAAGGGCAGAGGCACAAAGGCAAATTACTGATCTCATAAACATGAAAGCTATTCAAGAGGTACCTAAGCACGAACAAGGTCAAGGTTTTTATTCCAGGCTGTTTCTGGTGCCAAGGAAGGGAAAAGATTGGAGACCTATTTTGGATCTATCCATCCTAAACACATTTCTACTCGTACCAAAATTCAAGATGCTCACTCTACAGCAGCTTCTTCCCATGCTATTCACGAAATGCCTGGCATCAGTAATTGCCTACTGCAGACTTCAAGGGATACAAATATATCCCTAATTGGACGACTGCCTGATCCAAGCGGACAGCAAGCACATTCTTCTGAAACATCTGGCTTATGTAATAATGTTATTGAACTCTCCAGGATACACAGTCAACAAAAAAAAAATCAAGGCTAATACCCTCTCGGAAGATAATTTTCCAGGATGCCAATTTGGACACAAACACCCAGATGGCCTACTTCACGCCAGAGAGCAGGGGCAACTAATTCAATACTTCAGAACACTTGCAAATTGCACCAGGCTTACTACAAGGAAAATCCTGCAGGCTCTGGGATTCATGGCATCTTGCATCTTACTAATCCCATGTGCAAAGCTGCATATGAGGAAACTACAATGGTACCTGAAAAACATATGGTCTCAACACAGCCACAGTTTGGAAACAATAATACCACTAATTTCATGTCTGCAAAAGGAATTTCTGTGGTGGGCTCAAGCATGTCAAACAAACACAGGTCTTCCATTCAGCAAGCCTCAAGCAAATCAAGTCATCACAACAGACGCCTCGGACTACGCCTGGGGGGCGCACATGATAGATCGGTGCATTCAGGGCAAATGGTCCCAAAAAGAAAAGCACCTTCACATCAATCAAAAAGAAATGCTAGCAGTAATAAATGCTATTATAGCTTTCAAGGACCTTCTACAACCAGGTCAACTATTGATAAGAATGGACAATACCACAGTTATGTGGTACATAAACAAGCAGGGAGGAACGCATTCTTACCCCCTATGCAGACTGGCCATGTCACTTTGGAACATGGCCATGGACTTACAAATGGAACTACAAGCACAGTACTTGCCAGGCAAGGAAAATACGCTGGCAGACAACCTAAGCAGGAATATGACAGATCCACACGAATGGAAGTTGCATCCAAAAGTTTTTACAGAAATAATCCAAGAATGGGGAAGGCCAGACATAGATCTCTTTGCCTCCCACAAAAATCATCAATTGACAAAATTCTGCTCAAGGATCTTCCATCCAAAGGCCTGGAAAGTGGACGCTCTCTCTTTCAGTTGGTCATCAATGACAGTTTATGCCTTCCCACCTCTTCCTCTGCTGCCCAAAGTTCTATTGAAGACCAGAGCAGACAGACCAAAGATGATCCTCATTGCTCCGGGCTGGCCAAGGCAACACTGGTACCCACTCCTGAGAAGCCTGACGCATTCCCCACCATGGACCCTACCTCTAATGCCTCTTCTTCTGACTCAGCACAGCTTCAAAACTCTTCACAGTCAGCTAAAAACACTCAATCTTGCCGCATGGAAGATTCCTTAGCATCACAGCAGGCCCTACTCTCCAAGGAGGTGCAGGATGTCATTTTGGAGGCCAGAAGGCCATCAACTAGAAAAGCTTACTCCGCAAAATGGAAACGTTTTTGTGTCTGGAATGAGAAAAAGGGCCAGGACCCTGGAAAACTGAATTTACCTCAAATACTGCAATATTTGGCTGAACTGCTAAGCAGTGGACTTTCTTTCTCCTCCATCAAAATCCATGCCTCAGCCATTTCTGCAGAATACAACACTGATCCACCTTTATTCTCTCACCCTCTCTTAAGACAGCTCCTCAGAGGGGCTAAGAATTTAAGACCTCCAAGGAAACAACCAATACCTGCTTGGGATCTCAATTTCATTCTAGAAAAACTGACCTTGCCTCCCTTTGAGCCAGCTGCCTCATCAGATTTGCAATATTTGTCCTGGAAAACAGCCTTCCTTCTGGCTATCAACTCAGCTCGTAGAGTTTCAGAACTACAGGCTCTCATGGCTGTCCAGCCTTTTATCATCTTCCATCAGGACAGTTTCCTTATGAACCAACCCGCCCTTTATGCCTAAAGTGGTATCCAGGGTAGCTTTAAATCAGGCCATACATTTACCTACCTTTTATCCTAATCCTCAAAACAAAGGGGGGAGATTACTACATTCCTTGGACATCCACAGACAACTGCGTTATTATTTAGACAGAACAAAGCCTTTCAGAAAATCAGAACATCTCTTTGTGGCCTATGCAGTAGGAGCTCAAGTAAAGCCAATTTCCAAACAGACAACCTCAAAATGGATAGCCCACTGCATACGCTTTTGCTATTCCTTTCATGGCAAAACCTTACCTACAGGCATTAGAACTCACTCCACCAGGGCCACAGCCACCTCTGCAGCCTTCCTCAGAGGAGTTCCTACCAAGTATATTTTGGAAGCAGCCACTTGGAGTTCTGTGCATATTTTCTCCAGTCACTACAACCTACCATTATACTCCAAATCTAGAGCAGGTTTTGCCACTGCAGTCTTGCAGGGCATTTTGGCTCCTCCTAGTTCCAACTAGTGCCTACCACCCCTTTCTTAGCTTTGGGATTCTACCCATCTGTTATTACTGCAGCTGTATGCACGATGAACATAGTACAGTTTTGTACCTACCATAAATGTAAATGTTCGAGTGCTAATACAGCTGCAGTCCAGGTTTCCCTCCCTCCTTCCCCTCTTGGGACAGGCCTATAGGCTAGCACATCTTCATACAACCTGTTTGGGGTATTCTTTTATGATGTATTTTCTTGCAACTACTGTATTTTGATTATATTGCACTGCATTATTACACAATTTTATGTATTGCCTTCCTTCTGGGGGCACCTAACATCTGGGGCAAGAAAATTTATTTATTTATTTATTGCAGTTGGTTTACCAGGATAGTCCATTGGGCCATAAAGAACCCGTTTTCAATGGAGTCCTGGGGAGAAAAGCTCCAAAAAAGCAAAAAATATACTTGAAACCATAACAATATAGGTACAGCAGATAGTAATGATAGTTATACAAAATGAGAAAAGAAAATATTTAAAATAAAATAGTCCAAATACAACAATTAATACAGATTGAGAAGAACATACAACAATACTACAGCAAATAAAGCAATTAACACAATTTGAGAGGAATCATACACACTGAGGAAAGGTACAATGTAATACTAAAGGATGTTGCATAGTGGGGGAAGTAAACTTAAAAGCCTGTCTAGTCCATTCTATGCAATTCTATAGGAAGAGTAGAGAAGAAGCAGGAAGGAGCAGGGGAGGTGAGAAGACAGAGTTAGTTATGTAGAGTGGGAGCAAGAGCATTCCCACTGTGATGTTAGATGTGAGTGAAGAGATTTTTTGAAGGTAGAGTGGTTAATGGTGGAAATGGCGTCGGCTGGTGCCTTTATACCCCTGTCGCACTGACGTCAGGGAAGAAGCGACGACGACCAACGTCGGACCTAGACTTTGGAATTCGGCCGACCGAGGACCCGCCTGACGGCAGGAGAAGCCATCTGTTATGACTGCAGCTGTATTAGCACTCGAACATCTACATTTATGGTAGGTACAAAACTGTACTTTCCCCCTCTTCAAAAACAGGGAGTGCAAAGCCACCCCCTTATGGTAACGACTCACAGTGACTTTTCACTTCCACCCCTTACCTCTGCCCACCTGTTTGTGCCCCTAGGAGGAAAACTCTCCTTCCAAGCAAGAAATTGAGCCATCATTACCAACGACTGATGGGTCCTCAGCATAGTGTCGCAGGGATACAGATTTTATTTCCACACTCAGCAAACCCCAAAAGGGTTCCCAGATCTTCCTCCAAACCAGTGGGCAGAGACCAAAAAGCAAATCCTTTCCCTGCTCTCCATGAGGGCAATACAGCCTGTTTCTGAAGAACAGATAGGCCAAGGTTTCTACTCCAGACTCTTCCTAGTACCCAGAAAAGAGGGCACATGGTGCCCCATCCTCAATCTATCCATTCTGAACACCTTTCTGGTGATACTAAAATTCAAAATGCTTACCCTCCAGCAGCTTCTACCAATGCTTTCCAGGGATGCTTGGTTAGCCACTCTAGACCTAAAAGAGGCCTACCTACACATCCCAGTCCGGGAATCATGCAAGAAATCCCTGCGTTTCAGGGCAGGATCTATGCACTTTCAGTTCTCTGCGCTTCCCTTTGGCTTATCCACTGCTCCCAAAGTTTTCACAAAATGTCTGGCTCCCGCCATTGCTTTTTGCAGCCAAAGAAATATTCAAATTTACCCATGCTTAGACGACTGCCTGATTCAGGCAGTCAGTCAGTCAGGAAAAGCTGCTACATCACCTGACTTTTGTAAAGGATCTACTGACCTCCCTGGGGTATACTATCAATGAAAAGAAATCAAAACTAGTCCCCACACAAAACATTGTATTCCTTGGAGCAAGCCTGGGCACAGCATCCCAGATGGCATTCCTTACTCCAGAAAAACAAGCCTACCTGACAGGCTAATTCCACTAGCCACCAGAACCCAGTTATTCGCAAGGAAAATCCTGCAAGCTCTAGGGTTCATGGCCTCCTGCATACTACTTATTCCATATGCCAGACTGCACATGAGGAAACTACAATGGTACCTAAAAAGCCTTTGGTGTCAACACTCTCAAGACCTGGTAACTCTCATACCAATGATACCTTGTCTAAGGAAAGATTTTCTTTGGTGGGCAGCAGCATGCAACCACAACAAGAGACATCCCTTCTCACACCCCCACGCCACCCAGACCCTCACCACAGACGCATCACACTATGCCTGGGGTGCACACCTGGAAGGCAGGTGCATTCATGGCCATTGGAGCCCAAATCAAATACATCTGCACATCAACCAAAAGAAGATGCTAGCTGTTCAGCACGCCCTTACAGCTTTCAGACCCCTACTCTCCCCGGGGCCTCTACTGATCAAAACAGACAACACCACGGTCATGTGGTATATCAACAAGCAGGGAGGGACTCACTCTTATCCTCTCTGCAGGCTCGCCATGACCCTTTGGCACATGGCCTCAGCCATGCAACTACAGCTGCTAGCACAATTCCTGCCAGGCTCTCTAAACGCTCTGGCAGACAACTTGAGCAGAAACCTGCTAGACCCACATGAGTGGCAGCTAGACGACAGAACCTTCACCCTTGTAACCCAGAAATGGGGCACCCCGAAGGTCGACCTCTTTGCCTCCCACTCCAGTCATCAGCTCAGCAAATTCTGCACCAGGGAACCTTACAGCAAGGCCTGGAAAGTGGATGCTGTATCCTTCCAGTGTGTAAACCTCTCTGTCTATGCATTTTCCCCTCTTCCACCCATTCCAAGGGTACTGCTCAAAATAAGGGAGGAAAAACTGAGGGCAATCCTAATTGCCCCAGACTGGCCATGCCAGCACTAGTACCCACTGCTGTGCAGCCTGTCATCCCTGCCACCATGGCACCTACCTCAGATCCCAACACTGTGACCCATGGGAATGGAGAATTCATGCATCCCCAATTGCAGACCCTCAACCTGGCAGACTGGCGTATTCCCGGAACTCTCCTCAAACTGCCAGCCTAAGCAAACAAGGCCTAGATGTTATATGTGAGGCCAGACACCCCAGCAGAAAATCCTATGCTGACAAGTGGAAAAGGTTTTACACCTGGAGCCAGGCTAAGGGAGACGGAACGGCATACCCCTCCCTACCTCTCATCCTGGATTACCTGGCAGACCTACTGCACAGGGGTCTATCCTTCTCTTCTATTAAAGTTGATGTTGCATTATAAAACATGCTACCTTATAAAAAGAAAAAAAAATTAACCAAGGGTTCTATCCTTTATACCTATTAAAACAACTATTTTTCATATGTACTGAATGCTCTGTTCTGATATACAATTTTTGTACCTATATTTGTGCTTAGAGCTATCTACACTCATATGTATCCTATATGTATATTATTACTATGTTTGTACGGAATTGTATTGTATTGTTTGCTTGGAGCTTTTCTCCCCGGGCCTCCTCTGAAAATGGACCTGCTTCCAGTCGGACTTTCCCGATTAACAAATGTAAAATAAAAAATGTCTCTGCCATCTCTGCTCACTACAGCACAGAGCCACCTCTTTTCTCACACCCTCTCATCAAACAGTTCCTGAGTGGGGCTAACAACTTAAGGCCACCAAGAAGAGTTCCTACCCCAGCTTGGGACCTTAACTTTGTGTTGGAAAAGCACACCCTACCCCCCCTTTGAACCTGCAGCTTCAGCAGAGTTAAAATTTCTCTCTTGGAAGACAGCCTTGCTTCTGGCCATCACTTCAGCTAGAAGAGTATCAAAGTTACAAGCACTCATGGCTGTAGAGCCCTTCATCATTTTTCATGTTGACAAGGTCTCCCTCAGGACTAATCCATCCATCATGCCTAAAGTGGTGTCCAGTGTGGCTCTCAACCGATCCATACATTTGCCCACCTTTTTCCCTAACCCACAAAACAAGGGGAAAGGATTCTGCACTCTCTAGATGTGCACAGACTGCTCATATTCTATCTGGACAGGACTAAATCTTTTAGAAAAACTGATCAATTGCTAGTCAGCTTCGCAGCAGTGGCAGAGGGCAAGGCCATTTCCAAACAAACAATCTACAAATGGCTAGCACACTGCATTCAGTTCTGCTACAAACAGCACAGGAAACCGCCCCCAAAGGGGGTCAGGACACATTCCACCAGGGTTGCCTCCACCTCTGCAGCTTTTCTCAGAGGAGTCCCCACTAGGGACATCTGGGAGGCTGCAACATGGACATCTGTTCATGCCTTCATTAAACATTACCACCTGCTTATCTTCTCCAAATCCAGGGCAGGCTTTGCCACCTCAGTCTTGCAGTGTATCCTAGCCAGCCCCTAGTCTATTTGACTGCCTCCACCCTTTTCTTCAGCTTTGGGAATCAACCCGTGTGTGATGACTGCAACAGTGAAACATGAAGAACATAGTACAGTTGTGTACACCTACCATAAATGTAGATGTTCGAGTGTATTCACTGTTGCAGTCCTAGTTTCCCACCTTCCATCCCCCTTCTCTCTCTCGCTCTCTCTCTCTCCTTACAGGGAATTTTTTGTATTTACTTTCTACTGGGGGTGTTCTTTCACCATAACCTAGCTCCCTATTTGGGGGCTCCTGACAGGGCAAGAAAAACTGATGTAATGGCATCGGCTGCCTGATTTTATACCACTGATGACCTGACGTCAGACCTGGAGCGACAGCAGCCGACGCAGAAATACTAAGCCTCTGGCATTCGGGCCGACTGAGGGCTACCCCTGGCAGGATAACCCAAATGTGAGGACTGCAACAGTGAATGCACTCGAACATCTACATTTATGGTAAGTGTACACAACTGTACTTTTCCAACAATTCAAAAAATAGATATGAGAAAAGCAGGTAGTAGTCCAGGGAAAAAAGGCAAAATTAGCAGTGATCATTGAAATTGCTCCACCTATGTACAGACAGAGACACAAAGTAATAAAATACCAGGGTTTGCAGGCAGAAAAAAAGCAATGTGGAAAAAGGATACGCAGATGGTTTCAGTACTAGTAGGATAAACAGGTCTAATAGAAAAAGACTCTACAGTCATATTTAGATACAGTGTCAATTCATGTAACTCGGTAGGAATTGTAGGAGTAATTTCTGGGCACATTGTGGGTGGTGTGAGGAGCACATTTGGCTAACATCAAATATTGAAACAATAATAATTTCATGAATTTTAATCATACCCTGAGTTAGGAATGGGTCTATTTCCATCATGGTATTAGAAACCCAAAAATTGGAGAAATTAAAGTGAGAAATTAAGTAGGAATGATGGATATACTGATAGTTTCTCTGAGAGATAAAATTGTGCCTGGAATAGACTACTGCTTTCGGCCTTTCCCGGTTAGGGGTCACCACAGCAGATCACCTGTCTGGTCATGATTGGCAGTGGAGTTTTACAGTGTTGAGTTGCCAGCCCAGCGCCCAACCTTCCACAGAAGGCACACACATGCACGCACTCATGCCTAGGGCCAATTTAGAGTGTTCAATCCACCTACAGCATGTCTTTGGGATGTGGGAGGAAAACGGAGCACCCGGAGGAAACCCACGCAACCACAGGGAGGACATGCAGACTTATATTAATGCAAGCTATTGCTTATATAACAGCTGCTGCTGTGTAGAACCTTGGAAAGAGTTCTCATTCAGGAACAGGGGGCTCTGTTCTCTTCTAGATAGCTTCTCGTACTAAAGGGTGAAGGCTATTGGAAACTCATCCTAGACTAGCCACAATAAACAAGTATTTGAGACTAACCAAATTCTGAATTTCAACAGTCCTTCCTCTGCTTATACAAAATGCAATGTTTGTGACCATGGATTTGCAGGATGCCTCCCTTTATATGTCTGTCCACAGTCTGCATTTCTGGATAGGCAGGAGCACTGTCACTTTACCTTCTTGCTATTTGTGTTTTCCACACCACCTGAAGTTTTTTGCCCATCTCAGGACCAGTGGGATTCATATCTACTCCTGTATACACAGTTGGTTGATTCAGGCATTCATCCTAGAGGAGGTTAAAAGGGCCCTGCAATACACTCTTCACTGCATGACAAAGCTTGGGTTCTCCTTGAGTGTGACATAATCCAGTCTTAACACTTGCAACCTCAGAAATCTTCCTAGGGCTCATGCTAGACACAATTGCAAGCTGACTGTGTCTGCCTGGGAAGGAAAATTTGTCCATGTGGGATCCATCCTTATCACAGGGTCAGGAGGATGCACATGACAGCTTAAACATTCTATAAAGCACTAGTCTGTATACCAGCCTCAGCCTCTTTGGTACCAAAGCCAGATTCCGTATAACTATGATAAAGTGCTACCCAAAGAACCTGTAGGAACATTGAAAGCAGCTTTTGTGAAAAGTGTTACAAGTAATTCCTCTCTTAAGAAAATGGAATTCATTTGGTAGTTCCACTGAGTATTTTCCAGCCAGGTAATGTCTTTTATGACTTGTCAGACCTTAACAGCACATGCCTCAGATCTGGTTTGAAGGTGGATACTGTCCACCTCAAAGTCAAAAACAGGAAAAATGCCCTAAATGTTGAGCAAACACTGCATTATAGAGGATAGGGTAACTCTGATACTATTCTTCTGGGCATTCAGAACCATTTAGCACAAAGGCCCATCAAAAGGCCACAGTTTAATGATCCGTAAGCAGGAAAGCACTTATTGATGTTCTTCGTGTTTCACTGTTGCAGTCATCACATTTGGGTTATCTGCCTGCAGGTAGCCCTCAGCCAGCCTAAATACCAGAGTCATGGATTCCAGAGTCGGATGCTGTCTCTTCTTCCATGATGTCAGGTTGTCAGGGGTATAAAACATGCAGCCAACGCCATTACATCAGTCTTTCTTGCCACGTGGTGCCAAAGCAGAAACAGTTCGCAAGTGCCGGTCGGCCGACTTCTGAGTTTCAGAACCGAAGTTTTCAAAAAAGCTAAGTACCCTGTTGGGATCCCTTTTCTTGCTCTTAACCAATGTCAGTTAAAGTTAACAATTGTCTTAACTGCGGAAAGCAAATACCTCATAAAGATTTTCATTCGTACTCCTTGCTTAGGCCCAGACCACGACATCCCTCGCTGTCGGTTTTGTGCCTTGTTCAACCACCGAACTATTCATCATCGGGCTATATTTGCAGCAAATTATTTTGATGCTCGGTATAACTATCCAGAAATGGCTTCGGTAAGCCATCCGACTACCAATATTCCGAAAAAAGCGTAAGGATAAAGACAGAGACAGACCGCATAGGTCCAAAACTGCCAATGATGCTTCCGTTAAGCTAGTCGCCAGTCCGCCGGTACTCAGTGAGGCGCATTTGCAGCCCCTGATACCCGCTACTTCAGATTCACAGACCTCTACTGAGACCCATTCAGAGTCCGGAATGCCGTGAGATGCTTCTTCAACTATGGAACTTGCGGATGTCTCTACCTTGGATGGGTCAGGAGCCGTTGTGCAGGCACTGGCTTCTGAGGGTGTATTCAGGCCTACAGACTTGCATTTTAAACCAATGCCATCTTCTTCATCCAGGCCTAAAACTCGACCCACGCCTAGAAAACTGACGTTCAAACTGCATGCTCCGGCCCATATGCCTAAAAAACAAATGCTTAGAATGGCTGAAGATCTTATTACCTTAATTAGGGGAAGCCAGCCTTCCCCCTCTAAGAGACCTAGAACTGATTTTCTTTCTGATTCTTTGCATCAGGAATCTTATATTTCTGTTTCTTCTGATTACTAGGATTTGCCCTTATCTACCTATGAGAATTCTGATGCGAAGGACTCCATTCCCTCTGCTTCCCCTCCAGAAGATTTTTCTTTTGGTGAAACCTTGCACACTCTTCGGGAGCATTTCCGCTGGGAAAGCCAGGATTACTCTGACTTCAAAAAGAGGCTTAGGGAATTCTTACTCCTCCCTCAACACAGGGTTTTAGCTATCCCTCCTGTTCTGGACATGGTAGACGATGCTTTCTTGGAATCTAGAATTTCCGCAGACACTTTACCTCCAGCTCCCAAAAACCCTGACGGGTATTACAGAGTTCATAGTTTAGTATTAAGATAACTGCCCTTGCGAGCCATTTTAAGCCTAGCCAATTATCTCTTGTGAGACTCAAACCTTGCACCTTGTGTTTGTAAGGCAAACACCTTAGCCATTAAGCCACCCTCCCACCTAACTCTCACAAGTTCCTTTTCAAGAATCCTACTGCGGACCCAGAGATGATTCCCCAAGGACCTAAGGGCATTAAAGCTACTGTTGCCAAAAACCCTACCCCTTCTGACAGAGATCCTAGAGCCTTGGACAGATGGGGTAAGAAGGTATATACTTCTGCTACTTTGGCCATTAGGGCTTTAAATTGCCAGTTTCATATGTTAAAGTACCAGCAGCATATTATGGGACTACTTAAACAGAAAATGACTGTGCTGAGCACAAAGAATTACAGGATTTAATGCATTCTGCAGGACAAGTTGGTAAACATACTTTGCAATGTGGTTTTGATTCTTTAGAAGCATCTTGCAGGGCTACTGTCACTGGGTCTGTACTTAGAAGGCATGCTTGGCTTAAGGTGCAAAACTTGCCAGATCATGTTAAAGCTAAATTACTGGATGCTCCCTTAAACCAAGACCGCCTGTTTGGCAACAAAGCAGAAGTCCTCAAAAAGATGGAGAAAAAAGCTAAATCTATGCAACTGTTAAAGATTTCTTGCAAGTACAGCCTCCCAGATTTAGTAGGCATTGGCCTTCAAAGAATCGGTCCTTTCCAGCCTCTTCCAGGCCTTCTCAGTCCAAACCCAGGAACAGTAGACCACCTAGGTTACAGTCTCAGGCAACGCACAGGCCTAAGCAGTGGGGGGCTCCCACTTCCAAAGCAGGGAGTAGTAAAACACCCCCCTATGGAAAAATGGCACAATGACTTAACTTTAACCCTTCCAAGCCCTGCTCAACTGCCTGTTCCCTTAGGAGGAAAACTCACCCTACATGCAAAAAGCTGGAAACTCATTTCCCAGGACAAATGGGTTTTGAATATAGTTTCCCAAGGATACAGATTCCACTTCCACACCCTACCAATCCCAAACGGTTGGCCAGACCTACCACCAAATCAGTGGGCAGAGGCTCTACAGCAGGTTCTCTCTCTTCTAAATATCAGGACTATTCAGCCTGTCCCAGCAGAAGAAAGGGGACAAGATTTTTATTCAAGACTTTCCTGGTACCCAGAAAAGACAATTCCTGGCGTCCTATCCTGGACCTCTCTACTCTAAACACATTTTTGGTAATCCCGAAATTCAAAATGCTAACACTTCAACAGCTGCTTCCTATGCTAGGCAAAGATGCCTGGTTGGCAACCTTAGACTTAAAGGAAGTTTACCTGCACATTCCATTAAGGGAATCTTGCAGGAAATACCTACGCTTCAGGGCAGGCTCCATGCACTATCAGTTCTCTGCACTTCCCTTTGGCTTATCTACTGCGCCCAGGGTATTCACAAAGTGTCTAGCTCCAGCCATTGCATTTTGCAGGCAGAGAAATATTCATATATACCCATACTTGGACGATTGTCTGATTCAGGCAGAAAGCCAGGAATTGCTATTAAAACATCTGGCATTCGTAAAGAAACTTCTAACCTCACTGGGGTACACCATAAACGAAAATAAATCTCATCTTGTGGGCGGCGCAGCGGTTAACATTCTCACCTCACAGCAAGAGGTTCTCCGGTTCGATTCTCGGCTGGGGTGCCTTCTGTGTGGAGTTTGCATGTTCTCCCTGTGTTCGTGTGGGTTTCCTCCGGGTACTCCGGTTTTCTCCCACATTCCAAAGACACGCATCTGGAGCATTTCTCCCCAGGCCTCCACTGAAAACAGGCTCTGTGGAACCTAGTCGGACTTTCCCAGTCAACAAATGATAAATAAAAAAAAAAAGAAAAAAATCTTGTACCCTGCCAACAGATTGTATTCCTGGGAGCAAGCTTGAACACAACTTCCCAGATGGCTTTCTTCACTCCAGAGAAACAAGTTTATTTGACAACCTACTTCATACTACTGGCCACAAAGACCCAGCTATCTGCAAGGAAAATTCTGCAAGCCCTGGGGTTCATGGCCTCTTGCATTCTGCTAATTCCATATGCAAGACTGCATATGAGGAAACTACAGTGGTATCTAAAAGCCTATGGTGTCAACATTCTCAGGACCTGGAATCAATGATTCCTTTCATTCCTTGTATAAAGACAGAGTTCCTTTGGTGGGCAGAGACCTGCTACCACAACAAGGGTCTCCCTTTCACTCTACCCCCTGCCGCCCAAACCCTAACAATAGACGCATCAGACTATGCATAGGGGGCTCACTTGGCATGGCAGTGCATTCGGGGCAAATGGAACCCGAGACAGATACACCTGCATATCAACCAAAAAGAAATGTTAGCTGTACAGAGTTCCCTGACAGCCTTCAAAGACCACATTCTTCCAGAACAATTATTGGTAAAGACAGACACCACCACAGATGTCCTTCAAGGATGCATCTACAGTCATAACATATGGGTTGTCCTGCCTCAGGCAGCCCTTCGGTCGGCCGGATTCCAAAGTCTGGGTCTGGCCTCGGCTGATGTCGCACTTTCCCCGACGTCAGAGCTTCTGGGGTATAAAGGCATCAGCCGACGCCATTTTCCCCAGTCTTTCTTGCCGTGCGGTGCCCGAAGCAGAAGCTGTTCACAGGTGCCGGTCGGTCAGATCCAGAGATTTCAGCTACTGAAGACTTCGAAAAAAGCTAAGTACCCCGTTGGGGACTCTTTCTTGCCTCAGCCGATGTCAGACAAAGTAAATAATTGTTTAACTTGTGGGAAACAAATACCTCATAAGGATTTCCATTCTTACTGCCTTCCTTGCTTAGGCCCAGACCACGACGTATCAGCTTGTTTAGCCTGTGCCTCCTTCAACCGACGGACTCTTAGACGTCGGTCGGAGTTTGCAGAAGAATTTTTTGGAACTGATTTTGCATATAAAATGCCGTCGGAGACTCCGACTACGCATATGGCCAAAAAACGCAAGGAAAAGGACCGACACTCGCGGCCCGCGGTTTCGGCTGAAACCACGGCTAGGCCTACCGCGAGTGTCTCGGTTTCGGCTGAAACAGAGTCCTCGGTTCTTACTACGACCGAAACCATACCTCCGACAACCGAGGCCAGAGAGGCCCCGGCTGAGTCGGCTACAGATATCCCTACCGAAGCTAGTGCTCAAGAATTGTCCGACACCATTCCTTTGGACATTTCTACTCCTGCACGTGGGGCAGCTAGGCCCCCAGGTTCTATGTCTATTAAGGCCTTCTCCAGGGCTAAAGCTGCCAAACTTTCAAAAGCTTTGCCTGCCAAATCTACCTCTCAGAGGCCTTCCTCTAGTTCTCAGATTCTCAGTCTTGCTGAGGACCTTATATCTTTAATTAGGGGTTCCCAACCTCACTCAGACAGGGCCTCCCAACCTCCACCAGACAAAAGGCCCAGGACTGATCCCTCTGAACCTCTCTCCTCTGATTACTCCACGGATGGATCTGATTTGTCAGACCAACAGGAAGGGGCCTACTCGCCTTATGAGGATTCAGATGCAGAAGATTCTATTCCTTCGGCCTCCCCACCTGAAGAATCTTCCTTTGGGGAAACTTTGCACTCCATGAGGGAGCACTTTCAATGGCAGGGTCAGGATTTTTCTGAATCTAGAAAAAGATTAAGGACTTTTTTGCATTTGCCCCAGCAAAAGCCCTTAGCCATATACCACCTGTTCTAACTGTAATTGATGATGTGTATAATGATGTCAGTTCTGCCCCTGATTCTCTTCCCCCGGCCCCTGCCAAACCTGACAGATATTACAGGGTCCCGGATTCTCACTTCCACCTCTATAAAGCCCATGCTGCAGACCCAGAAACTATTTCTCAGGGCCCAAAAGGGGTTGCAGCTGCTACTGCCAAAAATCCCCTACCCTCTGAAAGAGAGTCTAGAGCATTAGAGAGATGAGGTAAAAAGGTTTATACATCTGCTACTCTTTCTGCCAGGGCATTAAACTGTCAATTTCATATGATCCAGTACCAAGAATTTTTGTTAGATCAGCTGAATAAGAAGCTTTCTTCTCCTGAACCTTTAGACCGTAAATCCCTTCAGGATTTGGTACACAACTCTCAGCAGGTCAGTAATCATTTCTTAAAATGTGGCTATGATGCACTGGAGGCTTCATTTAGATCAGCTATGACTGGGGCAGTAATTCGTAGGCATGCCTGGCTAAAAGAGCAATCCTTGCCAGACCATGTCAAGGCTAAACTCCTTGATGCTCCAATGGAGAAACAAAATTTATTTGGCTACCCTGCACAGGAGATTCTAAAGAAAGTGGAAGAAAAACAAAATCTGTGCAAACAGTAAAGGAATTTCTGCAGGTCCAACCTCCGAGGTTCAGCAGGAACTGGCCTACAAAGAATTGGTCCTTTCCCGACACCTCCAGAGCACAGAGGGGCAGGAATAGATGCCCTAGAGGCAGAGGTCAATCAAAGGGTGCCTTCAGGGGCCGTCAGTGGCAGCCTGCCAACCAGAGGAGTAGTGCCACAGCTGCAACTACAACCACTACCACTGGACAGACACAATGACTTGACTCTGATTCCGCCTACCAGGGATCAACTGGAAGCTCCCTTGGGTGGAAAGCTGGCTTTATTCTCGAACAACTGGCATTGCATTACAAAGGACACATGGACATTGCAAACAATAGACAAAGGATACAGGTTTCACTTCCACACTTTACCAAAAAGAAGCGGAATGCCAAACCTTCCACCAAACCAGAAGGCAGAGGCTTTAAGACAAATCAACAATTTACTTCAGATGAAAGCGATAGAAAGGGTACCATCTATGGAACAAGGCCAAGGATTTTACTCCAGACTATTCCTTGTACCAAGAAAAGAAAACCAATGGAGGCCTATTCTCGACTTGTCCGCACTGAACACATATCTCATTGTGCCAAAATTCAAAATGCTGACCCTACAGCAACTTCTTCCCATGTTGGGCAAGGAGTCTTGGCTGGTGACCCTAGATCTCAAGGAGGCATACCTGCACGTCCCTATCCGACCAGATTGCAGAAGACACCTCAGATTTCTTGCAGGATCAGAGCATTATCAATTCTCAGCATTGCCCTTTGGCTTATCTACTGCGCCCAGAGTATTCACGAAATGCCTGGCATCAGTAATTGCACATTGCAGACTTCAGGGAATTCAAATTTACCCATACCTGGACGACTGCCTAATACAAGCAGACAACAAGACAAAATTGTTAAAGGACTTGACCTATGTCATACACCTGCTACAGGCCTTGGGATACACAGTCAACATCCAAAAGTCAAGACTAGTGCCATCCCAAAGGATAACCTTTTTGGGTGCGGATCTGGACACAATCACTCAGATGGCTTTTCTCACAGAAGAAAAACAAAAACAACTTCCAGATTATTTCATGACTTTGACAAGACAAACTCAGCTTACTGCAAGGAAAGTCCTGCAGGCCCAGGGTTACATGGCATCCTGCATAATCTTGATCCCACATGCCAGGCTGCATATGAGGAAATTACAGTGGTACCTAAGGAATGTATGGTCTCAACACAGGCACAGTTTAGAAACCATGATACCAATCATTCCATGCCTTCAAAAGGAATTTCTGTGGTGGGCTCAGGCCTGCCAGTCCAACAGAGGGTTGCCTTTCAACAAACCAAAACCAAGGCAGACCATCACCACGGACGCCTCAGACCTAGGATGGGGAGCACACATGGAGGACAAATGTATCCAAGGCCTATGGCCTCAAGGACAGCTAAGCATGCACATAAACCAAAAGGAGATGCTGGCAGTGAAGCATGCAATCGAGGCATTCACACCATTCCTCCAGCAAGGACATCTGTTGATAAGGACAGACAGCACCACGGTCATGTGGTACATAAACAAACAGGGAGGCACACATTCCTACCCTCTATGCCGGATGGCAATGAATCTGTGGAACCTATGCTTGAATCTCAATATCCAGCTACAGGCCAAATTCGTACCAGGCAAAGAGAATTCACTAGCAGACAACTTAAGCAGAACTACCACGGATGCTCACGAATGGATGCTGCATCCAGATATCTTCAAACTCATAACAAAGAAATGGGGAATGCCAGAGATAGATCTGTTCGCCTCCCCACTCAACCACCAAATGAAGAAATTCTGCTCAAGGACATACCACCCACAAGCCTGGAGGGTGGACTCTCTCTCATTCAGCTGGAATGCCCTAACAGTATATGCCTTTCCACCTCTCCCATTGATGTACAAGGTTCTACTGAAGATCAGGGAGGAACAGTCAAAGGTGATACTAATAGCTCCGGACTGGCCAAGACAACACTGGTATCCGCTACTGAGAAGCATGTCTCAGGCGAACTCATGGCCTCTACCCCTATGGCCTCTTCTTCTAACGCAGAACAATTTCAAGACCCTGCATCCAAACTTGAAAACATTGCAACTAACTGCCTGGAAAATTCCTTAAAACCAAACCAAACTGTTTTATCTCAGAGGGTCAAGGACATTATCCTGGAGGCTCGCAGACCTTCCACAAGGAAAACATACTCAGCTAAATGGAAGAGATTCCTCATTTGGAGCACATCAAAGGGCACAGATGTTACAGTGGCAAACCTAGCACACATCCTAGAATACTTAGCAGAACTGTTCCACAATGGACTGTCTTACTCTTCCATTAAGATTCATGCTTCAGCAATATCAGCAGAATACAATATGGATCCCCCTATCTTCTCTCACCCTCTTCTCAGACAATTTTTGAGAGGGATCAAAAATGTTAAACCTCCAAGGAGACCCCCTCTACCTGCATGGGATCTCAACTTTGTGCTGGAAAAATTGACACTACCTCCTTTTGAACCAGCAGCATCAGCAGACCTACAGTTTTTATCCTGGAAAACTGCTTTCCTTCTGGCAATCACTTCAGCAAGAAGAGTATCCGAGTTACAGGCATTAATGTCAGTGCAGCCTTTTCTTATTTTCCACCAGGATAGAGTGTCACTGAGAACCAATCCTACTTTCATGCCAAAGGTGGTATCCAGGGTATCCTTGAACCAAGCTATTCATTTGCCTACGTTCTTCCCTAACCCACAGAACAAAGGAGAAAAACTTTTGCACACCTTGGATATACACAGACAACTACGCTACTATCTGGACAGAACTAAAACCAACAGAAAAACTGACCAACTTTTTGTAGCATATGCAACGGGGGTGCAAGGAAGAGCAGTTTCTAAACAGACAATTTCAAAATGGATAGGAAATTGCATTCGCTTTGCTACTCCTTTCATGGAAAGACAGCTCCTGAAAATATCAAGCCTCATTCCACAAGGGCCACAGCCACCACTACAGCTTTCCTACGAGGTGGCTACCAAGGACATTTTAGAAGCTGCTACTTGGAGCTCCGTGC
Organism: Protopterus annectens; assembly: GCF_019279795.1. Classification (NCBI taxonomy): domain Eukaryota; kingdom Metazoa; phylum Chordata; order Ceratodontiformes; family Protopteridae; genus Protopterus; species Protopterus annectens. The sequence goes on from NC_056726.1 coordinate 809,515,734, forward strand.
ATACATTTGCCAAGCATTATAATCTACCTTTATACTCCAGATCCCGAGCAGGGTTTGCAACTGCAGTTCTGCAGGGGATCCTAACTACACCATCCTTCTCTTAGTACCTCCTCCCCCAGTTTGGCTATGGTATTCTACCCATATGTTATGACTGCAGATGCATACTTGAAGGACATAGTACAGTTTTGTACCTACCATAAATGTAGATGTCCGATAGGTATGCATCTGCAGTCAGGATTACCCACCCTCCTTCCCCTCTGTGGTATTCCTAGGATGCTTACCCCCCTTTCAGCTAGCTGGGGGAATCTATTATGGTGTATTTGTTTGTTTGTATATATGTATATATATATATTTTGCTACTGTTTGGAACTTTTTAGCATTTATCCAAATTTAGCCTTCCTAGAGGGCACCTGGCATCTGGGGCAAGAAACACTGAGGAAAATGGCGTCGGCTGATGCCTTTATACCCCAGAAGCTCTGACGTCGGGGAAAGTGCGACATCAGCCGAGGCCAGACCCAGACTTTGGAATCCGGCCGACCGAAGGGCTGCCTGAGGCAGGACAACCCATATGTTATGACTGCAGATGCATACCTATCGGACATCTACATTTATGGTAGGTACAAAACTGTACTTTATGTGGTACATAAACAAGCAGGGGGGAACCCACTTGTACCCTCTCTGCAGACTAGCCATGGCTCTGTGGAACATAGCCTTGAGGTACCGAGTGCACCTACAGGCTCAATTCCTGCCAGGCAAGCTAAATACTCTGGCAGTAGACCTAAGCAGAAATCTCATGGACCCACACGAATGGAAACTGGAACCAAAAATATTCAACCTCTTGAGGAACAAATGGGGGGGACTCCAGAGATAGACCTGTTTGCCTCCCCTCAGAATTACCAGTTGAACAAATTCTGCACAAGGACTTCCCACAGTCAAGCTTGGAAAGTGGATGCCCTATTCTTTACCTGGGAAAGCCTCTCGGTTTATGCCTTTCCCCCTATGCATCTCCTCTCGAAGGTTCTGTTAAAGATCAAACAGGACAAGCCAAGGACAATACTGATTGCACCAGACTGGCCACGCCAGCACTGGTACCTCCTCTTGTGCAGTATGACACGGCTCGAACCATGGCACCTGCCTCAGATCCCTTCCCTGCTGTCCCAGCAGGTGGGCCAGATTCTGCACCCTCAGCTTCAAACCCTGAACCTTGCAGCCTGGCTAATTCCTTGAGCTCTCCAATAGCATCCCTCAGCAAGCAGTTGCTAGATGTCATTCTGGAGGCAAGGAGGCCTAGTACTAGAAAATCCTATGCTGAAAAGTGGAAAAGATACTGTTCCTGGTGCCAGACTTAGGGGATGGGCACAGCGGTGACCAACTTACTGCATATTCTTCAGTACTTAACAGAAATGCTCCACAAGAGCCTATCCTTCTCGTCAATTAAAATTCATGCCTCTGCCATTTCAGCACATTACAGTACTGAACCACCCCTCTTCTCTCACCCTCTGCTAAAGCAATTCCTCAGAGAGGCCAAAAATTTAAGACCCCCCCCAGGAGAGCCCCCACTCCAGCCTGGGACCTGAACTTTGTATTGGAAAAGCTCATTCTCCTTCCTTTCGAGGCAGCTGCAATTGCAGAGTTAAAATTCCTTTCTTGGAAAACAGCCTTCCTTCTAGCCATCACTTCAGCAAAAGAATATAAGCAGTACCACAATATCTATTTCCCTGGCGATGGAATCAAAGTGTCTGAACTCAATTTGAAGTTTGAGTTCAGACACTTTGATTCCATCGCCAGGGAAATAGATATTGTGGTATTGCTTATATTGTTGGACTGTTTCCCTTTCATTTGAGCTTATTCAGCAAAAGAATGTCTGAATTACAGGCCCTTATGGCAGTGGAGCCCTTCATTATCTTCCATACGGACAGGATTTCCCTCAGGACTAATCCTTCCTTTATGCCCAAGGTGGTGTCTAGTGGGGCCTTAAATCAGTCCATTCATTTGCCTACTTTCTTCCGTAATCCATAAAACAAAGGGGAACGGATACTGCACACTCTGGACATGCACAGACAGCTTAGATTCTATTTGGACAGGACTAAGCCTGTCAGAAAGTCTGACCAGCTGCTAGCTGGCTTTGCTGCAGGGGCAGTGGGAAAGGGCATTTCAAAGTAAACCATTTCCAAATGGATAGCCCATTGGATTCATTTCTGCTACAAGCACCGTGGAAAACCTACTCCACGGAGGTAAGATCACATTCCACCAGGGCTGCATCTACCTCTGCAGCATTTCTCAGAGGATTCCCTACCAGGAACATCCTGGAAGCTGCTACCTGTAGCTCTGTACATACCTTCATCAAGTATTACCACCTGCCTATCTTTTCTAAATTCAGAGTTGGATTTGCCACAGCGGTCTTGCAGGGCTTAATAGCTGGCCCTAATGCTCTTTAACTACCTCCTCCCTTCCCTAGCTTTGGGAATCAACCCAGATGTGATGACTGCAACAGTGAAACACGAAGAACATAGTACAGTTGTGTACACTTACCATAAATGTAGATGTTCAAATGTATTTACTGTTGCAGTCCTGGTTACCCTCCCTCCAGCCCCCTGACTTCTCTTGGCTCTAACTTTCCTTCTTGTTTGGTATATATATATATTTTTTTAATGTGTATTTACTTTTTGATAGGGGTGTACCATACAATATAATTGCTTCCTATTGTGGGGCCAACTGACATCTGGGGCAAGAAAAACTGATGTAGTGGCGTTGGCTGCATGTTTTATACCCCTGACGTCATGGAAGAAGCGACAGCATCCGATGCAGAAATCCAAAGACTCTGGTATTCAGACCGGCTGAGGGCCACCTGCAGGCAGATAACCCAGATGTGATGACTGCAACAGTGAACACTCTCGAACATCTACATTTATGGTAAGTGTACACAAATGTACTTTAAAAAGCTAGTATTTTAATAACAGCATGTCAGAAGTCACTTCCAGGATCAGAGCAGAAAATGTGCAGATTGAATGAGTGACTCATTAAATGTCAGAATGTCACTTGACAAGTTGTCTAAAAACTCCTCTCACCCACAGGTTTCCAGGCAAAGAAGAGAGGGAGAAGAAAGGTAGTCCAAACTTTTTTTTAAATTGATGAACTTTAAAAGTTACATGTACAGCTGAGACAGCATGGTTTACGTTTTGTCTCCACTGAGTGCTGGTATAGGTTCTGCATCCTTGAAATGGATTGAGAGAGCAATACAAGTTTTGAACCTCTTCCACAATTCAGGTGTCTTTGATGTTTCACAGTGGAAATAGTAAATACTGTGTGAGAAAAGCCTAGATGGTTGGGCACTTTTCAAAGTATGCAAGTGAAGCATTCTTAGATGAGAGGCAGTGTAATAAATTCTAACCATTTAACTTCCTTTTAAGAACTGAACAGAGTTTGAAGTAATGGGTCAACTCAGTTACAGCATGGAAGAAATGATGGCTTGACAAGTTTTGTTTATGCAGCTCAGCAACAGTGGAGATGTTCTTCGTAGTCAGTGTTGCAGTACTGATTTTTTGAGTCATCTTGCCCTGCAAAAGCCCATAGCCAGCTAGAATATTAGAGTCTTTTCACCATCACCCAGCTGGTAGATGTCTGTGCAGACAAACATCTAGATATTATGGTATAAAATGGGCGTTAGCTGGCATCATCGTAAGTTCTTTCTTGCCATGAAGTCCAACCCTCAACACTACTTTTATGTTTGCATTGCCAGTCTGTCAGTTGGCGTGAATCACCAGAGTTCAAAATGCCTTCATATTAGTACCCCATAGGGGACATTTTTTCTTCTTCTTAATGTTCAGTAAAGTAAATAATTGTCTTTTTTGGGGGGGGGGGGTTGGATTCACCAGAAAGATTCACATTCGCATTCACATTGTTTGTTTTGTCTATGTCCACAGCATGACATTGCTAATTGTCAGTATTGTGCAAGGTTCAATTCCAAGACCATTGAGTGTAGGGTGTCCCTTCAGTCACCCGTGGACTCGAACAAGGATTGTAGAAAGGCAGGCCCGTTGCATACCTTGGTATCCACCATTTCCCAGGCTCTCCTTCCAAAAAAGCATTAACTCATTCACTCCAATGGAGCTCAGAAAGTTTGCACTGTAACTTCCAATGGGCGGAGCCTACACCTTTTTTTTTTTTTTTTTCAAAGCTTTATTTTACTTTTGATTCATTATTTTGATACAACATTTACAACAAACATTTTACTGAAACTGGTCAGCATACAAAATCAAATAAGGCCATTAAACATTCACATAACCAACTAAAGCATTTAAAGCTTACTTTCTTAATATGACAGGAGAGACTATACTATTAAAAGATACATGACATTCTTGACTCAAGTAATTCAAACTGTCGTTACTAGCACAAAATTGAAAAATCAGTAGTTAATAAAGAATATAATATGAAAACATCACATGTACAACTACTTACATATAGTGCTACATTGTTACACTATTATTATTACTATATTAACACTTTGAAGTAACTGTAAAGGAATTGAATGAGTTAAATCCTTTGGAGGGAAGGACTAGCCATAGTACTGGTATAGGAGAGTAGGTGTAAAGCCATTTTATATTACTTCAGGATACAGTCTAAGGTTGTACTCCAGAAGTTAAGGTATTTCATGCGTTTGCTAATATTTGACAGAATCAAGTTATGTCCTCACATTTCAAACAAATGTTCATATCTCTGGAACCGTATGAGTTATGAAAGAAGTATAAATGGCTAACTTTTCAGCACAAACTATTTTTATAGTGGTAGTATTCTTTAGGTTCTAGGTGTTAAACTGAATTTTATAAGTCACAGTAAATGCAACAATTGTTGTATCTGATGTTAGTCTTCATTCCATTCATCCCTGATGTGTTTCAGTTCCGTCTTCAGAACAGAGTCGGCCTTGTACCAAGCTCGCACCAGCCAAAAACTCTTGAGCCAAGCTTTTATCTTTAATACCCTTCTCCCTGTTACACCAGATCTCATTTGCCACGTACCCGTAAAGCCACGTTCATGCCAGCTCTAAACTAAGTCTTTGATATTTTGACATTTTGGATAGATAAGTGTTTATTGGAAAGTGTGATAACTTACTCTGCTTTATTTGTTCTCGTACCTAACTATCTCTAAGTTTATCAACCCTCTTTTTCCAACTTTCCTGTCAACTACCTGTTGGTAATCTTTGTACCATCAGTGGTACACTCCTTTCTTTCTACCCGCTGTGGTAATCTTCCAGTACCATTGTTGGTATTTTCCTCTGTGTTTTTTCTAATTAAGCTGTGGTTGTAATATTGTTTTTGATGTTGTCTGTTTTTTCCTGGTACTGTATTGTTTGTGTTGGTGTTAACATGTCTGAAAAAAGGACACTTCAGGCTTCAAACAATGCCTGAATTGTGGAAGAAAAATGCTGAGTAGTGACACTCATGATGACTTTGTTTATTGTTTGGGAGTGCTTCATCTCTCTGTATAACTGCCTTGTTCTATTTGTCAGGGTTTTAGTTCACATTACCTTGAATGAACGTAAGAATAAGCTGATTTTAAAGGGCCTTCTTAAATCACCCTTTTCAGAGGCTCTCTCTACATTGGAGGGTTCACCCTCTCCTAGAAAAGAGAAAGAGGCCACATTCTGTTCCCTCCTCTCCTTCTGGTGAGAAGGAAAGACCACCGAAACCAAACTTTCTGGTCTGGATCAGAAGCCTGCGTCTATGGCACCAATTTCGGTACCGTCTACTTCAGTTGCTTTGGCGCCACCTTCATCAGCACTGACTGTGGCCGAAACTAAGATTTTGACCTCTACTCCGAACCCGGCACTGAGCCTTCCCACGGTTCCACTAGCTCAGGTGGGCACTACTTCCCCTATCATCTCAAAATTGGAGACAGTGGTGCCATTAGACATTCAAGCATGGACCAGATATTCCCAGTACGTGAGCCCCATCTTGGGACAGGTTTATAGTCCCTTTCTAGAGTGTTCAGAGTCCCCTTCGGGAAATATCCACTAGATCCACCAGGAGCCTCTCCGAACTAGATGTGGTGCAGCTTGTGGACCAGTTGCTGACAGCCAAGAGGATTCCTTCTGATTCAAAAACCCAGTGCCTTTTAGGATTTGGGATTTCTGCTTCAAGGACTCCAACATACTCTCCTCACCGACTCCTCTCTCTGCACCCTCTGGTTCGGTACCAATAGTGGATCTCACTTTGGTCCCGAAGCCGACCTGTTGGCCGTTGGCCTTTGGTTCCATTGGAACCAGGTCTTCCTTAGTCCCGGGATTGGACTACAGGCTCCTTGGTTCTGAGTTTGGCACCAACCCTGTCTCCGGTGCTTTCCGCAGTGCCAGGAGCCCTGTCGGTACCGATCCAGCTTGAGGCTCCATTCCTGGGAGCGGGCTCAAAGGAGCGGGGTGTGACTCCGGTTCTGAGGTTGTCCTTCCCAGTTCCAGGCTTCCCACCCCTCTTCGGGCGGTCCTGCCGTCCAGGTGATGGAGAGGGCTCTTGCCTCTGTAGGCAAGCCTTCGGTGTCGGAACCACCATGTCCTCCCCTTAAGCTGCAGCTGTCGCAGGACACCGTCCCAGATCGAGCACGGGAGTCGCAGGAGACCCAGGGTGCCTTTTCCTCCGGGTACTCCTCAGAAGCTCCCACTGAGGAAGTTCCTAGGAAGAAATTGTGCAAGAGGAAGCACGTGGAGTCCCGTGAGGAGTCCATCACCGAGGATACGGTTGACAATGAAGGAGAAGGGTCCTCATGATCACCCCCTGAAGATGTCTCCTTCGGAGACATCCTTGATGTCTTGAAACAGAGGGCTGATTGGAAGCCCAAAAACCCTTCTTTTGAGGAATCTGTTTTTCTGCAGGCTTTTCGTGCTCAAACATCTGTCTCTTGGGTAACCCTACCTGCAGATGAGCTTGTTCAGCTTGTGGTGCAGCTCGCCTGGAAGAACCCTGATGCTGTTATAGCAATCCCCAAGAGACCAGACAAGATCCTCTCTCCAAACCACACAAGTTCCGAAAGAAGCTGGAACACAGGAATTTTTCTCAAACAAAAAAACACTGAGCACTGCTGTAGCTGCCAATTTTCTTTCTTTATTCAATACATCCTGGTACCTCGGCCTCACATGCCTTCAATGGAATAGCTTCATAAAATCCAAGCAGCTATTTATATTCCATCTCAGCATTAATTCATCTTCATTTATTTAAACAATTAAATCAATTAAACAATTTAATGCTTTCCCTTGAACATTATGCAGCTTAGAACACTTGCACATTATATCATAATTATATAGGTTCATAGGTAGGTACTAGGCTATTGGCCCTAGGGCCCATACAAGCCTAGCCAAAAAATGTACCCTGGCTTTCGCCACCCAAGAAAATTATTTTCCTGTGCCCCTGTCGAGCAGAGCCACAGAAGTGATCCCTGGGGTGAATTTCCCATTTCCCATCCAATCATCAAGATTTTTCTTGAAGAGTGCTAATGAGGAGCTCTGTTTGACATAGATAGGTAGTCTGTTCCAGAGTATGGGAAGTCTCTGGGACAGGAATCTATCCCTCCAGCATGTTCTGTTTATTGTGGTGACAAGGTTTAGGTCCCTAGAGCGTGTAGCTCAGAGGGATTGGGATTTCTTTAAGTGGAGCATGTCCAACAGCTCTAGGTTTGACATAGCTTTGTATGTTAGGCAGAGATCGCCCCTGAGTAGGCGATATGCGATGGAGTAAAGCTGTAGTTTTTTGAGACGGTCTGCATAGGGCATCTGTTTGAGGCCAGTAATCCTCTTTGTGAGGTATTTCTGTGGTCTTTCCAGTTGTTGTAGATGTCTTGTGAGGTACATACCAAAAGGGGCGTTGTACTCTATAATGGGTCTAATGAGTGATGGGGGAACAATGACCTCTTTTTTTTCCTGGATGAGAATCCTTTTGTGATGAGATGAGCCACGTAGAAGGATTTCCTGACCACTGTGGCAGTGTGATTATCAAAGGAGAGACTACTGTCCACCTGTGTCCCAAGGTCTCATCACATTTTTGGCATTAAGTAGACTACCAGCTATGTGGTAGTTCTTGGGTACAGAGTTTTTACCAAAGGGGATGACAATACACTTTTTAGCATTGAGCTTCAGGCCATGGCTTTGACACCAGGTATCTGTCTCAGTGAGGCCCTTTTGTAGTTTGTCCACATCGTTAGGAGTTTCGATTATGGCTCCTAGTTTGCAGTCATCTGCAAACTTTGTTAGCCAAAGACCTTCCGTGTTGGCCTGCACCTCAGAGAAGTAGATACCAAACAGGAGAGGACCCAGGACTGAACCCTGTGGTACTCCACTTGTCACTGGTCTGATGTCGGATTTGGAATCCGCTACTTTCACAGTGTGGGTTCTGTCCGTGAGCCAGTTGGCAACCCATCTTGTGACATAGGGATTTATACCTAGTTTAGTGAGCTTATCTATAATTCCAGAGTGGGGGATGGTGTCGAAAGCCTTGGCGAGATCTAGATAAGTTGTGTGAACCATTTTACCCTCATCTATGGCTTTGGTGACTACTTCAAAGAAGTTAATCAGATTTAGGAGACATAATCTGCCTTTTACAAAGCCAAACTGGGTAGGGTCCAGAGTTTGGAGATTACCAATGTCTTTGTTTATGAGTTCCACGATGATAAGTTCCATGGCCTTGCAGACCAGGCGCGTCAGGCTAATGGGGCGGTAGTTCCCGGGGTCCGTCGTGGCTCCCCCTTTGTGGAGTGGGATAACCATTACAGTGCGCCATTCAGTGGGTACAAAGCCTGAGGTGAGGCTATGATTGAACGTGGTATTTAGGTAGGGTGCCAGTTCATTCTGTAGTTCATGTAGAACGCAGCCTGGGATATTGTCAAGTCTCATGGATGCTGTGTTCTTGGCTTTGGAGAGTGTGTTTTTTGCCTGTGCAGCCGTGATTATAGGAACTTTGCATTCTTCCGGTATAGAGATGGGCCTTCTAGGGGATGAGAGGGGGGGTAAAGTTAGCACTGAACCTATCTGCTAGAATGTTGGCAATATCAATTGGTTCTGTATATTTAGTGCCATTGTGCTCTAACTCAGAGCAGATCTGAGTGTTCCCATTTAGATTCTTGACATAGCTATAGAATGCTTTGTGGTTGTCTTTAGAGTCAGTGGCAATTTTGTTTTCGGAACTAGCTTTGGAGGATTTTATGAGGGATCTCAGCTTCTTACTGAAGTTGACCAGGGAGTTCCTCCAGTCATGGGATTTTACTCTTTTTTGCAACAGTTTCTTTCTTCTGTTGTAGAGTTTGTTTATGGCAGAGGACTACCAGAATGCCTTCCTTTTCTTGGAGGATAACATCTTGGTTCTATTAGGGATAGCATGATCCATGCACTCGTGTAAGTGCTTATAAAAAGTGCATTTGTGTAGGATTCGGCAGTCATACCTCTATTGTCCGTCTGCATGAGTGTCATGAGGTTTGCCACTTCTGTCTTAAGAAGTGTGAAGTTGGCTTTGGAGAAGTTTTTTACGATGGTTTCCCTAATTGGGGGTGGGGGTGGGATGTGGATGTCTAGGCTGATTAGCTTGTGGTCAGATCTGACCAACGAGGAATTGACCTCTGGTGAGGTAAATACATTAACCCAACACAGGGTGAATTTCCCAAATAACATTTTTTTTAAATATATATGACTCAATGAAATGATTCACATTCGCATTTTCTCCTATACCCCAGTAAACATACAAAATTGAACACATAAAAATACATTTCAACCTACCCCCAAGGTTCAGTTATAAGTATCTATCCATAACATATAATTTTATTTTATTAAATGTAAACTTTTTATATTTTTTCATCCTTACTTTATTGCACTTATTTACTCTTAATATTGAATTAATCAACTTAATTTATTCATCCGAAAAAATGTTACATTCTTTTTTATATATTAAACCCAATACATTTGTTCTGAAATGAACTAACCAAAATCCATTAGACTTAGCATCTAAATGCCCCAATGTCCAGATTGAGACCCCTAGGATATAAGGTGCCCAAATATACTATTAATTTAGTTTCCAATTTAATCAATTTTCTTTTGAATTCATCACCCCCTATTGTTTGTTCTTTAAAGGGCTTTGCTAATACACTAAAGAAAAAAAACTGTGTGTTGCAGAAATGTTGTGTCACTGGGCTATCCAATCTCTTATTGGATACATTGCTGAGGTGCTCCAATATTCTAAGTTTCACCTTTTTTTGTGTTTGCCCCACATACCATTTACAAGGTGTCCATCCACATCCAATGATGTAAACTACACCACATGAATTACAACTCAATTCATTTTTAACCAAAATCTTTTTTCCATTTATCATCCGGCCATCAATATTTTTTTTAATTTGTCACATACTTTGCAGGCCCCATATAGAAATACTCCCTTTCTTTTTGCTATATCTACCTTATTACCTGTTTTTAACAACTCTTTTAGATTATTAAATCTGCCATTCGAAAAGGTAGCTCTCTCTGGAAATAGCTTCCCCACTACTTCATCCCTACATACAACTGGCTAAAGATCATTTACTAACCTCCTAAGCACCTCAGAAAGGGGAGAAATTTTGTTCACAAAGAAAAGGGGCTCTACACTCACCTTTTCCATTTTATTTTTCCTAATAAACTTGTCATGTTGAGTAGAAAAACTACGTTTTCTTTTATGACTCATCTTTCTTTTCAGTTTATTTAAAGCTTCACTTATATATTCCATACTATATCCTCGCCTTAACCTCTCCTTAACTAGATCAAATTCCCTCTCCAGCACTTTTTATCAGAGGTATTGGTCATTATTCTTCTAAACTCACCATAAGGAAGGGATTTTATCAAATGACCAGGATGAGCACTGCCAGCTTCCAAAAAGCTATCTGCAGCTGTTTCCTTATGGTATGGTTTGTATTGCAAAACACCCCTTTCATCTATATAAAATTCAACATCCAAGAATTGCATTTTATTCCTACTAGTTGTATAAGTAAATTCCAAGCCATATGTGTTTTGACCAAGTAGTTCAATAAATTGATCAAACTCGTTGATCTCCCCCTGCACAGAAAAATCAAATCATCAATGAACCTTTTGAACATGATCACATTGATCTTAACAAATCTGTAACATACACAAACAGATTTTCAAAATGTGCCATAAATAAAACTGCATAAGATGGGGCAAAAGCCGCCCCCATTGCATTTCCTTCCAATTGCAAATAATAATAATTTTCAAAAACAAAATAATTATGCATCAAAGCAAATTCTAATAACTGACAAATACAAGTGGTTTTAGGGCCCTCACCCAACATTTTAACCACTGCTTCCAGGCCCATCTTGATAGAGGGGTGATTGGAAGCCCAAAAACTCTTCTGAGGAACGTTTTTCTGCAGGCTTTTCCTGCTCGACCATCTACATCTTGGTTGACCCTGCCTGCAGACGAGCTTGTTCAGCTTGTGGTGCAGCTCGCTTGGAAGAACCCTGATGCTGTTGTAGCAATCCCCAGAAGACCAAACAAGATCCTGTCTCCCCCTGAAGAAAATCCACATTGGTCAAAAGGTTTACCAGTAGATGCAATGGTGGTGGTGGCAGCCATTAAGAAAGAGCCCGCTGAGGAGAGCCATACTGTTCACCCACCTAACAGGGAGTCCCAAGTGGTTTACAGACTGGGGAAGCGAGTATTTGCTTCATCGACCTTTGCAATTCGGTCCTTGAACTACCTGGCACATTTCACCAGACTCCAGAGAGACCTCATCTCCAAACTCTCTGGTACTCTATCAGGACAGATGTCTCACGAATTTAATGACCAGGTAGCCTCGCAGCTAGCGACCCTGGAATCAGTTTCTAATTCATCCATGAGGTTAATTTCACATGCAAACGAAGGGGTGGCTAGAGCTGCGGGTTCAAGTGTAGTTATGAGACGTCAAACCTGGATGCGCCTATGTGACTTCATGGATCCTTTTAAGTCTTCCTTCCTTAACACTCCACTGGAAACATCTTCCCTGGTTGGCCCTACAGTGAAGGACACACTAGCCAGGTGTGAGCAGGATGGCAAGACCCTGTCTGTCATTGGTGTACATTTCTCCACTCCTCAGCATTCCTTTCCCAGGAACCAGAGAAGCAGGAAATTGTGGCAGAAAAAGTCTCAGGGTCCTTTTCGTGATGCACATGGTGAGTTCACCCCCAGAGGCAAAGGGGGCAATTCTTCCAGAAGACGCCCCTACAGAGGCAGAGGGGTCCGCGTAATCAGGGTTCCAGAGATTCGTTCTCTGGACAACCCTGTCAGCGCTCCTAAAGAGCTGGCTGATTGCTTTCCTCTGGAAGAAGTCAGGAGACGTCATTCTCTGTACCCCAATGCCTGGCTATCAAGCACTACTGATTCTTGGGTGCAGAAGATAATAACCAGAGGTTACCAAATCCCATTCAACTCCTACCCAAAGCCACCAAAACGAATTCCAGACATTCCACCCAGTCTGAGGGAAGAAGCAACTCTACAAATAGAAAAGTTGTACTTAAAATGAGTCATCCAGAAAGTCCCAGCAGACCAGACCGGATCCGGATTCTACTCATGACTCTTTTTGGTGCCAAAAAAGACAGGGGACTGGAGACCAATCAGTTTTGGACCTTAGCTGTTTAAACAAGTTCGTCAGCCAGACAAAATTCCAGATGGTCACAGTTCAGTGCATTCTCCCCTTTCTGAAGGAAGGCGACTGGATGTGCTTGATAGACCTTCAGGATGCGTATTACCACATCAAGATGGACAGACGCTCCAGAAGGTTCCTTCACTTCCGGCTGGGAGCCAGTTATTATCAATTCCATGCTCTGCCCTTCAGATGCTCTACAACCCCCAGAGTGTTCACCAAATGCATGGCAGCAGTGACGTCTCACTTAAGACTACAAGGATTCTGGGTGTTTCCATATCTAGACAATTGGCGCCTCACCGCCCCCACCAAGCATCTACTGATAACAGCTTTGTACTACATCTTTTCTTTGGCAAATCACCTGGGAATCTATATAAACTGGTAAAAATCCAGTCTAACTCCAACCCAATCCCAGGAATTTATAGGCGTGACATTCAATACCCCCTTTTGCTTAATCTCTCTCCCAAGATCACAGGCTTCAAAGACTAAGGATCCAGCTCCGAGTGATACTGTGACTTGACTTGGTACCGGCTCATCAAGTCCTGCAGCTGTTAGGGTTAATGGCAGCATCAATATTAACAGTATCCCTGGCAAGGCTTCACATGAGACTCCTACAGTGACTTTTGTTAACCCAATGGTATCCAAATTGCCACCCATTGTCCTTCCAGATTTGAATAACAAATTGATGCAAACCAGACCTTTTTTGGTGGATGAAGTTGGAGACAGAACTTTGGAGCCGATCCTTCCACCCCCTCAGTCCAGCGCCATTGTGACCATGGACATTTACTTGATGGGGTGGGGGGGCATTTTCAGGGAATGACTGTCCAAGGTACGTGGTCCGATTTAGAGGCCAATCTGCATATAAATGTTCTAGAATTGAGGGCAGTGCTTTTGGCTTTGCAAGCATTTCAGTCTGCCCTTCCTTCGGGAACAATTGCTATCCAGTCGGACAACATGTCAGTAGTTTGGTATATCAGCAAACAAGGAGGAACCAAGTCCTATCCCCTATGTCGAGAGGCCATAAGAGTTTGGTAATGAGCAATAGTTTCCAACTACTTTCTGATAGCAACACATATCCCGGGGAACTCCAACGTGATTGCAGACAAATTGAGTAGATGCATTCTCCTGCTCACAAGTGGTCTCTCAACCCCAACATAGTGACAAAGATTTTCAGCCGTTGGGGCCAGCCTTGCTGCGACCTATTCACCTCCCTGTCCAACCACAAATGCAGCAACTACTTTGCCCTAATTCCCCCACAGGGGGAGTCCCTGAGGGGCACTGTTATCCACGATTGGCCCACGGGACTGCTTTATGCTTATCCTCCCATTCCTCAAGTCCTGAAGAAAGCTCTTCACATGAAAAGCAAAATGATCCTCATAGCACCATATTGGCCTCGACAGGTATGGTTCCCCTTTCTCTGGCCTCATCTACTTTGCAGACTGTGGACCTTGAATCCAACTCCAGATCTGATTACTCACCCCCAAGGGTTGAGCCACCTGTACTTGACCAGTCTCTAGCTCACAGCTTGGGTTCTCCACTTCCGATGATCGCCAGGCATTGTAATCTTCCCTCTCCAGTACGTGACATTATTCTAGCTTTGCATTAACCATCCACCAGAAAACTTTATGTTGACCAATGGAAAAGATTTTCTATTTGGTCTAGACTTAGAAAACTAGATCCATATTCTGCACTGGTCTCTGCCATACTTCAACACTTGTCTAACTTTTTTGTGGAGGGCACCGCAGCATCAACTATAAGAGTTCATTTAGCTGCCATCTCGAATTTTCATAATTGTTCTGGTGACTCCTCTTTAATTTCTCATCGTCTAAGCAAAACCCTTTTGAAAGGAGTCTAGCAAACCCATAGTCTCTCACTCCTGTCTTACAGTCTTTGACATGGCTTCCTTTCGAGCCAGCAGCCACGTGTGACATCAAGTTTCTATCTTGGAAATCTCTTTCTCTGGTGGCCATTACATCGGCCAGATGCATTTCTGAGCTCCAGGCTCTTTGTACCAAGCGTCCTTATTTGATCTTCCATAAGGACGGAGTATCACTATGGACCAACCCTTCTTTCCTGCCCAAAGTAATCTCTGAGCTCCCTTGTTAATCAGACTATTGACCTACCAGTGTTCTTTCCTATATTTTTGAACAAGGGAGAGTATTGTTTACATTTACTTGATGTCCACAGACAATTGAGCTTTTACCTAGGACAAAAACAATCCGAAAATCAGACCAGTTATTTATATCCTTTTTCTGGTCCAAAAATGGGAAAGTCTGTCTCTAAAGTGACCCTATCCAAATGACTGAGAGACTGGATAACTTTCATTTATAACCAAGAAATGACATCTGTTCCACCAAACATCAGAGCTCATGCCACCAGATCAGTGGCAACTTCTGTGGAGTTCCATTCCACAGATTCATTGGACGTCATCTGTGCAGCAGCCACATGGGTTTCCCCCCATACTTTTGTCACTCATTACAAGTTGAATCTGGTCTCCAGGGGAAGAACTTCTTTTGGTTTAGTGTTGCTCAGGAATGTTTTTCCATAGGGCCGCCCAAGTGATATAAGGTAGCTGGGGACTCTGTCCCATCAGTGATGAATGGAATGAAGATTAACAACATCAGATAAAGAAGTTGTGTCTTACCATAACGTTCCATCTGTGTTGTTGATCTTCATCCATTCATCACGTCCCACCCTCCTTCCCCCTCCTAGAGGCTCCTGGGGGATACTTTGGGTCCTTTTCCTGGATTAAGGTTTTTGCTCGGAGACAGCCTCTTTTTTTACTAATTAGGGCAAACTCGATCTGAGGTAACAGGGAGAAGGGTATTATGGGTTGAGAGTTTTTGGCTGGCACGAGCTTGGTATAAGGCCAACTCAGTTCCAAGGATGGAACCGAAACCCAGCAGTGATGAATGGATGAAGATCAACAACACAGAGTGAACAGTGTGATAGGACATAACGTCTTTGCTTGTAATATTTTGTAAACAACATACAGCATCTCAACAACCACTCAAGTTACACACATACTGTCAGCAGCATTTTATTCACCTGGCTGAGAGCTTTTATATGAGGCTAAGAAGTTCTGTCTGTTTTACTTGATTTTTGAGATGTTTAGAAAAATGTGAACATTATATCTATATAACTTAATATTATAAAAACAACTGTCAATATCTCCTTACTTGCACTAAACAGAGGTCAAATATTAATGCAGTTGTGTTTGCCATTGTCTAAGCTTTAAGATGAAATCTTTTAAAACCTTGTACATAGCACAGTTTTGGAATTATTGATGCAAATATGAACAAGCAATATTTGACATCTAGAGGTGACAGTGGGAGTTAACTGCAGATGCACCTGGAGGCGTCACTCAGATGTAACGAGTTAAATTTCCAAATGAGAGGGATGTCAGGGAATCCAAGGATGCTTCTTTGTCCAAGCTTTTGATGAAGACTGATGTTGCAGATGCAGTGAGGTGCCTTTGCATCCCCTTGGTCTGATGCCTTCTAGGCTGGAGCCCACTGGCATAATGAATCTGGAGGCCACTACAACTAAGTTGGACACCAGGCCAATGTTGATTGTGTCTGCAAAGCCATTGAGTAGGCTACGGCTACCTATGTCTATATGCTAGTGACTGGGGGGGGGGGGGGGGTGGCAGTGTACATTTACTTATTGTTAGGGAGGAGATCCCCAGGATCAAGACTGAGATTGCTCCACACACACGCAACCTGAGACCTTCACTTCCCTGGTATCCAAATCCAAGAGGCCTTCAGTTTGCCCCAGCCATCACTGTCTCAGCCCACTGCCGCTTCTTTGCAGGTCTCTCCACAGGAGTTTGTCAGGCTGGCCCAGAACTTCATGGATTTCATGAAGACTAGGCAGTCTGCCTGCAGAAAAATTCTTTGAAAGGAGCTTCCCCTGAGAAAAGGAGGTGGAAAAGGGGTACTTCCCTAGGAACATTCATATTCCTCAGAATCAGAGTATGAAGATGAATTGGCATGTGTAGGACATCTTCCCCCTACATCTTTTGAAGATTCTGATGACACCTTATCCTTATTCTCAGCTTCCTCCCTTGGTGACACCTTTCACAGGATGAGGGAAGCATTCATTTAATAGTCTAGGGAATTCTCTCTGGCCCAGACTCATTACAGGCTGCTTTTACACCCCCCAAACCCTAGACCTTTTAGCAGTTTCTTCAGTTCATGTAGTCCTGGATGATGTGCATGAGGCCATATCTCAGCATCCTGCCACCCTTCCCACTGCTCCTAGGAAATAATATTGCTATTATAGGATGGTCGAGTTTCATAAGCACACTTATAAAAACCCAGTGGTGGATCCACAGTGGTGTCTACCGAGTCTGATAAAGGAGCTCCTGGACATGCATGCAAGAACCCCCTACCAAATAAAAGGGAAAGTAGATTGCTGAATCAATTTGGTAAAAAGACTTCTACTTCATCCCCTTGGCCATGAGGGTTCTCAGCTGCTAGTTCCATATAGTCAAGTACCTTGAGTCATTGCTGGAACAGTGTATATCCAAAATAGAATGATACAAGAAAAGACCCTTTCTCTTAAATGTGGCTATGATGCTGTTGATGCATCCTGCAGGGCAGCTGCTATGGGGTCAGTTATTCAAAGACATGCCTGACTAACAACCCATCCCCTCTCAGACCAGGTAAACGCTAAGCTCCTTGATGCCCTTATAGACCACGTTTTCCTTTTTGGACCTCCGATTGAGAAAATATTGATTAAATTGAATAAAAAGGGAAAACAAATGAAATCTACCAAGGAATTCTACATGTCTGACTCCTAGGTATAATGGTAACTACCCTTTCAAATCCTGGTCCTTTCCACCCAAACACAAGAAGACTAGCCAGACTAAAGAATAAAGGCCAAGAATGCAGAGAAAGTGACAAACCAAGTAATGTTCAAAACTTAGGGGATTCAAGGATCCTGCCCCACTCTGTGAGCAGCTGTAACTGTCTCCAGCTCCTCATTTCCTCTTCCCCAAATTCCACCCCAGCCCATTCCCCCTAGTGAGAAGACTATGAACCTTTTACCACCATTGGGAATCCATAACAAATGGTGTACTTAAATCATAAAAGAAGGCTATGCAATTCAATCTTGAAAAAAAAAAAAACTCTTCCCAGGGATTCCCTTCCTTCGCCTCAGAAAGAAAAAAAAAAAAAAAAAAAAAAAAAACAGGAAAAGCTGTTGCCTCCCATTATAAACCACATGCTTGTATGGGGTTCTATTCAGAGAATTCACAGAAAAGAAGTGGGACAAAGTTCTACTCAAGACTATTACACCTGCCCAGAAATGAAGGGGCTTGGAGGCCTAGTTTAGCTCTCTCAGGGTTAAAGAAAATTTCTTCCATGCTCCCAAATTCAACATGTTAACCTTGCAAAAGTTATTAATTTCTCTTGATCTTTTAAGGGCCATGGATGGTGACTCTGGATTTAAAGATTGCCTACCTTCACGTTCCTAAATCCCATTTGTAAGGGGGATGACATTACTAATTTTGTGCCATACCATTTGGCTTATCTACTGCCTCTAAGGGTTTTCACCAAATGTCTGACACAAGTCATTGCTTTTTGAAGGACACTAGGAGTCCATAGTTACCCTTACTGGATGACTTCCTGATTCAGGCAAAATCTTCTCTAGAACTTCAGATAGCCTTGCAAATCACCATGGATTGCTTTCAGAAGGTTGGTAAGCAAGCACAAGAATTACCATGGGGGAAGTTATAGATTCTGTGCAAACAAAAAACCTTCCTTCCACAGGACAAAATCCTGTTTCTTTCAATGTGCCTTAGAGACCTTCAAACCAGACACAACATTTTGGCAATAGAATTCATCAGGGCCCTGGGTTATATCGTCATACATCATCATGATTCCCTTGGCAAAGTTATACATGAGGAATCTGCAGTGGTTCCTAAAGAACACTTGAGCACAAGACTTCCATCCTCCAGAAACCATGATTCTTCTATTATCATGCCTAAAAAAGGATCCTGTTGTGAAAAGAGAGTGTTTGTACCAACACAGGAGCCCAGTTCATCTTTCCACAGGCAGTAGAAACCTTAACTACAGACAGCTCAGACAGGGTCTGGGGAGCTCAAATAGGGCATGTCAGATTTCAGGGGACTTGTGGTGGGAACAGGCGAAACATCAGTCAGAAAGAGATTAACGCAATTTCTTGGCTTTGAAGGCTTTCAAAAACGAGCTGACTCCAGAAACTCTTCAGATTTGGACAGATAATACCACAGTTATGTGGTACATAAAGAAGTGAGGAGGACACCATCTTACTCCCTATGCAGACTGTCTATGAATATTTGGACACTGGCACAGCAACCCATAGCATCATACATCCTGGGTCAGCACAATCTCCTGGCAGACTCTGAGTCAAACCCTCCTAGACCCCAAAGAATGGATGCTAAAAAGGGAGAGCTTTCTGGATCTCATTCACCAGTGGGGCTTGGAGAGTGGATGCCTTCCATTTCAAATGGGTGGACTTCTTCCTGTATGTCTTTCCACAAAAATCCCTTTGACCTTACCTTTAGAATTAACTTGGGGATGACAGGCCCAAATGATCCCAATTCCTCCTTTCTGGCACAGGCAACAGTGGATGTTCTTTGTGTTTCACAGTTGCAGTCATCACCTGTGGGTTATCCCTGCTGTGGGAGCCCTCTGCAGTCCTGAATACCAAAGTCAGTGTTTTTGTGCACTGACTGCTGTCACCTGTAGTCTGACATCAGGTCGTCAGTACTACAAAGCAAGGCAGCCGATGTCATTACATCAGTCTTTCTTGCCGTGGAAACCGTAGCAGAAGCAGTTTGCACGAGTGCCAGTTGGTTGCTACCAGAAGTTGAATTTCAGCAGAAAATGTCTAAAGCTAAGTACCCCATTGGGGACCCTTTTTTTTCGTGCTCTAACCGATGTCCGAAAAAGTCAACAATTGTCTCGCCTGTGGAAAACAGATCCCACACCGAGACTTTCATTCTTATTGCATCACTTGTTTAGACCCAGACCACGACGTCCCTCGTTGCCGGTTCTGTGTGCTCTTTAATGTGAGAACCATTCGCCGTAGAGTTTTTTTGTAGACAATTATTTTTGTATTCCGTCATCAAATACTGATATGGCGTCCATCAGCCAACAATCCACCGATATTCCAAAAAAACTTAGACACAGGCCACACCTTCTGACGACCTTCCTAAGCCTTCCGATGACGCTACCACTAAGCTAGTAGTCAGTTGTCCAGAATTCAGTGAGGCGCTTTTTCAGCCACTGATTCCTGATTCGCTTTCTACGCAGGCCTCTGCTGAGACCCTTTCAGAGTCCGGTATGCCACAGAAATCCACTTCGTCTTTCAAGCCTTTCTCTGTCTCTGCCTTGGTTGGGTCCGGAGCCGCAACACAGGCATCGGCTTCCGAGGAGGCTGTTCGCACTCCCGATTTTAGACAAAAAAAGACATGTTCTCTTCCGACTACTGTTTCTCAGAGACCAACAGATTCTCGAGGCCTC
This sequence comes from Protopterus annectens, assembly GCF_019279795.1. NCBI lineage: Eukaryota > Metazoa > Chordata > Ceratodontiformes > Protopteridae > Protopterus > Protopterus annectens. The sequence goes on from NC_056726.1 coordinate 809,535,877, forward strand.
GAAGCCAGGCCACTCCTAGGAAATCTGCTTCTAGCCACCATCTTGCTACTGCTCCCCCACCCTAACCTCAAATGTTTAAAAGGGCAGAGGATCTCATCTCCCTTATCCGAGGTACTCAAGCCCCCACTCCAAAAAAGAAAAGCCTTCCTTCTCCAGAAATTATGACAGACCAAGAGTCTAAGGAATTTGATTATTCTGCCTGAGAAGAGGAACAACAGCCCTTAACTGTTTATGAGGATTCAGATGCAGAGGGATCCATCTCCTCCACCTCCCCTCCAGAGGGCCTCTCCTTCGGGGAAATCCTTCACTCCATCAGGGAACATTTTCAATGGGAATCTCAGGACTACCCACAGTCAAAGAAACGACTTAGAGAGTTTCTGGACCTGCCCCAGCACAGACCCCTGGCCATCCCACCTATTCTAGAAGTGGTGGATGATGTTTTCCTAGAATCCAGTTTAGCCCCTGATGTCCTGCCTCCTGCTCCAGCTAAACCTGACAGGTAATACAAAGTTCCGGATTCTCACAAATACCTGTACAGGAACCCTGCTACAGACCCTAAGGTCATTACACAGGGACCAAAAGGAGCTAAGACTAGTTCTGCCAAGAATCCTCTTCCTTCTGACAAAGACTCCAGAGCTCTGGACAGGTGTGGTAAGAAAGTGTACATCTCTGCAACCTTAGCTATCTGCACACTCAATTGTCAGCTCCATGTGTCAAAATATCAACAACAGACTTTGGAACAATTAAAACAGATTGCTACCTCTCCTGACGGAACCAACTCAAAAGAGCTGGCAGAATTACTGCACTCTGCTTGTCAAGTGGCAAAGCACTTATTACAATGTGGATATGATGCCCTAGAAGCCTCTAGCAGGGCAGCAGTGACAGGATCTGTTATTAGGAGACATGCATGGCAGAAGGAACCACCTCTCCCTGATCATGTCAAGTCTAAACTTATTGATGCACCCCTAGATATATGGAATGCCTGTTGGGGGGGAAAAGCAGAAGAGGTGCTTAATAAAATGGAAGACAAAGCGAAAGCTATGCAAACAGAAAAAGATTTATTTCAAGTTCAACCGCCCAGATTCAGCAGGAACTTCCCCTCTAAGCACTGGGCCTTCCTTGCACCCTGCAGACAGGGCGAAATTAAGCCCTGCATGGACAGGACATCCAGGCCCATATCCCAGGGCCAGCAAAGAAGCAAACAATGGACCAATTCCACTGCTAAGACAGGGAGCTTTAAGCCAAGCTTCTATGGTAAGCACTCACAATGACTCTCCCTCCCCCCTCTGCCCTCCTTTTACTCATCTAAAACTAGGAGGAAGGCTCACCCTTTTCAAGGACAACTGGGTCTCTATAACCAAGAACCAGTGGGTGCTAAAAATAATTTCACAGGGATACAGATTCTCCTTCAGCGAACTCCCAATTCCAAGAGGGTACCCAGACCTCCCCCCAAACCAGTGGGCAGAGGCATTAAAATAGGTAAAAACACCTAATATCCCAGGGGGCAGTAGATCCTGTCCCTCCAGATCAAACAGGAAAAGGTTTTTACTCTAGACTATTCCTTGTTCCCAGAAAAGAGGGCACTTGGCGCCCCATCCTGGATCTATCCAAACTGAATACCTCCTTGGTGGTCCCCAGATTCAAAATGCTAACCTTGCAGCAGCTCATACCTGTGCTCACACAAAATACCTGGCTGGTGACACTAGACCTAAAAGACACCTACCTCCACATCCCCATCAGGGAATCATGCAGAAAATTCCTGTGCTTCAGAGCAGGCAATCAAAACTTTCAGATGTTCTTCATGTTTCACTGTTGCAGTCATTACATTTGGGTAATCTGCTGGCAGGTTGCCCTCAGTCGGCCTGAATATCAAAGTCTTTGGTCCTGCATCGGTTGCTGTCTTCTCTTCCATGAATTCAGGTCGTCAGGGGTATAAAACATCCAGCCAACGCCATTTTATTCAGTCTTTCTTGCCACGCGGAGCCCGAAGCAGAAGCAGTTCGCAAGTGCTAGTCGGCCGACTCCTGAAATTTTCGCATTCGAGTTTCAGAACCAAAGTCTTCAATTAAAGCTAAGTACCCCATTGGGGAAACTTTTTCTTGCTCCTTACCGATGTCAGTAAAAGTTAATAATTGCATTACTTGTGGAAAGCAAATACCTCATAAGGATTTTCATTTGTACTGTATTCCTTGCCTAGGCCCTGACCACAACATACCTTGCTGTCGATTTTGTGCTTTATATAATCAGCGCACTATCCGTCATCGGTATATTTTCGCCTCTAAATATTTCAGTTCTCAGTTTAATTATCCATCAGTGCCATAGGTTAGCCATCCGACTACCGGGATTCCGAAAAAACACAAATATAAAGACAGAGACAGGCCGCTGAGGTCCAAAACTGCTAACGCTTCTCTTAAGCCAGTCACCAGTTCGCCGGTACTCAGTGAGGTGCTTTCGCAGCCCTTGATACCTGCTACTTCTGATTCGCAGGCCTCTACTGAGACCCATTCGGAGTCCGGTATGCCGCGAGATGCTTCAACTATGGAACCCGCGGATGTCTCTACCTTGGATGGGTCTGGAGCAGCTGTGCAGGCACTGGCTTCTGAGGGTGTATTCAGGCCTATGGACTTGCATATTAAACCGACGGCTCCTTCTGTACTTGGGCCTAAATCTCGATCCATGTCTAAAAAACTGACGCCCAGGCCACATGCTCAGGCCTCTAGGCCTAAAAAACAAATTATAAGAATGGCTGAAGATATAATAACTAATCAGGGGTAGCCAACCCCCCCCCCCCTTCTAAGAGGCCTAGGACTTGAAGTTGATTATGAATCTTCTGATCAGGATTCTTTTTTTTTTCTGACTCTTCTGATGATTTGGATTTGCCCTTACCTACTTATGAGGATTTTGATGCAGAGGACTCCATTCCCTCTGCTTCCCCTCCAGAGGATTTTTCTTTTGGGGAACCCTTACATACTCTAAGGGAGCATTTCCACTGGGAGAGCCAGGATTCTTCTGATTAAAAAAAAGAGGCTTAGGGATTTCCTTCTCCTACTTCAGCATAGGCCTTTAGCTATTCCTCCTGTAATAGACATAGTTGATGTTTTCTCAGAATCTAGTTTGGCCCCTGATTACCTGACTCCTGCTCCCAGAAAACCTGACAGATACTACAAGGTCCCTGAGTCCCACAAGTTCCTTTTCAAAAATCCTATTGCAGATCCAGAGACTATAGGAGCCCAAGGCCATTAAGGCTTCTACTGCTAAAAATCCTACCCCTTCTGATAGAGACTCCAGGGCTCTGGATAGATGGGGTAAGAAGGTTTACACTTCTGCAACCTTGGCCATTAGAGCTTTAAACTGCCAGTTTCATGTGTTAAAATATCAGCAACATGTTATTGGACTGCTTAAACAGAAAATGATGCTGATTCCTGACTGTGTGGAAAATAAAAGAATTACAGGATTTAATGCATTTTGCCGAACAAGTCGGAAAAAATACTTTGCAGTGTAGTTTTGATTCATTAGAGGACTCTTGCAGGGCTGCTGTTACTGGGTCTGTAATCAGAAGACATGTTTGGCTTAAGGAGAAATCTTTGCCTGATCATGTTAAAGCTAAATAGTTGGATGCTCCTTTAAATCAGGACCGGCTGTTTGGCAACAAGGCTGAGGAAGTTCTTAAAAAAGATGGAAGATAAAGTTAAATCTGTGCAGACTGTTAAAGATTTTACAAGTTCAGCCTCCTAGATTTAGTAGGCACTGGCCCTCTAAGAATTGGTCCTTTCCAGCCCTTTCCAGGTCTTCTCAAGCCAAACCTAGACACAGCAAAAAAAACAGGTTTCAGTCCCAGGGGACTCGCAGAACTAAGCAGTGGGGGGGCCTCCACTTCAAAGTCTGGGAATAACAAGACTCCCCCCTATGGTAATCTGTCTCAGTGACTTCCTTTTAAAATTTCCAAGCACTTATCAACTGACTGCCCCTTCGGGGGGAAAGATTGCTCTTCATGCAAAGAATTGGGAACTCATTACCCAGGACAAATGGGTTTTAAATATAGTGTCCCAGGGATACAGATTTCACTTCCACACATTGCCAACACCAAGTGGGTGGCTGGACCTACCCCAAAATCAGTGGGCAGAGGCCCAAAAACAAGTACTTTCTCTCTTAAGCATGGGGGCTATTCAACTGGTACCAGAAGCGGAAAAGGGACAAGGTTTCTACTTGAGACTTTTCCTGGTACCCAGAAAAGACAATTCATGACATCCTATCCTGGACCTGTCTACTCTAAACGCCTTTTTGGAGATTCCAAAATTCAAGATGCTGACTCTTCACCAATTACTTCCTGTGCTAGGCAAAGATGCCTGGTTGGCAACAGTATATTTAAAAGAAGCATACCTGCACATCCCAATCAGGGAATCTTGCAGAAGATACCTAAGCTTCAAAGCAGGCTACACGCACTATCAGCTCTCTGCACTGCCCTTTGGCTTATGTACTGCGCCCAGGGTATTCACAAAGTGCCTAGCTCCAGTTATTGCATTTTGCAGGCAAAGAAATATTCAAATATACCCATACCTGGACGATTGTCTAATTCAGACAGAAAGCCAGGACATACTTTTAAATCATCTGGACTTTGTAAAAATGGTTCTAACTTGTCTGGGGTACACCATAAATGAAAGTAAATCACACCTGGTACCCTGTCAACAAATTATATTCCTGGGAGCAAGCTTGAATACAACTTCCCAGATGGCTTACCTCACACCAGAAAAGCAAATTCATTTTACATCCTACTTCAAACAAGTGGCCAGAAAAACCCTGCTATCTGCAAGAGAAATACTGCAAGCCTTGGGGTTCATGGCCTCCTGCATTCTTCTAATTCCATATGCAAGACTGCATATGAGGAAACTACAGTGGTATCTAAAAAGCCTATGGTGTCAAGTTTCTCAAGACCTAGAAACAATGATTCCTATCATACCTTGCCTATGCCTAGAGTTCCTTTGGTGGGCAGAAGCCTGCCACCAAAACAAGGGACAACCTTTCACACCATCCCCTGCTGCCCAAACCCTAACAACAAATGCATCAGACTATGCATGGGGGGCTCACCTGGCAGGGAAGTGCATTCAGGGCAAATGGAACCCAAGTCAAGTGCACCTGCATATCAATCAAAAAGAAATGCTAGCTCTACAGAATGCTCTGACAGCCTTCAAGGACCACATTCTTCCAAGACCACTAATGGTAAAGACGGACAACACCACTGTTATGTGGTACATAAACAAGCAGGGAGGGTACACATTCTTACCCCCTCTGCAGACTAGCCATGGCATTGTGGAACACAGCCTTGAGCTACCAAGTGCACCTACAAGTTCAGTTCAGGCCAGGAAAATTAAATACAATGGCAGACGGACTAAGCGGAAACCTCATGGACCTACACGACTGGAAACTGGAACCAAGGATTTTCAACATGTTGACAAGCAAATGGGGGAGACCTGTTTGCCTCTCCCCAGAACTACCAATTGGACAAATTTTGCACAAGGACTCCCCACAAACAAGCCTGGAATGTGGATGTTCTATCCTTCAGCTGGAAAAGCTTATCTAGTCTATGCCTTCACCCCTCTGCCTCTGCTCTCCAAATTGCTACTAAAAATCAAACAGGACAAACCAAGGATGATTTTGATTGCTCCAGACTGGCCGCGCCAGCACTGGTACCCCCTCCTGCGCAGTGTGACCGATTATCTCCATGGCACCTGCCTCAGACTCCTTCCCTGCTGTCTTAGCAGAAGAACCCGATTCTGCACACTCAGCTTCCAACACTGAACCTTGCAGCCTGGCTAATTACTTAATCTCTCCTTTACCATCCCTCAGCAAACCTGTGATGGATATCATTTTAGAGGCAAGGAGGCCTAGTACTAGAAAATCTTATGCTGAAAAATGGAAAAGATTCTGTGCCTGGAACCAGTCTCAAGGCATGAGCACAGCAGCGCCCAATTTACCTCAGATTTTACAATACTTAACTGAGATGCTTCACAAGGGCCTGTCTTTTTCCTCCATTAAAATCCACGCCTCAGCCATTTCAGCTCATTATAACACAGAACCTCCCCTCTTCTCTCATCCACTGCTCAAGCAGTTCCTCAGAGGGGCCAAAAATTTGAGACCACCCAGAAGAGCTCAAACCCCAGCCTGGGATCTTAACTTTGTCTTGGAGAAACTCACTCTACCTCCTTTCAAGCCAGCTGCTACTGCAGACTTAAAATTTCTTTCTTGGAAAACAGCTTTCCTTTTAGCAATCACTTCAGCTAGAAAGGCCCTTATGGCAGTGGAGCCTTTCATCATCTTTCATGCGGACAGGGTGTCCGTCAGAACCAATCCATCCTTCATGCCCAGGTTCCACTTCATATCATCGAATTACCATTTCATCGAATTGCAAACCATCAAGACCAAATCGTCGAAAACTCCTTTCATCGAATCTCAAATCATTGAAAACTATGAAGCAACTACAAATAACATCCCAGACACTTTGTACTATGTTTATGTGGGGGGGGGCAAGCCCCCCTGCACTCCCCATGTGGGGGGCTCCGCCTGTAGGTTTACCCCGGGTAGCACTTTTGTGTCACTGTTAGACAGAGGCACAGTATTTTGTGTCACTGTTAGACAGAGGCACAGTATACTAACCTCAAAAAAGGGCATAGCAAAATTAATTTTAAAATAGGTGGCGAAAGCCAAACACATTCTGGCTAGGCTTATAAGTGCCCTAGGGCAGATAGCCTAGTATGAACCTATGAACCTAACCCTAGGAAGGTCGCACTACAGTGGGGTTAGGAAATTACCTTTTTCCCCCACTGTAGTGTGACCTTGGAGTTGGTATATTTAATTAGGGTGGGGTAAAAACATTGTGGAATGTTATTTGTAGTTGCTTCATAGTTTTCAATGATTTGAGATTCGATGAAACGAGTTTTCGATGAAATGAGTTTTCGACGATTTGGTCTCGATGATTTGCAATTCGATGAAATGGTAATTCGATGATATGAAGTGGAACCCATACCCAAGGTGGTATCCAGTGTGGCCCTTAATCAGTCCATTCATTTGCCAACCTTCTTTCCCAGTCTACAGAATAAAGGGGAATGGATATTGCATTCCTTAGATGTGCACAGACAACTTAGATTCTACTTGGACAGGACTAAACCTCAAAGGAAATCTGAACAACTGCTGGTGGCATTTGTTGCAGGGGCAGAGGGGAAGGTTATTTCAAAGCAAACCATTTCTAAATGGATAAGCCATTGCATTCATTTCTGCTATAAGCACCATGGAAAACCTATCCCCCAGGGGATCAGACCTCACTCCACCAGGGCTGCATCTACCTCTACAGCCTTTCTGAAAGGCGTCCCTACCAGGGACATCCTAGAAGCTGCTACTCCAGGTAGCAGCATCCTAGAAGCTGCTACCTGGAGTTCTGTACTTACTTTCACCAAGCATTATAATTTGCCAATTTTCTCTAAATCCAGAACTGGCTTTGCCACTGCAGTCTTGCAGGGCCTTATAGCGGGCCCTAATGCTATCTAAATTTCTCCTCCCAACCATAGCTTTGGGAATCTACTCAAATGTAATGACTGCCACAATGAAGCACGAAGAACATAGTACAGTTGTGTACACTTACCATAGATGTAGATGTTCGAGTGTATTCACTGTTGCAGTCCTGGTTACCCTCCCTCCAGCCTCCTAACTTCTTTTGGCTATACCTCTACTTTCTTTAGTATGCTTAAAAGCCTTTTTGGTGTATTTTCTTTTTTTGTTGGAGTTATATCTTTGTGCTTTTATGTTTAATTGCTTCCCATTAGGGAGGCACGTGACATCTGGGGCAAGAAAAACTGATGTAATGGCGACGGCTGCATGTTTTATACCCCTGACGACCTGACGTCATGGAAGAAGGGACAGCAACCGACGGAGGACCCAAGACTTTGTTAATCAGGCCGACTGAGGGCTACCTGCAAGCAGATAACCCAAATGTAATGACTGCAACAGTGAATACACTCAAACATCTACATTTATGTTAAGTGTACACAACTGTACTTTTCCCTCCCTCCATCCCCCATTTCACATCTTCCCCTAGAGAAACACATGCTTCCCTAGGTGGCTGTCAGCCACCAGGACCACTTCTCTATTTTCCCTTGTGCTTCTGACGGGTTAGGGCAAGAAAAACTGATGTAATGATGTCGGCTGCCTTGCTTTATAGTATTGACGACCTGACGTCAGACTACAGGTGAAAGCAGGCAGTGCACAAAAACATTGACTCTGGTATTCGGGCCGACCGAGGGCTACCACAGAAGGGATAACTCACAGGTGATGACTGCAACAGTGAGTACACTTGAACATCTACATTTATGGTAAGTGTACATAACTGTACTTTCTCCTTTCCTTTGTCTTATGAGTGAGAGGAAGACCAAAATTTTATTGTTGATCATGAACAAACTTACAGCTTGGAGGATTGGATTTTGATCCCATCCACTTTACTCTATGTACAAAATGCTCTATACGTTCTGAAAAAGCCCAGAAAGCCAAACACTAAAAAGTCTTATTTAGCTAATTGGAAGAGGTTTTCTTTCTCGTGCCAGTCCAAATTTAGTCAGTGTTCACAAACTAATATATTTCAGATATTTTATTAACTCTTCTGTCTATTCAAACAAGTTCCACCATTCAGCTTCATGCCTCAGCCATCTTAATCTGAATCCCAGCTTCCCTCCATTACTCATCTACATGTAAAGCAATTTCTTAAGGGAAGTACTCATCTGAGATTACCTAGAGGGGAACCTTTTCCTTCATGGAACTTGAAAGTTGTGTTTGAAAAACTCACTGTACCACAATTGGAACCAACAGCAGCGGTTCTGCATATTTGCATGCCATGGTATCTGTGCTTGTGAAGAAATGTGAAATACTGTTTGAAAAAAAAAAAAAAACTGTGGCCCATTGCTTTGACCTCATTTTTGTGTATACTTCATGCAGCTGCACCATTTTGTAGTTCTAACACGCATTCCAAGGGCATATATCGGAGACTCCCCTATGCTCTTCCCCCCTATATCTGGTGGTGTGCATCTTGGAGAGGTCCATGAAAGCCTATGCACCTTCAGGTAAACTAGCCTTCCCCTACTATAGATAGAAGAGTACTATGGGGTAACTCCTTTTCCCTTCACTGCGAGACCAACCGTTTAGAGTGTTTTGTCTGCACCCTCCCTAAGCCTGTGAAAACAAATCCCTCTACCACCCTTCCACCGCCTTGATTCGTTTACTGAACCTGTATCACAGGTGATATAAACATGACACCTTTCATCTATACCATTGGGGTGGCAAGGCAACTTTGTGACAGATTAGTGGGTGAATTCTAAAGTCTTTGTTCACAAAGACTTGTAGGAAACTAGTGCTGGTCTTATTAGTGGTTACCTGTCCTCCCCCAACATTGGCCTTACAGGCAGTTGACCATGGATATTGGGCTTTCCACCACGGATGCCCTGATGCCTGCTCTTTCATATATTATGTTGTGCTACTTGGCACAGCACAGTCTTTGAGCAGTTTGTTACACCATCTGCATTGGTGTACCAACTGCTGGCATTAATTTCTTGGCAGGCTGCTCTGCTCCATCTTCTTCCTTGCAGCTAGTTATAACCTGGACTCTGCTTTGTTTTACTTTGGTCCTTTCAGTGAAAGAGCAGCTGGTTCGGAGCTCTTCAGTGCTTTCTCACTGGCTTCTGAGAGCTAGAAGGCCAGCTTCTTCCCATCCATCAGTAGTCCTCCATGAGACCATTACACTATTCTGAGAATTCTGCCTTCAAAAGATTTGCTTGTGCCTCAAAAAACATTAATTCTAAGCCTAAACCAACTCATGAGGCTGTCTGAGACAGCCTTAGTGATGAGGAAGGAGCAGATACCTCTCCGTGTTTTGGCAGATGCTCTACCAGGTGATGTAAGAAAAGGCTGTGACATACACACATTGTTCCATCCTAGTAGGTACAGCTTCAGGAGGCATGCTGAATTCTAGAGCAGACCTCCTAGGTGCTTCCACTGGCAATAGACAGCTTTAAAGATTCAATTATCCTGAACTGAGATCACCCAAATATTGGTGCCACAAAAAGCTTATGAAGTCATTTGTCCAGCCAAGGACTGATCTCAGGTTGGGTTAAGATCCATAAGCCAGAACAATTCATGTATGAAATGACCCCTAAGTGCATCCCTAGCCTGCAGGATTAGGCTGTTCATCCTTCAGACAATGAATCCAAGATTCTTGACTGACTCATGATGTGGTTTGTGCGTCCTGCATCTTGACTGTGTGAGGAAAAGTTACTAAGCAGTGAAGACATTGACCTTTTTAATGTGCAAGTAGACACGGCCACAGCAGTTAGTTATCTTGTGGATGTGCTACCTGGATGGCAGCATTTCACAGCCATCTGGTCTTTCTGTGGGTCAACACCCTGGCTTTGCTTAACCAATTAAGATTTAAATGTGACTTTCATGGATTTTCCCTTCCATGTCTTTTGCACACCGAAAGAATCTTCTCACAGATCCAACATTGTGGTGAGAAAATGTAATTTGTGATTGTTTGCTCTGACACTCTTATTGCAATTCAGGAAATCATAATGTGTTACCATTGAATGTGGTAGTTTGTTTAATTACTACAGACTTAAATTAGCACTCTGTAAATATAAAATAGCCGTTCTCCCCTCTTAGAGCAGAACATATTCTCATAAGACTTTTTTATTTTGCAGAGATTACAGACCTGGCTGTCCTGCTCGCATTTTAGTGAAGCTAGATCCAGTGCAGAACAAGTTGATTGTGGTTACAGCTGAACTGGAACACAACCACGAACTATGTCCCATTGAGTTTGCAAAATGCTTTAGGAAAAACAGATATGTCGGTGAAAATGATTCCTCTATCTTGATCCGAGTGACAAATGAGACAAGCAAACAGTTCTTGAACTTACGAGATTTACATAGGCTGCAGCATTACTGCAGAGCTCAGGACAGTAGTATACTGGACATCTTGAAAGAGATCGAGGATCTACTACGTGAGGATCAAGGAGCTAAGGTGAGACTTGTATTTGTAGAAGGTCAAGTCGTTGTTAAGGCTTTTGTCTTTATTACATCATGCATGAAACGTTTGTGTGACCGGTTCCCTCGAGTGCTGTACTTTGACAAGATGACTTACCTGAGTGAAGAATTTGATTTGTATTTTATTCTGTGTGAAGATGCCAATGGTAGAGGCCGTGAATGTCTCTACTGCATAGGAAGAAAGGATACAGAAGATATCTTCCGGTTTATTCTTGTGTCGCTTGTCCAGAGCGTACCAGACATCAAAACTAGAGTAAACTGCCTCATATTAGGAAATGTTAATGAAGATTTGAGCATTATACAGACTGTACTTCCAAATGCTAAAGTACAGTTTTGCAGGACTCAAGTTTTGGAGAGTTTGTATAACAAAGCTATTGAAATTGAAGGTGTTTTCCAGGACAACATCTGGGACTTTTTCTGCAAGCTTGCTAATTCATGGTCACCTGTTTCCTACAGTAGAAATTTACGTGAAATGAATTCTATGTTCTCCAAGGAATTTATAGAGTATTTCCAGGACACCTGGGACACCCGCAAGGAAATGTGGGTGGAGAGCTGGGCATTTGAGAGGAACAAAGGGAGTACATTTAGCAGATTTGTGAGATCACACCAGCAAATGCTTTCCTCTGAGCTTGGATCCTACCACACAATGGCAGAATATATTGGAAGACTGCACAAGCTTCAGACTCTCAAAACAGAGACAACTGACCTCGAAGAAGAAAAAATTCAGCCCCGCTTTCGTGAGATATGCTCCTATGATCTGGCCAGTCTTATTGAAGAGGAGATTGGTCTGGGTAAGAATGGATGCTACAGAATGAAGTTGGACGGGGACAACTTTGTACTTGATGATGGAACTGCAGAGTACACTGTCAATAAAGAACAAAATTCCTGTAGCTGCACAATTTATACTTCAACACTTCTTCCTTGTCGGCATATATTTGCTACACGCCTCTGGACTGGAGAAACAATCTGTTTCTCAATACGCAAACAGAAATCTGTGTAACCATGTTTGTGTAATTGTAAAATTAACATATCTTGCAGTTTGCCTTTGACAGCCTTTTTTATGAATCACATTGTTGTTTCTAGTTTTTGGTACATTTCCAAACAACTTTGAAGCAACTTTGTGTAAGCAAGTCTCATTAAAAATTAACTGAGCATCAACAGACTACCATGTTTGAATAGGTTCAGAATATTACCTTGTCCATTTATCCTGGACAAATAATTAATTACTTATTCATATGTTTCTCATATACGATCCTCTGTGAAGGACACTTTTTAGGTAGTAAACTGCCTGTCATTTCTAGATATTTCAGCAGCATTTATCATCTTTGTAAAATTGTATTTAAAGTTTTTTTTATAGGAATGTATGTCTTCATACTGAAGTATGTATTTTTTTCTTTTTAACCAAACTCCTTATGGTGGTATATTCAGCATTCCTCATTTCACAAGCTATACTGTTAGCTTTCAGAAGCATGCACTCTGTCATGTTTTTTGTCTGTTTATAAAACAGCAGCTGCACTTGGAGCATTTTCGTTGGTTGTTGGTATTACAGAAATGTAGTCCAGTCCCTATGGAATTTTGATTACAAGAAATATTAATTGTAAACATGTAAAAAGACAGTAAGCAGTATTAAAGGGCTGTGGAGGAAGTCAACATCCACTGTTTAGGTTTTAATGCAAGATAATTGCTGACAGTATTGTGCTGTTTGTAAAAATATATGTATATTTCATTTAAAGAAAGAGTTTACATTCCAAAATTGACTAGTAATATATATATATTATACTACCAGACTTCTGGATTACAGAGGCTGGTATACCACAGCCAATGCCTTTACCATACTTGAGGAGAAGGTAACCTTTCTGAATGGTTGTAATGTTGCATTAGTATTTTAAGTACTGTAATCAGCAAAATCAAATGAAACCAGTTAAAAAATATGTATACAAATATAGAGCTGATGGACTTATGTAACTTGACACATTAGGACACTTTATTCATTGTGCATATTTTATAGTTATCCGGTAGATAAAAGAATATTTTAAACTTGTTTTTACTTCTGCCACTTGTGTTTCAGCTTTGTCTTACCATGGTTTAAATATTATTGTCAAACTCTTTACTGGAAAAGGCCAGCACTGTCAACTGTACAACCTTATTTTTTCTTAAAATATTACAGTATCATCAACTGTTTAATCAGACTTTCTCTATTTTTCTATCTGGGGCCTGTACATCATACATGTTTGCTTCAAGTCTTTGTTGGCATTGTCTGTTCTTGCAGATTATTCATGGTCTTTAACTTTCCCCTGAAGTGGGTTTGTTCCCTTTCCTCTTGGAGTTCCTTAGATGTCATCCCATGCCTTCATGCTCTCCAGTTTCTTCCCCTTCAAAAAATACTACATTCCTATGTCTTTTCCATACATGTTAAACAACTGTAGAGTCAAGCCTATCCGGTGTTCATCCAGTTCCTCCAAAGAAGTATGTATATGTGCTGATTTCTGTCCACATTTTTCTTTGTGAATGTCTGAGGAGGTGCATACAAGAATGGATGAAATGTTTTTTTTTTCCTCAGAAAATTTAAGACTTAACATCTGGGACCCTCATTGATGGCATCTACAGTTAGGGTAATCATCTCCCCCAGTCATGTTTTGACATTTTTTTCTCTGAAGAACCCACATTCAGTGTTACTTGTCTCCCGTGGCAATACATTCTATGATGTCATATGCTGGCTTGGTAGGCTGTGCTTAAATAATCAGCCTGCTGTTTAATTTCTGCAGTTTTCACACAAGCTGATGTATTTGTATGATAAGCTTCTGCCTTTAATGGCTAAATGTAAATTAACTAAGTGTGTCTGTAATCACCAGTTAGTGCAGCATGTCTCCCTGAGCCTGTGCTGAAAAGAGGTCAACTTATGTGATTGAATGAATGGATAAATAAATCACTCAGTCAGTAGACATTAAACAGTCTGAAGTCCCGTTGTTTCAGCCTGGCCACTAACCGTTATTGAAGAGAAATTCTTTTGGATTGGGTGTCTACTAGTAGAATGGCAGAGATTTACAGTTCTTCACATAGGGATCATGTAGTGAATTCATTGTGCAGCCCAGTTACTGTTAAATGCTGAAATAGAAAACATGCCCTAGTCAAACTCCTCTGGTGGTACGTTTGATTGTAAAACTTTTTCTGTAGATGCTGAATCCAACTGCAGTTTTCTAGCTTCCAAGGGCACGCCTGTCCTTTGTTGTGGCAAATGACAAGAGGACAGGGGCATGTGAGCTTCTGGCCCCCTGTACTGCAGGGGATGCTGTTAGGGTGCATGTGTCACTCACCCCTCACTTCAGTGGCTAAACTATGCCAGCCTGATCCCAGAGTGGGGGCCTCTGGAGTCAAGGATAGTAGAGGACAAATATGAAATTTTCTCCCAGGGTTTCTCCCTGCCCAGAAGGATCCGTTAGTCCAGATGAGAAGGGTGTGATGGATATTTCCACATGAGGACTTCTGGTTTATGTCTCGAATGTCAGACAAATGTTTGAAGTCTGGTGGGAACTTGAATCACAGGTGGAGACTTTTCATATAACCATGCATCCCTTGACAGTTGTGTTTACAAGTGGACAGACTTCCTCTCCCAGGATCCTATGAAGAGTCTTAAGGATCTGTAGGACAGTATCTCTGGGAAGGATAAGGACAGTGGCTCCTCCCCAATACACCATTCCGAATCTCAAGGTATCCCTTCTTCTAGGGACACCCTATGCTTATGAAGTCCACCATATATTAACCTGTGGCTTATTTTCCATCCCCAGTAAATGCCTGCATCTGTTCTGAGTGAATGGATCAGGTTATTAAATGTGCTCTTTTTGCAGCCTGGAAGCAGCTAGACTCTGTTGCTGTGGCCCAAATGAAGGCAGTCTTATTTTGTTAGGCATAGACTGAGAGAATCCCTGACTCAGAAACTCATGGGCTAACTTCTGCATGATGTCTTCTGTTCTGCATCAAAGAAACCACAACACTTTGCCACCAAGAAAAAGTCGAACACTGGAGGGAATAAGTAAGCAAGGTGTGCCATGCTGGGGCTTAGACATCTCACTTTTTGTCTCCCCTGTCCAAATTCCGTCCCTCCCAGTACCAAGCAGTAGAGAAGCTTTCAATTGTCCCCTGATTTTGGCTGAAGGAGGAGGTGGTTAAGACCCTCTCTTCAATGCTTACCAAGGTGTTGGCTATTGTAACCAAAGTCTTGAAAGAGAACAACTTGTGTGTGCTTCCATACCGGGATAACTTGTCTCCTTTTGACCCCGTCAAGGGGCAAGTACTGCCCGATTACATCTTAGTGAATTGTTTTTATTTGTATGGAGCTGAATGCTGCACATTGTTAGCTGTTCCTGCCTGTAGAGATAGATGAGGATAAACTTTGTTGGAATCCTTCCATTAGGTGACCATAAACTGGGAATTTTTCTCTGATCCCATCTCACTGGGGAGAATTCCTTTCTGATCCTATCCCAGAGGAGGATCTATGGTTAATCATTGAAAGAAATCAACGTTGAGCAGCTATTCATCGAATGGTAATCATAGAAGGGTCATCCATCAAGCATGGAGTTGTGAGATGGGGAAGTAACTATTTGGCCAACACTTCCCTGTCTCATGCACAGCAATATTACAAATCTCTTTTCCCCACTGTAGTGTGGTCTCGGAGTTGGTATTTATAGTTTGAGGGGGACAAAGCCCCCTTCCCCACCTGGGTGGGTTTGAAATACTACCTTGCATGAGATGGGGAAGTGCTGGCCAAGTAGTTACTTCCCCATCTCACAACTGCACATTTGATGAATGGCTGTTCGATGATTTCCATTCGATGAGTAGCTGTTCAATATTTCTTTCTTTCGATGATTAACCATAGACTCCTCAGAGGATTGCCTTTCATAAATGCAGAGCTTGACAGCTTTCCATTGTTGGTCATTCCTGCCCATGGAGTGGGCCTGTCCTGAGAGTGGGCACAATGAAGAGTGTACGCCTGGTCATCCCCCATCTTCTCTGCCTCTTGGCCACCACAGTTATCTTCTTGGTGTTATTTGCATACCTGTGGATGGATTTGTTACATTGGTCTGTGTGATTTTAGTAGATGTTCTTTGTGTTTCACTGTTGCAGTTCTCACCTGTGGGTTATCCCTGCTGTGGTAGCCCTCTGCCTGCCCGAATACCAGAGTCATTGTTTTTCTGCTTCGGCTGCTGTTGTTTGTTGACTGACATCAGGTTATCAGTGCTGTAAAGCAAGGCAGCCGATGCCATTACTTCAGTCTTTCTTGCCATGGAGCCCATAGCAGAAGCAGTTTGCAAGTCTGCCGGTTGTTTGCTACCAGAGTTCGAATTACAGCTGAAAACATCTAAAGCTAAGTACCCAGTTAGGGATCTTTTTTCTTGCACTAACCAATGTCAGAAAAAGTTAACAGTTGTCTTGCTTGTGGAAAACAGATCCCACACTGAGACTTCACTTCATACTGCGTCACTTGTTTAGGCCCAGATGACGACGTCCCTCCATTGCTGGTTCTGTGCCCTCTTTAACGCGAGAACCATTCGTCGTAGAGCTCTTATTGTAGACGGGTATTTTCGTAGTCAATCTTCGTATTCCGAAATGGCATCCATCAGCCAACAATCCGTAGACATTCTGAAAAAATGTAGAGATAAAGATAGAGACAGACCACACAAAGTTAAGCCTTCCAGTGACGCTACCGCTAAGCAGGTAGTCAGTTCTCCGGAATTCAGTGAGGTGCTTTCGCAGCCCCTGATGCCTGACATCTATGCAGGCCTCTACTGAGACCCTTTTGGAGTCCGGTATGCCGCAGAAATCTTCATCTTCCAAGCCTTTGGTTGTCTCTACCTCGATTGAGTCCGCAGCCGCAACGCGGGCACCGGCTTCCGAGGAGGCCTTTCACACTACCGATTCTAGACAAAAACCGACATCTTCTCATCTGACTACCGTTTCTCTCAGACCAATGGATACTTAGGCCTAGAAGCCAGGCCACTCCTAGAAAATCTACCTCTAGCCACCATCTTACTCTTGCTCCACCACCCCAAGCCCAAATACTTAAGATGGTGGAAGGTCTTATCTCCCTTATCAGGGGCAGTCAGGCCACAACTTTTAAAAGGAAAAGACACCCTTCTCCTGAAGTAATGACAGCAGGATTCTGAGGAATCTGATTATTCCGATTTTGAAGAGGAACAGCAACCTCTGACTGCTTATGAGGATTCAAATGCAGTGAAATGCATTCCTTCTGCCTCTCCACCAGAAGACCTTTCCTTTGGGGAAACCCTTCACACCCTCAGGGAGCATTTCCACTGAGAATCTCAGGACTTCCCTCAGTCTAAAAAAAGACTAAGACAGTTTCTAGACCTGCCTCAACACAAACACCTGGCCATCCCCCCATCTTAGAAGTGGTGGATGATATTTTCCATGAATCCAGCTTAGCCCCTGATGTGCTCCCACCTGCTCCCAGTAAACCTGACAGGTATTACGGAGTACCACATTCTCACAAATACTCATTACACAGGGACCTAAAGGAGCTAAGACTAGTTCTGCCAAGAATCCTATTCCTTCTGACAAGGATTCCAGAGCACTGGACAGATGGGGTAAAAAATATAAACACCTGCAACCTTAGCTATCAGAGCGCTCAACTGTCAAGTCCATATGTTAAATATCAACAGCACACTTTGGAACTATTAAAGCAAAGTATTTCTGCCTTTTCTGACTGTGCCTGTTCAAAAGAGTTAGCAGATTTACTGCACTCTACTTGTCAAGTGGCCAAACACTCATTACACTGTGGATATGATGCCCTAGAAGCTTCTAGCAGAGCCGCAGTGTCAGGATCTATCATTAGGAGACATGCATGGTTGAAGGAACAACCTCTCCCTGATCATGTCAAGTCTAAATTAATTGATGCACCCCTGGATAAGGACTGCTTGTTTGGAGTAAAAGCAGAAGAGGTGCTTAAAAAGATGGAAGACAAAGCAAAATGTATGCAAACAGTAAAAGATTTATTTCAGGTTCAACCTTAAAGGTTCAGCAGGAACTTTCCCTCTAAGCACTGGTCCTTTCCCGCACCTAGCAGACATGGGCAAGGTAAGCCACGCAGGGACACACCACACAGGCCCCTATCCCAAGGACAGCAGAGAACCAAACAGTAAACCAATTCCGCCCCAAAGGCAGGGAGTTCTAAGCCATCCTTCTGTGGCAAAAACTCTCAATGACTCCCCCCCGCCCTCTTTTCACTCAGCAAAAGCTAGGAGCAAGGCTCTCCCTCTGCAAAGAAAATTGGCTTTCTGTAACAAAGGACCAATGGGTCTTAAAGATCATTTTTCAGGGATACCGATTCTCTTTCAGTGAACTCGCAATTCCAAGAGGGTACCCAGACTTACCTCCAAATCAGTAGGCAGAGGCATTGAAACAAGTCCAAACTCTCATATCCCAGGGGGCAGTAGAACCTGTTCCCACAGATCAAACAGGCAAAGGGTTTTATTCAAGACTGTCCCTTGTTCCCAGAAAAGAGGGCACTTGGCGTCCCATCCTGGATCTATCCATTCTGAACACCTCCCTGGTGGTCCCCAAATTCAAAATGCTAACGTTGCAGCAGCTGCTACCTATGCTGACAAAACATTCCTGGTTAGTGACCCTAGACCTAAAAGATGCCTACATCCACATCCCCATAAGGGAATCCTGCAGAAAGTTCCTGCACTTCAGAGCAGGCTTGCAACACTTTCAGTTCTCTGCGCTACCCTTTCGTCTGTCTACTGCTCCCAGGGTATTGACCAAATGCATAGCCTCGACCATAGCATTTTTTAGATAGAGAAATATATAGCTTTACCCTTATCTTTGATGACTGCCTCATTCAGGCAGTGGGCAAAGAAAAGCTGCTCCACGACCTCCTCTTTGTCAAAACCCTCCTAACTTCCTTAGGGTTTACCATGAACAAGAAGAAATCAAAGCATACACCCTCCAGGAGGATCATTTTCTTGGGAGCACTTCTGGACACAGCATCCCAAATGGCCTTCCTATCCCCAGAAAAGCAGAGCTTCCTGCATCTCTGCTTTACCCAGCTGGCTTCCAGAAGTCACCTCATGGCGATGAAGTTCCTGCAAGCCTTGGGGTACATGGTATCTTGCATTCTTCATCCTCCACCCTACCAGGCAGACCATCACCACCGATGCCTCAGACATTGTTTGGGCCACTCACCTAGCAGGCAGGTGCACCCAAGGACTTTGGGATGCCCAGCACCTTCCCTTACACATCAACCAGAGGGAAAGGAAGGCAGTACAAAAGGCTCTGACATCCTTCAAACCTCATCTCAGCCAGGGGTTCTCCTTATTGAAACAGACAACACCACAGTAATGTGGTACATCAACAAACAGGGAGGGACCCAATCTTACCCTCTGTGCAGGCTAGCCATGTACCTCTGACTGACAGCCTCCTCCATGGGATTACACTTAATAACCCAATACCTACCAGGGATCAACAACACCCTGACAGACCACTTAAGCAGAAACTTATGGACCCGCATGAATGGCAGCTCCGCAGAAAAATCTTTTTGCAAGTCACTCAGGAGTGGGGAACTCCAGAGGTGGATCTCTTTGCTTCTCGCCTCAACCACCAGATAAAGAAATTCTGTACCAGGGAGTATCGCCACGTGGCGTGGAAGGTGGATGCCTTGAACTTCCCCTGGAACTCCCTCTTTGTGTACGCATTCCCTCCTCTGCCTCTTATTCCCAAGGTACTGATCAAAATAAGGGAGGAGAGACCAACGGCCATCCTCATTGCTCCAGATTGGCCCAGACAGCATTGGTATAACTTACTGCGGAGCCTGACATCACAGCCTCCCAGGCAGCTTCCCCTGATCTCAGACCTCTTGACTCAGGTGGGGGGGGGGTGCTGCACCCAGACTTGCAGACTCTCAAACTGTCAGCATGGCTAATACTCTAAAAGAAAACAAGGGACCCCTGTTAAGCAAATAGGTCCTAGACATTATCACAGAGGCCAGAAGGTCCAGTACCAGAAAATCTTATGCAGGGAAATGGAAAATATTCTGCTCCTGGAGCCAGTCCAGAGGGGGCAGTTCCTCTCAACCTTCCATCCCTCTTATCCTGGCCTATTTAACAGAGTTGCTCAATAGTGGCCTCTCCTTCTCTTCTATTAAAATCCACACCTCAGCCATTTCAGCTCTTTTCAGTACAGACCAGCCCCTGTTCTCACATCCTTTGATTAAACAATTCCTCAGAGGGGCTTTTAATATCAGACCTTCCAGAAGTCCACCCACACCAGCCTGGGACCTGAGTTTTGTTTTGGAAAAACTAACCTTACCACCCTTCAAATCTGCTGCTTCAGCAGAACTGAATTACCTCTCCTGGAAGACTGCTTTCCTACTGGCTAACACCTCAGCCGGAAGGGTTTCAGAACCTGATGGCCTTTGAACCCCTCATCATTTTCCATGTAGACAGGGTCTCCGTGAGGACGAGCCCCTCCTTTATGCCCAAGATGGTATCTAATGTGACTCTCAACCAGGCCATACATCTACCCACCTTCTTCCCTAACCCTCAAAACAAAGGGGAAAGAATTCTGCACTCACTAGACATGCACAGACAGCTCAGATACTACCGGACGATACTAAACCCTTCAGGAAAACAGACCAGCTTCTTGTCGGCTTTGCCCCAGGGGCAGAGGGGAAGCCAATTTCCAAGCAAACCATTTCCAAATGGATATCACACTGTATCCATTTCTGCTACAGATTGCATGGGAAACCACCCCCTAAGTCTCTTCGTACCCATTCCACTAGGACAGCCTCCACTTCCACAGCATTCCTCAGAGGAGTTCCACCAGGGACATCTTGGAAGCTGCCACCTGGACCTCTGTCCATACCTTTACAAAGCATTACTACCTACCTCTTTTCTCTAAGGCTAGGGCAGGGTTTGCCTCTGCACTTCTGCAGAGCATGCTTAGCCATGCCTAGGTCTCTAACTAAACCTTCCGCCAGTCTCCTCAACTTTGGGAATCCTTCCACAGGTGATGACTGCAACAGTGAAACACGAAGAACATAGTACAGTTGTGTACATTTACCAAAAATGTAGATATTTGAGTGTATTTATTGTTACACTCGTGGTTTCCCTCCCTCCTTCCCCCTTATATTTTCTTTCCTTAGGGAGACATAAGATTTTTATGGTGGCTTTTAGCCACCAGGTTCACTTTACCATATTTCCTTGGGCTTCTGTCTGGTTAGGGCAAGAAAAACTGATGTAATGGCGTCGGCTGCCTTGCTTTATAGCACTGATGATTTGACATCAGTCAACAAGCTACAGCAGCTGACGCAGAAAAACATTGACTCTGGTATTCAGGCCGAGGGCTACCACAGCAGGGATAACCCACAGGTGATAACTGCAACAGTGAATACACTCAAACATCTACATTTGTGGTAAGTGTACACAACTGTACTTTACATAGTCACTGTGGACACATGGATTGTCTGTTACTGTCAGGTACTCCTGCCTGACCATGAAGTAGTGGGCTGTCCCCAACAGCCTTCAGGTAAGGCTCCCATTCATTCACCCAGACTTGTAGATAGTGATGATAGATGCTTCACTAATGGGTGGGGGGGGGGGTACTACACTTCAGCCATCTTTCAACTAGAGTAGAAAGCATGACTTAAGGAGGTTCAGTCATGGTTACTAACAGAGAAGTTGAAGGTTTTTTTCCTGAAAGCCCTCCTTGATATGGGTAGAAGGCACCTTTCCTTTCCTAAGAAAGAATTCGCCAGTTAAAACTCCGTTTCCAGATCTGACCAAGGATTAATTAGAATATGACAACAAGGGAAATGCTCGGGTCCATGAGTCATGTGTCAGCATTGGATCTATCTTGATAATACCCTTTGCCAGGCTGTATGTGTAAAGAGACATTTCTGAAAACCGAATTGCCACCACACATGGATGGAACTAAGGCCAGACAGACTAGTGAGCTTGCCACAGGGGGACCATATCTTGACAACACGTGTCTGATCTTGCGAGAGTAATGCACCTAGCATAACCGTCGATGTAGGGGATGTAGAGCTGCACCACACAGAACAAGCACGTCACTGTGATAGAAGTGGAGTTCCTGTTGGAAGTAAAAGCTTTTAAATTGACAGCAGAGATTTTGAAAGTCTTCACAGTCAATGTAGTGATTTGATACTTTAAAAAATGGACACACACACACACTTATCAGTTATGTAGACTGACCTCCCTATTGATAGCATGGAAATTGGCAGTCTACCTAGGTCTGCAGTGAAACCTGTTGTGTTCTTTCAGCCAAGAATGAATTTGCATTCAAACTGAGTGTGGATCAGCATCAAAAGATCTGCAGTAGACAAGTCTTATGTCTGAAGAAGGTCATCATTTGCAAACATTTTGCTCCAGGTTCCCATCCAGAAGGGCCTAGGTGATGGACACCTGCATCATCCCATGGCATGGGATTTTATTATTACCAAGTGTGATCCAAAAACTCAAATGAGGTAGGGCCAGTAATTTGCTGGTGGCTTCACTTTGGCCCAGATAGCCATGGATGCACAAAGGTTAATTTAGTACAAGCTTGCTACACACTTAGCTGCAGAGCTACTGATTGTGACAATTTTTCCTCCAGATGTGACTAAAATACCAGCCCTACAAGACCTTGAATAAGTACATTTTGCATTTCTATGGGATTTACTTTACTAGCTGTACACATTTTTGGTGATTATTAGTAATCTAGCTGAGATAAGCTAAAAACTGAAAACAGAGAAAGAACCTAGCCATTTCTAGGCCTCTTAATTGCTGTAGAACCTTGAAGACTGTCAAATTTGCTATTGGTTATTGTTCTCATTTGAATGTTTTCAACTTTTTTGTGTTGCTATAAATTACCTGAGTTTGCATGACCACATTTAACCATGTACTGCGTAGACACAGGTATCTTGAGCCATATTTTTCCTTCTACCACCTAACCTCCCTAAATCACTATTGATTAGTGTGACTAGCAATCTCTGTAATTTGGACAGCTGTCTTCAGGTGCACAACAACCTGCACTGCTCACTACATAGTAGCCTATAGCTGCTCTACTGTAGCATACTTAGCTTGTAGTTAGCAATTGCTGTGTATAGTGCTTTATTCTGTAGTTACTTTACTGTGGAGGAAATTACTAGATGTGTTAAGTCCAATATTTATTTTATCTCACTTAACTGAATATAATACTTTGTGTATTCAAACTAATTCTCCAAACCCCTAGACTACACAGGAAGTCCAACCTGCTTGTCTTCCTTTTGCCAGCCTCATAGCACTTAGTATCCTTACGCAATGTAGCAGTTGTATGATGCTCACAGATGGTGAATTTTTACTTGGTATAAGACATTCTGTTTGTGACAGATGCAGTTATTTAACTTAGAGGCCTCAGTATGACAAAAGGACACAGACTGTGAGCAGCATACACTTCATAACTCTCTGCCCCATCCTACACTAAAATGTCTTACTCAGAGATGATGGAAAAGTCTTTGCCAAAGTTTCCTAGCTCCACAAAGACCGAGTCTCAACAAAAAATCTAACAGCAATTCACATTCTGGCACACATCATTCTCCAAGAATGATGCCCAGGTACAAATAAAAGGTAATTGACTGCAATAATTTCTAAATAGTTGATGTTCGAGGGGACAAAGTATGTGCCAGCTTGGGATGAGGTTCTTGACAGTCCTACTTGCTTTCCACTTCTCTTTCCAAGGTTTCTGCATACTGGCTGCAGTCCTTGCTGCCCCCGTACTGGCTTTTTCAGTCAGAGTCCAGCTAATGGACAAAGCAGTTTGACTAACATATCAAGTCCAAAACAGGATCACATTAAAGTAGCTCTACCTGCTGCCAGACATTTTAACAAAATGCAAGACCTTGGGGCCCTTCTGCATTTGGAGTACATCCATGTCTGTGTAATCACCTAAGCCTGGATTAAATTCTGAGAAAGCACTCCAAGCATACCTGGGCTTTGCACCTACCTTACTTTTAGGCCTGATGCTAACCATGGTGGTATCTGCATATTTTGTTACAGGCTATATCACCAGATACCCATAGAGGGAGTTTGTTGAGCTGTAAATTGCACTAAACAAAACCAGCTATCTGTTTGCAGCCTGTTGTTACAGGACACCCCCTGTGTCTCCTGAAAGTCACATAAAGTTCCTAGTTGTAATTGATAAACTCTCTATTAAAAGAAATGTAATTATATTGTGAGGTTTTAACTATCTGTCAGTAAACTGGGGCACCTATACCTCAAATTTCGAATCCACCCAAAAATTCTTAGATTTCATAAACAAAAACTCCCTGGAGAAGATTGTTAGCAAACCTGCTAAACTAATGCCTTTTGGCTTTTCCCGGTTAGGGGTCGTCACAGCAGAACTCCGGTCCGCTAATGATTGGCAGTGGATTTTTTATGGTGCCAAGTTGCCAGCCCAACACCCAACCTTCAAAGAAGGCACACCCATTCACGCACGCACCTACCTGTATGTCTTTAAATGTCACTTGACCGCGGGGAGGACATGCAGACTCCACACAGAAGGTGCTCCAGCCGAGAATCAAACAGGAGAAGCTCTTGCCTGTGAAGCAACAATGCTAACCGCTGCACCACCGCGGCTTTTACCAATCCTGTTAAAGGACAAAATATTTTTATCTGATGCTTACAGATACATTTTTTTAATTTACTATTGCCATGATTTCTCCTTCCCTGGTTAAGTCTGATTGTAAACTAATGACCTTCACTATTAAAACCTCTAAATCTGAAGATAGTAGTATCACAAAAAAATCTACTGTATGGAAAATATTCTTGACCTGGTCCTTAATAAATATACTATAAAAGCATGCAAGGCCACCAACAAACAACCAATAAAATAAACAGGTGGCCAGGTGTAAGGTACACTAAAACGAACACAAGGAGGGGATGGCAAAATGATGAATTCAAACAGTTTATTGAAAGATTAAGCACTTTCATCCTGCTACTCTCAGGACTTCATCAGAATAAAATCTAATACTCAACCCTCTGCTTAAATAGTATCCTAGTTCATTAAATTAACAAAAAAATTTAATGTGCACATATTTATTGCTTCTTAAAAGAGACAGTGTATGTAATCAGCATTGTAAGGCATGTCTGTATGCTGTGCCCTAATGGAGAGGATATATGTCACAGTACAATAAAAAAATATATAAATTGCTTCCAAAATCAGTCTTAAGTAATGGTTTGAAAAACAGTTCCATAAAACATTTAGTTTGAAGCACCATATTAAAAAGTTTTGAAAAAATGAATTAAACTTGAATTATAATAAATATAAAAATAGTTTAAAAAGTGTTTTTGACGAATTATAAAAATGTAGTGTTTTTGTAACTCTAAATTGATATATCTTAAGCCAGTAATTCAGATTAAACAGGAATACAAAAATGTAGGTAAAGAACTCTACAGTTCAACTGCCCTGCACTTTAATACAGGTTTCATAGAAATATTGTTATTTAAGTCAGGGTAAGTGAAAGCATTTAATCTAAATTGCCACAACAGTTCATAATATTGTAAAACATTCTCGCAGTCACCTCCCCTAGGGTCCATATCCACCTGTTCAAAAATACCAAATAAAAATTCATTATGGAAGTTTATAAGTAAAGAATGTTTGTAAAGAGCGTTGTTCATTCTTAATTTTAATACTGTACATGTGCTCATATATTCATTTCTTAAATGCTCTTTCCAATATAAAAACAAGTAAATTTTTGACAAATTACTAAAATTATACCTTTACTGGCACAATTCCCTTTCCTGAGAATTATGTTACTTCAGGTTGCATTTGCCAAGGTAATGCTCTCACTTTCTAAAATATATCGACATTGCTCACAGCTCCCACATTTTTTAGTATGTATACTTTATTTTTTTTTCTGTGGTGATCATTCATTTCATACAGCTTTTTAAGGTTGTGTCCATCTTTGACACTAATTGGGGTTCGTTCCTAAAACCCCTACTATATCAGGGTTGTATCTTAACATACTCCAGTTTTTAGAAATCTCCTTAATTTTTGGTGATTTGGTGCCATCAAACTCTGTACTTAAAGTGGTTTATATTTAGCCCCCCATCCTGGAAGTACTTCCTGTGCAATGTTAGTCACCAAGTCTTTAGGGTAACCAGCAGTGATAAACTTGAAATATAATCAATTTCTTTTATTATATCATCATGGTGGGAGGTCATTCTAGCAGCCCGAATACATTGCCCTTTCACCGAACTTTTTTTCTGACTAATAGGATGGGCACTGGTGAAGGGCAAGTAGGTTTTCTAGGAAACCTTGGCCTTAAATCTACCTTCGAATATGTCAGTCCTAGTAACTAAATAATTTATTACACTGTTATGGTAACTGTATGTGAATTTCAAAAACGTAGTAGTGTTACTCAAATAATTGATAAATTCATATAAACGTTTTCTGTCATCCTAGTAGAGTCAAGTTTGGATGTATTGGGGCTCAAGCTGCTCCCATTGTAACCCCCTTATACTGTCAGAAGGTTCCCCCTCAAAAAATATAAAATTGTTTTCCAAAACTACTCTAGTTAATTCAGCCAACAAATTTATGTCACGACCCTTCAGTGAGTCAAAACTAGAAAAGCTTTTGTAGAAAAACTCTAAACCCTCATCTAGGGGTATAGAGGAAAAAAGGTCAACAATATCAACTGTTAAACGATATTCACTGTTATTAAATATGGGGTAAGTCTTCCCAAAAAGTCCCAAGAGTCCCTTAACATATGAGGCTTCATATACATAATAAACTTCAGGGACTTATCAATGTTAACAGCTGTGTGATGGGTTTTTGACCCCCTTGCAGCTACTGTTGGTCTAAACAGTGGATTAACAATGTTCTTCCGTATCTTTGGAATCCCAAGAATGGAAGGGATTCTGGGTTTGTTGACTTTCAAAAATGTGTACGTTTTGAAAAATATTCTCTCTTTGATCAGTGAATCTTCTAAAAATAAATCCATCCTATGATATGCAATGTTAATTTAATTTCTAGAAATCAAAGAATAAGTGGTGGTACCATGGAGGATGTGAAACGTGGTGGTAGAATAATCTATCGCATCAAATAAAACTGTCCCCCTCTCCCTTGTCAGGCTTCATAATTCTGATGTTAGGATTATGGACTAGATCTTTCTCTTTATATGTCAAGTTATATGATCTTTGTAGAGTGACAGGGTCTTATCTGTGGACAACTTGTTTATATCCGCCATAGAAGCTGATTAAAACACCTGCAAGGTGGGGTGAAGGGAGGGTTAAGACTTTTTCTGTGTGTAGTCCCCTTGTCGTTATCACATGTTCTTTCTGTTCCATCAAAAGTAAGGGCCAATTTTAATTTTCTAATAAATATTTTAAGCTCTGTTAACATATCACAAATATTAAATTTACCAGATGGTACAAATTGTAACCCTTTTTCATCAATAGAAAAGTGCTTGGGAGTAATTTCAACAGTGCAATAGTAATAAATATGATAACCATTAAATGTAGGTGTCACTCCATCATCATATACCACTTATAACCAAGACTTTGTTTTTCTCTTTGCTTTCCCTGGCAGTTTTGCCTTTCCTTTTACCATCATAAAATTTGAATTAAGATGAGTAGTTTCTTCTTGCCTATTAGAATCTTCAAAGGGGGAAAATCTTCTATATCAGGGTTACTATCATCGATTGTGAAAAACTGCTTATTACCAGTTTGCAAGCCACCATTTTGTTTAACATTATCACCATTCGTGTCATAAAAACTCCTTGTTCCGGTACTTTTCCCCTTTGTTTTTTTTTTTTGTAAAATTTGAGTGGGTAAGCTGCCTTGTCTTATTACATTAAATCCTAAAAGCTTATTTTCCATACGTTTAATAGTCTCCTCATATCTTCAATCAATCTTACTGAAAGCATTTTCATAAGAGTCCCTATGATAATCAAATAACAAATCATCCCTAATTGTGTTATTTAAAATGTCAGCATCACATAGCTTACCAGTTTCACACTTATGTTTAATTATTAACTGCATCAATTCCAAACCATGTTTATCAAATAAATTCATAAAATCTTTCACCATTTTATCATAATCTAAACCGTTAGGGAATTTAAATACACGGAAGCCCTGAGGCACTACCTGTCTCTTAATGCAGTCGTCAAGATACATATTGTTTAACTTTAAGCTTTTCAATTTTAAAAGTCTGTTTTCTAGAGTATAAATACTGTCTTTTAAAGAAACCACATTAATAATCGTATTTTTAGAGTGTATAAAACAATTTGAAGTGTTGCCAAAAATATTCTTGCCTTCATATGAATTAGTAAAGTTTTTAAACTACTAAATTTTTAAAATTGTATGCCAGCTCATTCAAAGGTAAGCCAGCCAAAACACCAGCTTGCTACAATATTTGATTTACAGTACCTTGTTTAAAAGCCGCTCACCCGCTGCCATCCTCAAGGGAAGAAAACCCTCTCCCAGCTGCTGCAGCTGAAAAACTTCCTGAGAACTACAACACTGAGACAAAACTTGTGAGGTGGAAGGCATGTCTTCTCGACGCCCTTGCATACAATTTTATGAAGGTGTGATGAAATTATTAAACAGAAGCAAAAGAAGTTATTTAGGGATTTAAAGCAATATGCAGACAAGGTAGTTTACCCACTCAAATTTTACAAAAACAAAGGGGGAAGTACCTTAACGAGGAGTTCTTATGATATGAATGGTGATCATGTTAAACAGAATTGTGGCTTGCAAACTGGTAATAAGCAAGTTTTTACAGTCAATGATACTAACCCTGATACAGTAGATTTCCCCTCTTTCATGAGTGATGGTAAAAGGAAAGGCAAAATCACCAGGGAAAGCGAAGAGAAAAACAAAGACCTTGGGTATAGTGGTACATGATGGAGTGACACATATGTTAAAAGGTTATCATAGTTGTAACTATAGCACTGTTGAAATTACCCCCAAGCACTTTTCTATTTTTGAAAAAGGGTTAAAATGTGTACCATCTGATAAATTTAATATTCATGATAGAGCTTAAATTATTTATTAGAAAACTGAATGTGGGCCATATTTTTGATGGAACATAAAGAACATGTGATAATGAAAAGGAGACTATACACAGAAAAAGGCTTCTTAATTCTCCACTTCACTCCACCTTGCAGATTTTTGAATCGGTTTGTATGGCAGATTTATACAAGTTCTCTACAGATGACCCTACAAAGGTCATACAACTTGACATATAAAGAGAAAGGATCCTGGAAGGCCTATTCTGTAATCCTGCCATCAGAATTATAAAGAATGACAAGGGTGACGGGGCAGTTTTGTTTGATGCTATAGATTATTCATCCACCATGTTTCACATTCTCCATGATACCACCACTTATTCTTTGAATTCTAGAAATGAAATTAACATCGCATTTCGTAGGATAGATTTATTTTTAGAATATTTACTGGTCAAAGAGAGAATATCTTTCAAAACATACAAATGTTTGAAGGTCAACAAACCCAGAGTCTCTTCCATTTTCAGGATTCCAAAGAGTCATTAGAATATTGTTAATCCACCATTTAGACGAATAGTAGCTGTAAGGGGGGTCAAAAACCCTTCCCATTGCTGTTTACATTGATATGTCCCAGACGTTTATTATGCATATGAAGATATACATGTTAAAGGACTTTTTGGGAAGATTGACCCCAGACTTAATAACAGCGAATATTGTTTAACAGTAGATATTGTTGATCTTTTCTCCGCTATACCCCTAGGTTAGAGTTTAGACTTTTTCTGCAAAAGCTTTTATAGTTTTGAATCATTGAAGGTTTGTGACATAAATTTGTTGGCTGAAATAACTAGAGTAGTTTTGGAAAACAGTTTTATATTTTTTGAGGGGGAAACCTTCCAACAGAATAAAGAGTTTGCAATGGATGCAGCTTGCACCCCAGTATACGCAACTTGGTTCTACTAGGATGGGAGAAATGCTTATATTTCACTCAAACTTCTGGCCATCCATTGTTATATTTGAGATTCCTGGATGATATCTTCATCCTATGGGGGATACACCTGAAGATGGTATTTGTGACTTTACTATTTGAGTAACACTAGTACTTTTTTGAAATTCACATATAGTAACCATAAGAGTGTAATAAATTATTTAGATACTAGGACTGAAATATTTGAAGGTAGATTTAAGTCAAAAGTTTATAGAAAACCTATGTTTAGCAACTCATACTTCCCCTTCACAAGTGCCCATCCCATTAGTCAGAAAAAAAATGTTTGGTGAAAGGGCAATGTATTCAGGCTGCTAGAATGACCTTCCACAAGGATGATATAATAAATAAAAAATAATTATTATGCTTCAAGTGTGTTGTATTGATAGGGGTTACCCTAAATACTTAGTGATTAACATTGCACAGAAAGTACTTATAGGGTGGGGAAGTAAATGTAAACCACTTTTGAGTGCAGAGTTTGTTGGCCCCAAGTCTGACATCAACATTGACGATAACAACTTTGATAGAGCTATGGTAGTGGAGTTTGACTATGCTGCACCAAAAATTAAGGAGATTATTTCTAAAAAACGGAGTATGTTAAGGTACAGCCGTGATATAGTATGGATTTTAGGAATGGACCCCAAATTTGTGTCAAAGACAGTGCACAACCATAAGAGGTTGTATGAAATGAATGTTCACCACAGAAAAAAAAGTATAGGAACTAAAAAATGTGGGAACTATGGGAAATGTCAATATATTTTAGAAAGTGAGAGCATTACCTTGGCAAATGCAACTCGAAGTAATGTAATTCTCAGGAGAGAGAGAATTGTGCCAGTAAACAAATAATTTATTTAGCAATTTGTAAAAAAAAAAAAAATACTTGTTTTTATATTGGAAAGATGGAAAGAACACTTAAGAAGTAAATAATATGAGCACATGTAGAGTATTAAAACTAAGAATGTGAACAACGCTCTTTACAAGCATTCTTTATTTAAAACCTCCAGGGATGAATTTTTATTTTGGTATTTTGGAATTGGTGGATATGGACCTTAGGGGAGGTGATTGGGAGAACGTTTTGTAATATAAAGAACTGTTGTGGCAATTTAGATTAAATACTTTCACTTACCTTGGCTTAAATGACCATGCCTCTATAAAACCTGTATTAAAATGTCAGGCAGCTAAACTGTAGAGTTCTTTACCTACTTTTTTTGTATTCCTGTTTAATTTGAATTACTGGCTTATGGTACTGCATGTCAGTTTAAATTTACAAAAAATAGATCAAACTGCATTTTTATAGTCCTTCAAACAAAAACACTTTATTTTTATATTTATTATAATTCAAGTTTAATTCATTCTCAAAACTTTTGAATATGCTGCTTCAAAGGAATCATTCTATAGAAATGTTTTTTCAAACCATTGATTTAATACTGATTTTGGAAGCATTTTATTATTTTATTGTGACATATGTCCTAACCGGGAAAAGCCGAGAGAGAGAATTGTGACATATTTCCTCTGTTAAGTCAGATGATACGGATATGCCGTAAAATGTTGGATATGTACACTATCTCTTTAAGATTACAAATTTTTTTTTATTAATTCAATGAACTTGGATACTATTTAAACAGAAGGTGGAGTATTAGATTTTATTCTGATGAAGTCTTGAGAGTAGCAGGACAAAAGCACCTAATCTTTCAAAAAACTTTTTGAATTCATTGTTTTGGCATCCCTCCATGTATTTGTTTTTAGTGTACCTTGAGTCTAGCCACGTGGTTGTTTTTTTATAGCTTTTTCATGTACAATTCCCCCTGTTTTTTCCTTCCCCTGTTAAGTCAGATCATAAACTACTGACCTTCACCATTAGAACCTTTTAACTTGAAGATGCCAATATCTTAGATTCAAGGATTTCAGATGTACAAATGTCAATAAATTTTATGACGAAGTTTCAAGATTCACTTTTAAATCATAATCTCAGATATTGCCTCAGCAGGAAGCTACATAAAAGAGGTCTTTGCCTACTTAGACAAAGGTATAAAATTGACATTATCTACCAGATCTAAGTATAATGGGAAGTTTAATAGCAAATCAGGGCCCACCAACAAAAAAACGCTAAAAAGCTCAACACCAGCTCTAAAGGCCATCAAGTAAAGGATAACATTAGAAAAGTTGACTAAAATGTAAGAAGAGCTGAGGACAACTACAAATCTTTCTGCTGTCACATTAGGAAACTACAAAATAACACCCAGCAATGCTCAGAACTTATTGAAGACTTTACCTTATACTCTTAGATGATGAACATTACCATCATAAATTGCCAGCTTTATCTCAAAAAGACTATTTAAAGCCCACTTATTCCCGAAGCACTCAGACCCCCACCCCATCATCACCAAAGATCATGTGCTATAGATGCTCTCAAAGACTAAAAACATTTCCTCTGTAGGTACCTGATAGTGTACCATAAACCATTTATCTTGAGTTTAGCCAATTGCTTTGTCTCTGACATTTGGTGTACAGTAGTGTTTATGCCACTCTATAAGGTTGTTCCCACCACTGTCCCCGCGAATTACAGGCCCATCAGCCTATCTCATATGCACTGCCACTGAGCATATTATAACTGACCCAATTAGCTATGACATTAAAAATCTCATCACTCTAGACCCACAGGAGTTTGGCTTTGTTAAGGGGAGAACTTTTTTTAATGAATTTGGTTAGCTATGAAAGAATAATACAAGCTCTTTACAATGGTCATGCTGTACATATGGCATACCTCAACCCGGCCATGTGGTAAGAGGGATAGCAAATTGGCTAAGGGCAGAACCCATATGGTGTGGGCAGCAAGTGCCTCATCTAATAGTATGAAGGTAACTAGTGGTGTTCTGCAGGGCTTAATGCTGGGTTCCTTGTTGTTCAGCATTTATTTTTCTGACCTTAAGACCACAAACCAAGACCTCTAGCTTGCCAGGTGTGTGGATGACTGCTTAGTGAGAGTCATTGTCAAGTCACTTTCAGACACCAAAGTCCTGCAACAAGAACTTACACTTCTGTGCACTTAGTGTGCTCACAGCAGGCTTAAATTAAGTGCTAAAAAGTTTAATATATTAGCATTTGGTAAACCATCCCCTCCCCCAGCATACAGCATAGGCAACATCATACTGCATAATGATAATGTTGTTAGAGACCTTGTTGCATAGTTTGATTCTCCATCTTCTTTGATCATCATGTAACCACAGTAGTAGGGAAGCCCTTAATGCAACTGATCTCCACAGAAATATCTTCCAAAACCAAACAGGCCATTTTCCCATTATATTCATTATTGATCAGGTCGATTATTGAATACAGTGCCCCTTTGGAGATGGACCTCACTAGCCATTTCAGTTAACTAGAAAGACTGCAGAGGTTTTGAAATAAGATCATCAGTAGCTTAAGAACTTTAGATTACCAGCAAAGACTGGAAGCACTGTCCTTTTATTCAGTGCCTTGTAGACTCCTGAGGGAGAGGTATATATTGCCTTCTAAGCCATTAGGGACCTAGTGGACCATGACCTTTTGTAATTTGGCTAATGTAATAGTTCTGCAAATATCAGAACTGAGCCAAATCCTCACCAACATATAAATAAAAACGAGGTGGAGATGGAGAGAGAGAGAGAGGTTCATTACACAGTGCCTCCCCCACCTCTGAAATAGACTCACACTGCAGATTAGGACATGCATCTACCATTTCAGCATCAGATGCGTTTGCCCAGTATTTGGCTGCCCTATTGCACCAGCCATTACTCAGATGGCATTACAGACTAATTATATGGCCTTTAGGCTTATTTCTCGAATCCTCAGAACAGGTCCAGGTCCTCGTCCTCAGCCCAGCCTACTGCAGCCCGTCTCCCAGAGCATTCCTCTTAAGATTGTGTCATGTTCCTTGATTTTCGCATCTTCCTCAAAGAGCTTGTAAGGTTGCAGAGAAGAAGCAATTGGAATTCTCTCTAGACTTCCTAGTAATTGACTGAGATAAGAAGAAGGGGTTCCCTCCCCTGGATCTCTTCTTGAAGACTCTAAAATTGCTGAATGCTTGTGTATTCTGCAAGAATAAGGGTGCAGGCCTGGTGACTCCATTCTGTCCTCCCAAATGAGGATGCAGATGCACCCACGCAGCCCTCCTGAAGATCCCACCACTGGCTGACATCAAGAAAGATGTTACAGGGTGGTCTGGGCAACAGTGACACAGTAGGTCAGTCTCCTACAAGGCAGATCACAATTTTCTAGCTTGTAAGAGGCCACACTAAGTAGCTAAGGAATCCCAAACTGATCCTTTTGTCTCCACAGCAGCCATAAGCAAGACTGGTTCACCCCGGAACCTGTCAGCACATCCATAAGAGAGAATTTAGGAATATGGACAAGTTTGGCCAGCTTTCTTTTTGAATACTGAACAAGCTAGTACACATGTGACATACTTTCTGCATGATTCCAGTGAAATGCTCCGTATGGTGGAGAAGCTACCATATGGGTCCATTGAAGATGGTCTCAATACCCAGGGTACAGCCTCTTAAAACATGATCAGCTTTATGGAATGCATTTGTAACAGTTTATTAGAAGGTGCTACCAGAGTTTAATGATCTAGCATAGTGCTACACTGACGCTCTGGCTAAGATTAATTAATTGACTATGTTGGGGACAGCAAGGTGATCTTTGGTAACCCCTTTTTATGCCCTGATCTGTTCAGTGATGAGGTTACGTGGCACCTTAAAGACATAAAGGAGCAAGGCTGTCACAGCTCTGCGAGTAAAATTTTCATCCCCAATAACGTTCCTATAACAGGGTGCTAAGGAGCCAGCACTTGCAGTGGTTCCAAATCATCTAGCAGGAGAATGCTGGAAGAAGCCAGTCCCAAGTGGGTGAATTCCACTAGAGTTGCCTGCCCAGAAGTAAGATATTCACTGCTGACCTGGAGGCTTTGATCTGCCTCATGGTGGACCACAGTGCTGCTGAAGTGTGTTAGACTAAAATGAGCCACATAGTTTTGAGGGATAATTACAGAACTCTTATATATTACACAGAAACATGGTTTTGAGGGATAATTGTCTGTATGATGTTCTTTGGGTTTCACTGTTACAGTCATTACATATGGGTTATCTGCTTGCAGGTAGCCCTCAGTCGGCCTGATTAACAAAGTCTTGGGTCCTGCGTCGGTTGCTGTCCCTTCTTCCATGATGTCAGGTCATCAGGGGTATAAAACATGCAGCATACGCCATTACATCAGTATTTCTTGCCGTGCGGTGCTCAAAGTAGAAGCAGTTCGCAAGTGCCGGTCGGCCGACTCCTGAAATTTTTGTTTTCGAGTTTCAGAACCGAAGTCTTCAACTAAAGCTAAGTACGTGATTGGGGAAACTTTTTCTTGCTCCTTACCAATGTCAGTAAAAGTTAATAATTGCATTACTTGTGGAAAGCAAATACCTCATAAAGATTTTCATTCGTACTGTATTCCTTTCCTAGGCTCTGACCACGACGTACCTTGCTGTCGGTTTTGTTTTTATTTAATCAGCGCACTATTCGTCGTCGGTATATTTTCGCCTCTAAATATTTTGATTCTCGGTTTAATTATCTAGAAATGTCGTCGGTTAGCCATCCGACTACCAGGATTCTGAAAAAATGCAAAGATAAAGACAGAGAGAGGCCGCCGAGGTCCAAAACTGCCGATGACGCTTCTTCTAAGCCAGTTGCCAGTTCGCCGGTACTCAGTGAGGTTTTTTCTCAGCCCCCTGATACCCGCTACTTCTGATTCGCAGGCCTCTACTGAGACCCATTTGGAGTCCGGTATGCCGCGAGATGCTTCAACTATGGAACCCTCGGATGTCTCTACCTTGGATGGGTCCGGAGCCGCTGTGCAGGCACCAGCTTCTGAGGGTGTATTCAGGCCTATGGACTTGCATATTAAACCAACGCCTCCTTCTTTACTTAGGCCTAAATCTTGATCCATGCCTAAAAAAATGACGCCCAGGCCACATGCTCAGGCCTCTATGCCTAAAAACAAATGATAAGAATGGCTAAAGATCTAATAACTCTAATCAGGGGTAGCCACCTCCCCCTTTCTAAGAGGCCTAGGACTGAAGGTGATTATGAATCTTCTGATCAGGATTCTGTTTTTTCTAATTCTTCTAATGATCTTGATTTGCCCTTATCTACTTATGAAGAATCTGATGCAGAGGACTACATTCTCTCTGCTTCCTCTCCTGAGGATTTTTCTTTTGGGGAAGCCTTACATACTCTAAGGGAGCATTTCCACTGGGAAAGCCAGGATTTTTTTGATTCAAAAAAGAGGCTTAGGGATTTCCTTCTCCTACCTCAGCATAGGCCTTTAGCTATTCCTCCTGTACTAGACATTGTTGATGATGCTTTTTCGGAATCTAGTTTGGCCCCTGATTCCCTGCCTCCTGCTCCTAGAAAACCTGACAGATACTACAGGGTCCCAGAGTCCCACAAGTTTTTTTTAAAAATCCTGTTGCAGATCCAGAGACTATTTCACAGGGGCCCAAGGGCATTAATTCTTTTAATGCTAAAACTCCTACCCCTTCTGATAGAGACTCCAGGGCGCTGGATACATGGGGTAAGAAGGTTTACACTTCTGCAACCTTAGCCATTAGGGCTTTAAACTGCCAGTTTCATATGTTAAAGTATCAGCAATATGTTATTGGACTGCTTAAGCAGAAAATGATTTTGATGTTCTTCATCTCACATTGCTGCAGTCCTTACACTTGGGTATAGCGCTGTCCTCGGTCGGCCCGAATACCAAAGTATATGGCTGACGCCGGTCATGGCGCATTAAACTGACGCCAGGACGTCAGGGTATAAATGCGCATGACCGACGTCATATCCTCAGTCTTTTTTGCCGCGTGGTCCGATGCAGAAGCAAATTTGCGAGTGCAGGTTGGCGTCCTGAGATTTTCCGAAACCGGAGTTTCAGACCGAATCCAAGTTGGCTAAGTACCCCGTTGGGGAATATTTTGTTTTTCTTGCCTCAGTATTTTACCGGATGTCAGAAAAAGTAAATAACTGTATTTCTTGCGGGAAACAGATACCACATAGGGACTACCACAGCTTGTGTATACCGTGTTTAGGGCCTGAGCACGACGTTGTTGGGTGTTCCTCTTGCGCTAGATTTAACAAACGTACCATAAAGAGGAGATTAGACTGCGCTAGGTTAGTCTTGGAAGCGGTGCAATTACAAAATGCCGTCGGATGTTCCGGCGCCTTCTCAAGAAGCGCAAGGACAAAACACCTAGGCCTAGGTTAGAGGCACCAGCCGACCTGGACGTCGGTTCTTTAGAGGGCACGGTTGTGCCAGAGGCCCAAACAGAAGTTTCCCTAGAGTCCCAGGGGGAGACTTTGTTGTTACAGGATGTGTCTTCACAGGAGGTAGGCCAGGCTGAAGGGGCTTCTCAGGTAGCTGTTCTCCCCTCTCTGCCTAAGGTGGTTAGGCCTTCCCCTACTGTTACAAAGGCTTCTTCCAAGAGTAGGCCAGGTTCAGCTGTAGCAGGTGCTCCTCCTAGTACTTCAGGCCCTGTGCCCAAGAGACATATGCTTAAGATGGCTGAAGATTTAATTACTATGATTAGGGGTTCTATGCCCCCTCCTGACAAAAGGCCTAGGGTGGATCCTGAATTTGGGAATTTTGAACAGGATTCTGATATTTCTGAGTCTTGGCTGAGGATTTACAGGAGTTTTCTCATTATTCTGATTCTGATGTGGATGACTCCACCCCTTCTGCTTCTCCTCCTGAGGATTTTTCATTCTCAGAGACTCTCCATGCCATGAGGGAGCATTTTAAATGGGAAGGTCAGGATTTCTCTGATTCCAGGAAAAGACTTAGGGAATTTTTGTTTTTACCTCAGCATAGGCCTTTAGCTATACCCCCTGTACTTTCTGTGGTGGAAGATGTTTTTGCAGAGGCTTCCCTTAACCCTGATTCTTTACCTCCCGCTCCTGTTAAACCGGACAGATACTATAGGGTGCCTGAAGCTCACAAGTATCTTTTTAAAAGCCCTAGGGCAGATCCAGAGACAGTTACTCAGGGGCCTAAAGGGGTTAAGGCTTCTGTGGCTAAAAATCCAGTTCCTCAGGACAAAGAAGCTAGAGCTTTAGACAGATGGGGTAAGAAAGTGTATACTTCTTCAACTTTAGCCATGAGGGCTTTAAATTGTCAATTCCACATGCTGAGATATCAAATCTATCTCCTTTCACAGTTAAAGTCTAAGGTAGATGCTCTGGCAGAAGGTATTGAATGTAAGGAGTTACAAGATCTGGTACATGTGTCTGAACAGGTGGGTAAGCATTCCTTACAATGTGGTTTTGATGCTGTACAGGCCTCTTCCAGGGTGGCTGCCACTGGTACTGTCCTTCGCAGGCACGCCTGGTTACGGGATCAGAATTTAGCTGAGCATGTTAAGTCAAGGATCTTGGATGCCCCTTTACAATCTGATGTGTTGTTTGGTTCGCCTGTTGAAGCAGTTTTAAAGAAAATGGAGGACAAAGCTAAATCTATGCACACTGTTAAAGATTTTTTACAGGTTCAACCACCAAAGTTTAGCAGAAACTGGCCAAGCAAGGCGTGGACATACCCTTCTTATGATTCCCAGTCTAGGGGTAGGTCTAGGCGTGCTAGGGGCAGAGCTCAGGGTTCCTTTAGATCCAGGACAGGGGGCTCACCTGCACAGTCTTCAGGGGAGGGCAGGGGTCAGCCCTTTCGTAGACAGACCCAATGACCTACCTTTTCAACTGCCAGAACCTTCACGTCTCGCAGCACCTTTAGGAGGAAGACTGACACTTTTCAAAGAGAACTGGAGTTTAATTACCCAAGACAGATGGGTATTGGATATCATTCACCACGGTTACAGGTTTTATTTCCATACCTTACCACCGTTCAAGGGCATGCCAGATATTCCGCCCCAACACAAATTGGAAGCTCACAGACAAATATCCATATTGACACAGATAGGGGCCATACAACCGGTGCCTATGGCAGAAAGGGGCCTAGGATTTTACTCTCGCCTATTCCTAGTACCAAAAAGGGGAACACGTGGAGACCAATTCTGGATTTGTCTATCCTCAACACCTTTCTGGACATCCCCAAGTTCAAGATGCTGACATTGCAACAGCTTTTACCCCTCCTGAGCAAGGATCACTGGATGGTAACTTTGGATCTCCAAGAGGCTTACCTTCATGTCCCAATCACTCTAGGCTGCAGGAAGTATCTGCGTTTCGAGCTGGAGATTCACACTATCAATTCTCTGCATTGCCCTTTGGCTTATCCACTGCACCCAGAGTATTCACAAAGGTCCTGGCTCCAGTGATAGCTTTCTTCAGACGGAAAGGAATACAGATCTACCCCTATTTGGACGATTGCCTGATTCTGGCTCAGGGCAAGGACGAACTTCTACAGCATTTAAAGTATGTGATAACAGTGCTAAGATGCCTAGGGTATTCTGTGAACGAAACAAAGTCCAGTCTAGTACCCTCTCAGGACATGTGCTTTCTGGGTGTGAGACTGAATACAGCAGCCCAGATGGCCTTCTTAACCCCAGACAAACAAAAGAATCTTTCCCTTTACTTCCAACAACTATCACATCAGTCCGGGCTGACTGCAAGGACAGTCCTTCAAGCCTTAGGGTTCATGGCATCTTGTATTCTGGTGCTTCCCAATGCCAAACTGCATATGAGGAAGCTTCAATGGTATCTCAAGAATCTATGGACACAGCACTGCCACGATCTGGACACTGTCATTCCAATAATACCTTGCATCCAAAAGGAATTCTTGTGGTGGGCTCAGCAATGTCACCTAAACAAGGGACTTTCTGTGACCTGGCCGGAGGCAAGTCAGATTCTAACAACAGATGCCTCAGACAAAGCTTGGGGGGCTCATCTCAATGGAAAATGGATACAGGACAAGTGGCCTGCCAGACTACAACATCTACATATCAACCTAAAGGAGATGTTAGCAGTCCAGTTTGCATTAACAGCTTTCAAGGAATTACTTCTTCCGGGACAGGTGTTGATTCTAACAGACAACACAACTGTCATGTGGTACATCAACAAGCAAGGGGGTACACATTCTTACCCTCTATGCAGACAAGCAATGATTCTATGGGAAGCGGCTCTCAGTCTACAACTGGATCTTCAGGCTAGGTTTCTGCCGGGGATGCAGAACTCCTTAGCAGATGTGTTAAGCAGGCAAATCATGGATCCCCACGAGTGGAAACTGGATCCTCAGGTATTTCAGCAATTAACAGTGTCATGGGGAACACCAGACATAGATCTGTTGGCTTCTCCTCTAAACCACCAGCTGCCAAAGTTTTGCACAAAAGGATACACCAGGCAGCTTGGAAAACGGATGCTCTTTCTTTCAGTTGGAAAAATCTTCATGTATATGCCTTTCCACCACTTCCTCTACTTCTAAAGGTTCTGCTAAAGGTA
This sequence comes from Protopterus annectens, assembly GCF_019279795.1. Classification (NCBI taxonomy): domain Eukaryota; kingdom Metazoa; phylum Chordata; order Ceratodontiformes; family Protopteridae; genus Protopterus; species Protopterus annectens. The sequence goes on from NC_056726.1 coordinate 809,576,381, forward strand.
AGCCAGGACAAACCAAGAATGATCCTGATAGCTCCAGATTGGCCCCGACAGCATTGGTACCCACTACTGAGAAATTTAATAAGGAAACCACCGTGGCCCCTGCCTTTGATTCCTCAACTGTTGTCTCAAAAGGACGGTCATTTACTCAATGTCAAGCTTCACTCTCTTCATCTCACAGCATGGCATATCCTGTTTTAGCTCATAGCAGGGCTCAACTTCCTCAACAAGTTTTGAATGTGATTATGGAAGCTAGGAGACCTACTACAAGGAAAGTGTATGCGGACAAGTGGAAGAGATTTTTGCTTTGGAGTGCAGCAAAGGGTGTGGATGTTTCTGAGCCTGATTTAAGTGTGGCTCTTCTATATCTTACTGAACTATTGGACAAGGGTTTGTCCTTCTCTTCCATTAAAATTCATGCTGCAGCAATTTCAGCACACTATGACTGTGATCCACCTTTGTTTTCTCATTCCTTGTTCAAGCAATTCCTCAGAGGGGCAAAGAACATAAGACCTCCACGAAGAGCTCCTACTCCAGCTTGGGACCTCAATTATGTGTTGGAAAAGCTCACTCTGCCACCTTTTGAGCCTGCAGCTACGGCTGAGTTAAAATATTTGTCATGGAAGACTGCTTTTTTGTTGGCCATTACCTCTGCAAGAAGGGTTTCTGAATTGCAGGCCCTTATGGCTGTTGAGCCTTTCTTGATCTTCCATAAGGATAGGGTATCCTTACGCACTAACCCTTCCTTTATGCCTAAGGTGGTCTCAAGTGTGTCTTTAAACCAGTCTATTCATTTACCTACCTTTTATGCAGACCCCCAAAACAAGGGGGAAAAAGATCTTGCATACTTTGGACGTGCACAGACAGTTACGCTACTACTTAGATAGGACTAAGGGTTTCAGGCAGTCGCAACAGTTGTTTGTTTCTTTTGCTTTAGGTACTCAGGGCAAGCCTGTGTCAAAGCAAACTCTTTCTAAATGGATTGGATTTTGCATTTCTTTTTGTTATTCTCAGCATGGCAAGCAGATCCCAACAGGGATCAGACCTCATTCCACTAGGGCTACTGCCACCTCTACAGCCTTTCTAAGGGGAGTGTCAACGAAGGACATTTTGGAGGCAGCTACTTGGAGTTCAGTACATACTTTCTCTAAGCACTACCACCTTCCTCTCTACTCTAAATCTAGGGCTGGGTTTGCCACTGCTATTCTACAGGGCATTTTGACAGCTCCTGCTTCTATTTGATTTGCCATCCTCCCTTACCTCTGCTTTGGGAATCTACCCAAGTGTAAGGACTGCAGCAATGTGAGATGAAGAACATAGTACAGTTTTGTACCTACCATAAATGTAGATGTTCGAAGATCCACATTGCTGCAGTCAATTACCCCTCCGTCCCCTCTGTGTTTAGGGGTGGTTGTGTGGTTAGGTTAGTACTTTATTAGACAATTGTTAGAAGTTGTACATAGTTTGGGTGTGGGGGTGTTTAGTGTTTGGTAGTTTTTTGATTTTACCCTGTTTAGGGTCTTCTGACATCTGGGGCAAGAAAAGACTGAGGATATGACGTCGGTCATGCGCATTTATACCCTGACGTCCTGGCGTCAGTTTAATGCGCCATGACCGGCGTCAGCCATATACTTTGGTATTCGGGCCGACCGAGGACAGCGCTATACCCAAGTGTAAGGACTGCAGCAATGTGGATCTTCGAACATCTACATTTATGGTAGGTACAAAACTGTACTATTCCTGACTGTGTGGAAAGTAAGGAATTACAGGATTTAATGCATTCTGCTGAACAAGTTGGAAAACATACTTTGCAATGTGGTTTTGATTTATTAGAGGCCTCATGCAGAGCTGCTGTTACTGGGTCTGTGCTCAGAAGGCATGCTTGGCTTAAGGAGCAATCTTTGCCTGATCATGTTAAAGTTAAATTTTTGGATTCTCCTTTAAATCAGGACCACCTGTCTGGCAACAAGGGTGCGGAAATTCTTAAAAAGATGGAAGATAAAGCTAAGTCTATGCAAACTGTTAAATATTTTTTACAAGTTCAGCCTCCTGGATTTAGTAGGCACTGGCCCTCTAAAAATTGGTCCTTTTCAGCCCCTTCCAGGTCTTCTCAAGCCAAACCCAGACACAGCAAAAAACCCAGGTTTCAATCCCAGGGGACACACACAGAACTAAGCAGTGGGGGGCCTCCACTTCCAAATCTGGGAATAATAAGACTCCCCTTATGGTGAACTGTCTCATTGACTTCCTTTTAAAATTTCCAAACACTTATCAACTGACTGCCCGTTTGGGGGGAAAGATTGCTCTTCATGCAGAGAATTGGGAATTCATTACCCAGGACAAATGGGTTTTAAATATAGTGTCCCAGGGATACAGATTTCACATCCACACATTGCCAACACCAAGCGGGTGGCCGGACCTACCCGGGCAGAGGCCCAAAAACAAGTACTTTCTCTCTTAAGCATGGGGGCTATTCAACTGGTACCAGAAGAGGAAAAGGGACAAGGTTTCTATTCTAGACTTTTCCTGGTACCCAGAAAAGACAATTCATGGCGTCCTATCCTGGACCTGTCTACTCTAAACACCGTTTTGGAGATTCCAAAATTCAAGATGCTGACTCTTCACCAATCACTTCCTATGCCAGGCAAAGATGCCTGGTTGGCAACACTAGATTTAAAAGAAGCATACCTGCACATCCCAATCAGGGAATCATGCAGGAGATACCTACGCTTCAAAGCAGGCTACACACACTATCAGTTCTCTGCACTGCCCTTTGGCTTATCTACTGCACCTAGGGTATTCACAAAGTGCCTAGTTCCAGTTATTGCATTGTGCAGGCAAAGAAATATTCAAATATACCCATACCTGGACGATTGTCTAATTCAGGCAGAAAGCCAGGACATACTTTTGAATAATCTGGCCTTTGTACAAAGGGTTCTAACTTGTCTAGGGTACACCATAAATGAAAAGAAATCACACCCGGTACCCTGTCAACAAATTATATTCCTGGGAGCAAGCTTGAATACAACTTCCCAGATGGCTTACCTCACATCAGAGAAACAAATTCATTTGACAACCTACTTCAAACAAGTGGCCACAAAAACCCGGCTGTCTGTAAGACAAATACTGCAAGCCTTGGGGTTCATAGCCTCCTGCATTCTTCTAATTCCATATGCAAGACTGCATATGAGGAAACTACAGTGGTATCTAAAAAGCCTATGGTATCAACATTCTCAAGACCTAGAAACAATGATTCCTATCATACCTTCATACCTTGCCTACGCCTAGAGTTCCTTTGGTGGGCAGAGGCCTGCCACCAAAACAAGGGACTACCTTTCACACCACCCCCTGCCGCCCAAACCCTAACAACAGACGCATCAGACTATGCATGGGGGGCTTACCTGGCAAGGAAGTGCATTCATGGCAAATGGAACCCAAGTCAAATGCACCTGCATATCAATCAAAAAGAAATGTTAGCTGTACAGAATTCTCTGACAGCCTTCAAGGACCACATTCTTCCAGGACAACTAATGGTAAAGATGGACAACACCACTGTTATGTGGTACATAAACAAGCAGGGTGGCACACATTCTTACCCCCCCCCTGCAGACTAGCCATGGCATTGTGGAACACAGCCTTGAGCTACCAAGTGCACCTACAAGCTCAATTCCTGCCAGGAAAATGAAATACACTGGCAGACAGACTAAGCAGAAACCTCATGGACCCACATGAGTGGAAACTGGAACCAAGGATTTTCAACATGTTGACAAGCAAATGGGGAGCCCATATATAGACCTGTTTGCCTCTCCCCAGAACTACCAATTGGACAAATTTTGCACAAGGACTCCTCACAAACAAGCCTGGAATGTGGATGCTCTATCCTTCAGCTGGAAAAACCTATCAGTCTGTGCCTTCCCCCCTCTGCCTGTGCTCTCCAAAGTACTACTAAAAATCAAACAGGACAAACCAAGAATGATTTTGATTGCTTCAGACTGGCCGCGCCAACACTGGTACCCCCTCTTACGCAGTGTGTCACGGTTATCTCCATGGCACCTGCCTCAGACTCCTTCCCTGCTGTCTCAGCAGGAGAACCAGATTCTGCACCCTCAGCTTCTAACACTGAACCTTGCAGCCTGGCTTATTACTTAATCTTTTCTTTACCATCCCTCAGCAAACCTGTGATGGATATCATTTTAGAGGCAAGGAGGCCTAGTACTAGGAAAATCTTATGCTGAAAAATGGAAAAGATTCTGTGCCTGGAACCTATCTCAAGGGATGAGCACAGCAGTGCCCAATTCACCTCAGATTTTACAATACTTAACTGAGATGCTTCACAAGGGCCTGTCTTTTTCCTCCATTAGAATCCACACCTCAGCCATTTCAGCTCATTACAACACAGAACCTCCCCTCTTCTCTCATCCACTGCTCAAGCAGTTCCTCAGAGGGGCCAATAATTTGAGACTACCCAGGAGAGCTAAAACCCCAGCCTGGGACCTTAACTTTGTCTTGGAGAAACTCACTCTACCTCCTTTCAAGCCAACTGCTACTGCAGACTTAAAATTTCTTTCTTGGAAAACAGCTTTCCTTTTAGCAATCACTTCAGCTAGAAAGGGTATCTGAATTACAGGCCCTTATGGCAGTGGAGCCTTTCATCATCTTTCATGCCGTACAGGGTGTCCCTCAGAACCATTCCATCCTTCATGCCCAAGGTGGTATCCAGTGTGGCTCTTAATCAGTCCATTCATTTGCCATCCTTCTTTTCCAGTCCACAGAATAAAGGGGAACGGATATTTTCCTTAGATGTGCACAGACAACTTAGATTCTACTTGGACAGGACTAAACCTCAAAGGAAATCTGAACAACTGCTGGTGGCATTTGCTGCAGGGGCAGAGGGGAAGGCTGTTTCAAAGCAAACCATTTCTAAATGGATGTCAGTGCATTAATTTCTGCTGTAAGCACCATGGAAAACCTATCTCCCAGGGGATCTGACCTCACTCCACCAGGGCTGTATCTACCTCTTACAGCCTTTCTCAGAGGCATGCCTACCAGGGCATTTTAGAAGCTGCTACCTGGAGTTCTGTACATACTTTCACCAAGCGTGATCATTTGCCAATTTTCTCTAAATCCAGAGCTGGCTTTGCCACTGCAGACTTGCAAGGCCTTATAGCTGGCCCTAATGCTATCTAAATTCCTCCTCCCAGCCGTAGCTTTGGGATTCTACCCAAATGTAATGACTGCAACAGTGAAACACGAAGAACATAGTACAGTTGTTTACACTAACCATAAATGTAGATGTTCGAGTGTATTCACTGTTGCAGTTCTGGTTACCCTCCCTCCAGCCCCTTAACTTCTGTTGGCTATACCTCTACTATGCTTAAAAGTCTTTTTGGTGTAGTTGCTTTTTTGTTGGAGGTATATCTTTGCACTTTTATATTTAATTGCTTCCCATTAGGGGGGCACCTGACATCTGGGTCAAGAAAAACTGATGTAATGGCGTCGGCTGCATGTTTTATACCCCTGACAAACTGACATCATGGAAAAAGGGTTAGCAACTGACGCAGGACCCAAGACTTTGTTAATCAGGCCGACTGAGGGCTACCTGCAAGCAGATAACCCAAATGTAATGACTGCAACAGTGAATACACTCGAACATCTACATTTATGGTAAGTGTACACAACTGTACTTTCTGCAAGCCATGTGCCTTTTTTCAGTAATTATATAAAATGCTTTTATAAATAGAACTTTTAGGGAAAAAATATTTTTGCAAGTTTTACAGTCTGTCATGTGCATGCTTACTGACCTGTCAGTTTTGTAGTAATAGTTGAGCTAATCTCTCTGGATCTTTTTTTCCGTTTGATGTAAGGAGGGAATTCCCCAGACATGTAAAAATAGGGAAGTCTAAGTTTAAGAAGGGTTTTAAGAATGTAATAAAATAGATGAGGTGTGATGTTTAACTAACCCAGGAAGATAACAAATTTGGATTGATACTGAATGGTGTTCACTAATAATGTTATTTTTGTTAGTGGCTGAAGGTGGGCTGATGGATCCTGGCTCTGGCGTTTAGTAAAATGATGCAGATATTTAAAATGAAATGAAGTCAAAACAAAAAAAATAATGGAAATGACATCACTGCAGCATTTATGAAAGGGAATTAAAGAACCATTCTAAACTGATTTGGGCATGCTAGGGGAGCTATAGTCTGCAGGAGATTGTAGACTGGATGGACATCTGTAGGCTAAAGATAAACCCAGAAAAGACCAAGGTTTTGATGAGACACCCATGTATTGACCAGGCTTGGATCCCGTTATGCCAGCTTTAGACCATAGTTTGTCCATTTGGAGTCGTGGCCCAATACAGTTATAAAAATAATCCAATTGCATTTTTTCAGCATAACGTTTCCTGTAATGACTATGCTTCTCAAGGTGTGAGGACAGCTTTTTCCTTCCTCAGAAACCGTGACTGCATCCAATATCTGGTCCCTGCCCTAAAACTTTCTGAGGCATACCTTGGAGAACTCTTACCTCTTTACCTAAAATTTAATGTAGGTGACCTCCACAGGATACAGCACTTGCAGATTGTTTTATGACTGGAAGAAACCAGGGGATCGTATCACTTCAATACTGTGGGAACTGCACCACTTCCTGTCCTGTGGAGGATGAAGTTTAAAATCTAGATGTGAAGTTGTTCAATTTCGCCATTCATTCTTCACTGATGGGTTCGGAGCCGATCCTCCACTCCAACACGGCCGTTTAGCAAAAGTTACCAGTAACTCGAGACCAAGCCCTTTATCCCATAATGCAGTGCTGGAATTACCCCAGATCTAGTTTGCCGCGGCACTGATCTCTTTGTTTCCAGCTCTGCTCAAGACTTTTTCAACGAATTAGCAAGTTTTTCTTAAAAAATTTTTCATTTATTTCAAATCTACTCTATTGCTTAGTGTTTCCCTTATCCAGAATAGTGCTATCTTTGTAGGCCTCATTAGTTGTAGTGGCCTTTCTTTGCTAGTGTGGGCTTCAGCCTTTAGTAGTGTAGTTTTAGTGTACTTTTGTAGTTAGTTTTTTTTTTACTAATATACAGTTAGTTCTTGTGTAGTTCTATATATATGTTTAGATTTTTATATATATATATATATATATATATATATATATATATATATATATATATATATATATACATACATACATACAGTGTGGCCTTTTGGGCATTGTTAATATTGTGTGTGTTTTCTTAGTTGCTTTCTTGTTGAAGGTGATAGAATTTGTTTCTTATTTTGTCGAAAGATAAAGACAGACATCCTAAGTCTGGTTTCAAAAAATGACCTGTGGACAAAAGATGTCTGACACTGCCGGACACTTTCAATGTGTTTATTGTCTGGGTGATGTACACCTTCAGGGGTCCTGCAGTATCTGCCACTCCTTTTCCATTAGAGTACTTGCTGAGAGGAAGAGAAAGCTCATGGATCAGGATCTTCTTAAGCATGCCTTTGTGGAAGCTTTGACTGACCAGGATGGAGCCAGCAAGTCATCGAAGTCCTCCAGATCCCCTTCAGACTCTAAGTCAAAGAAGTCTAAGAAAGTGGAACTTGCTGTGACTTCGGCTCCACAGCCTTCGGAGCTGACACTGTTTTCCTTTTGGACCCGGGACACTGCCTTGGAACCGGTCTTCGAATCTCCTTCTTCTCCATTAATCCAGTCAGCACCATCGGTGCATTCCTCCAGGTCCTTTCAGATTTGGACATGGACTGGCTGGTACAGAAGCTCTTAAAGGCACCAGGCCTAGCTAAATTGCTGTTGGCTCCGACCCAGGTATCGGAACCAAAGACTACTACCCAGAAATTGACTGCTTCTCCTCTGAGCTGTAGCGGGTTTTCGGAGCCAGAAAAGACTGACCTGATGGTTGTAGAACCCTTGGAGCCGACACCTGTCCCAGTGTCATCGTCTCCATCTACTCGGATGTCCTCGGTGCTGACTGAGGACTCTAGAAGCCGATACTCTCCGGTCACGTCCGGGGACGATAGTCGCACTGACCTGTCAGTGCTGACTCTTCCTCTCGAGGCCTTGGTTGTGGGTAAGCTCGGCTCCTACCTCGGGCTCAGAGCCCACAGCATCGATGTGGGAGGGGATCACAGTTCCTTCAGGTCCATCGACTCCTTTCCATCAAAGCCATGATGTCTTCAAAGCCATGAGGCGAGTACTGTCTCCTAGGACTTCCTCATCACCAGGTCTGGCATCTTCTTCCCCTAAAGTGCCGGTGTCTGCTTCTGCTTCTGTCTGCCATCCCAAGCATGGAGACTCAGAGTCTCAGGTAGCCCTACTGGGTGTCCCCTGCTCTTCTGAGACTTCCCCAGAGGTTCCCACAAAGAGAGTGTGCAAAAGGAGGCACTTGGACTCACCACAGACGTCATTGACATCTGACACTGACTTGGATGAGTCAGAAGAGTCCCCTCGATCCCCCTCTGAGGACATCTCCTTTGCGGAGATCCTTGAGATTCTTAGGCAGAGGGGTGATTGGCAGTCCAAAACCCTACTGAGGATGAGTCGGTTCTTCTGAAGGCTTTTGGGTCTCAACCTTCCACCTCCTGGGTGTCTCCACCCTATGCAACTGGTCTCTCGTAGGGCATGGGAGTCTCCGGAGTCCATGGAACCTTTCCCTCAGAGGCCAAATAAGTGTATCTCTGACCCAGCGGATAAAACCTTCTTGTCTAAGGGAGTCGCTGTTGATGCCATGGTGGTGGCAGCAGCCACCAAGAGGGAATTGTGTGAAACTTCTGCATCTATCCATCCTCCTAACAGAGATTCTAGGATCATGGATAGATATGGGAAATGCATGTTCAGTTCAGCGACTTTCACCCTTCGATCACTGAACTGTCTGACCCATTTCACCAGACTGCAAAGAGACCTCTTTAATGAGTTGGGAGATACTCTTCATGGTGCTGTAGCTGCAGGTGTCACTGACAAGGTTTCTGCCCAGCTTGCTACCCTTAATTCCATTGCAAACTCGTCCATGCATCTCATATCATATGCAGCAGATGGATCAAGTAGGGCTGCAGGAGCAAGGGTTGCTCTTCATAGGCATGCCTGGATGCGCCTCTGTTCTTTCGTGGAGCCCTTCAAGTCTTCATTCGTAAATACCGTGTTTGATGGCTCATCCTTGTTTGGGCCTAAGGTAAAGGAAACATTGACCAGGTGTGAACAGGAGGGAAAGACTGTCTGCTGCCGGAGTCTGCTTTTCTACCCCTACTCGACCTTACCCCAAAGGACAAAGGGGAGGAAAGATGTGGTTCTGTAAAGCCCAAGGAGCCTTTCAGGACACACGTGGAGAACCTTCCTCCAGGGGCAGAGGAGGAGGCAATAATGGAAGACGCCACCCTCGCGGCAGTGGGGGTCCACAACACAAGGGTGACAGGGATCATTTCTCTGGCTAACCCTACCAACGCTCCTGAGAGGAGGCCTGACTGTCCTGCTCTGGAGGTGGTTGGGGGTCGCTTATCTTTGTACCCAGAAGCCTGGTTAGATATCACAAATGACAGATGGGTACAAAGCATCATTTCCAGAGGGTATTTCATATCGTTCTTCACTCCACCCATTCCCGTCAAGAGAATCCCGGACGTTCCACCCAGTTACAGGGAACAAGCAACCATAGAGGTCCACAAGTTGCTAGACAAAAGAGTCATCCAACCAGTCCCAGCAGACCAAACAGGATTCAGAACTTACTCAAGATTCTTTTTGGTTCCAAAGAAAACAGGGGATTGGCGACCCATTTTGGACCTCAGCAGACTGAACCAATTTGTAAAAAAAGAGAAGTTTCATATGGTCACGCTTCAGGCCATATTCCTCCTTTTTAGGGAAGGACAATTGGATGTGCTCGATCGATCTCAAGGATGCGTACTACCACATAAAACTGGCCAGACCATCCAGAGATCATCTGCGTTTCCGGCTGTGAGCCAGTCACTACCAGTTTCAAGCCCTGCCCTTTGGTCTCACTACAGCCCCCAGAGTGCTCACCAAATGTATGGCAGTGGTCACAGTTCACTTGAGGCGTCTAGGATTCCAGGTGTTTCCATACCTAGACAATTGGCTCATTACCTCCACCACCAGGCATCAACTGATTCAGGCAACAGAATCCCCCTATGACACTCTGCAACCACTTAGGCATTATGGTCAACTTCGAAAAGTCTGCCTTGTTGCCATCGCAGCATATCATCTTTATAGGGGCAGAGTTAGATATTTCAACCACCACTCTACGTCTTTCAGTCAAAAGGGTATCAATTCTTCACCAACACATCACATCACTGGTTTCAAAGAACAGAGCTCCAGCCGCAGAGGTCTTGAAAGTACTAGGTTTGATGGTGGCAGCAATTTTAGCCATTCCATTGGCGAGGATGCATATGCGGATTCTTCAATGGCTCCTGTTCACTCAGTGGTCTTACCAGGAGTTGCTAGTGAACCATATGATTTGGATTACAAACTCTTGCAAGAGGGATCTTCAGTGGAGGTTGACGTCTCTACATGTTACAATAGGATGCCCCTTTGTACTTCCCCCTCCAGTAGCCACTGTGACCATGGACACTTCCCTGATAGGGTGGGGGGGGCATTTTCAGGGAAAGACTGCCCAAGGCACATGGACGGATTAAGAGTCACATTTGCATATCAATGTCCTAGAAATGAGAGCGGTACTTCTGGCGTTGCATTACTTTCAGGACTCTCTCCCTCTAGGGACAATTGCTATACAGACAGACAACATGTCAGTGGCCTGGTATTTGAACAAACAGGGCGGGACCAAGTCTTATCCCCTTTGTCGAGAAGCCCTCAGAATTTGGCAGTGGGCTGTGTCATCCCAGCGCTTTCTGTTGGCAATGCACATCCCGGGGAGATGCAACGTGATAGCGGACAAGCTGAGCAGGGCAATATTGTTGCCACACGAGTGGTCCCTCAAACAGGAGATTGCGGACAAGATTTTCCGCAAATGTGGCTAGCCTTGCTGCTATCTTTTTGCCAGCCACATCAACACCAAATGCAGAAGCTACTTTCCCCTAACCCCCCCCTCCAGGAGAACCCCCGAGAGATGCACTTGTACACGATTGGCCCCCGGGTCTCCTCTGTGCATTTCCCCCAATTCCTCTGATATCCAGATTTTTACAGAAAGTGAAGTTGCTGGGAAGGACTGTCATTCTTATAGCCCCTCATTGGCCTCAGCAGATTTGGTTTCCATTTCTTTACCGTCATCTCGTGGAGGATCCATGGTCCCTGGACCCAGTTCCAGACCTTCTGACACACCCGTCAGGGGACCTCCATCCTTCCTTGCAGTCACTGAAGCTAACTGCTTGGCTGCTTCAGTTCCCCGTATAGCCAGCCTTCATAATCTTTCAGATGACACAAATCAAATTTTGTCAGTTTCCCACAAACCTTCCACCAGAAAATTGTATCGGAGTAAGTGGAAAAGATTTTCCATTTGGGCTTCTAACAAAAACCTTGATCCTTACCAAGCTCCATTGTCATCCATTCTAGAATTCTTGACCAAGATTTTTCATGAAGGAGCTGCAGCTGCTACCGTTAGGGTCCATTTAGCAGCTGTAAGTAATTTCCATCTAAGTATTGATGGACTAAATGTTATGCAACACCAGTTATCAAAGGCCTTCCTCAAAGGTACTTTTCACATGAGACCTCCAGTGAAGACTCCTTATTCTCCCTGAAGCTTGAATTTCATGCTTTCCCGTATTATTATTTCTCCCTTCGAACCAGCATCTTCTTGTGAGCTCAAGATTCTGTCATGGAAAATGTTTCTAGTGGCCATTACTTATGCTCGCAGAGTGTCAGTGCTTCAGGCATTATCTATCAAGCCTCCATGTATGATTTTTCATCCTGACAGAGTATCCCTTAGGACTAAGCCTTCTTTTCTGCCTAAAGTATGTTCTGAGACAAACATAAATCAAGTTATTGAGTTGCCTGTTTATTTCCCCAACCATACCAACAATTTAGAATACATGCTGCACAAACTTGATGTTCACAGGCAGCTTAGACATTATCTGGACAGAACAAAAGACTTCAGAAAGTCAGACCAACTTTTTGTTTCATTCTCTGAAGCCAGAAAAGGTAGACAAGTGGCTAAAACAACCCTTTCTAAGTGGCTTTCAGATTGTATCACCTACACTTACTCATCTGCTCATAGGTCTTTGTTGCTTAAAGTGAAGATGCATTCAACCAGAACAGTCTCTACTTCTTTGGCCTTTCAAGCCAAGTTACCTCTTGACAATATTTGTGCTGCAGCCACTTGGTCTAAGCTTCACACTTTTATCACTCATTACAAAGTGGACAAGGCCTCCAGGGACAGGGCTTACTTTGCTTCTACAGTCCTGAAAAATGTACTCCCGTGAGCCACTCAGGATTTAGGGTGCTAGGGACGCTACCCATCAGTGAAGAATGAACGACGAGATTGAACAACTTCACATAAAGTAGTTATGTACTCACCATACTGTTCCATGTGAGTTGTTCCATCTCGTGTCCCTCCCTCCTTCCCCCACCTGGCTGACAGTTAACCTGGAGACTGACTTCATCCTGGTTATTCAATATTTCTTCCTGTCTGGGGAGATTAGTCCTCTTACTAGGATATGGTACATGCAGCAAACAAGATCTGAGGTAATTCCAGCAATGCATCATGGGATAAGGGGCTTGGTCTCGAGCTACTGGTAATCTTTGAGCTTTGCTAAACAGCCGTGTTGGAGCCGAGGATCGGCTCCGAACCCATCAGTGAAGAATGAAGGCGAGATGTAACATAGCTCTCAACCTTCCATCTCCAAAATGAGGAACACTTGCCTTCATAATGTGGAACAAATGGGCAAAATGTGAAACACATGCTAATGGCTTACTAACAAATTTAGCTAGGAAGGTCATAGGATGGTTAAAATATGCTGGTTTTACTTGTAAAGAAGATCCTTTAATGAATTAATATGATTAATTTCAATTTACCATGGATTTCACTTAAAAAAATTCCTAACACTGAATGTGTGACAGACTCTTTCAGTGTGGAACTTTGAGGAACTTCGAGGAATATGAAGTTTTTAAGACCTCAAATGAGGTACGTTCCTCGTAATGAGGTACACTTGAGAGACATGAGATGGAACAACTCACATGGAACGTTATGGTGAGTACATTACTTCTTTTTTTCTTTTTACGGTGTTACACTGTTAAGAGTAGCAAGATCAAAAGTGTTGTCAAGACATAGTTGTTGAATTTGTATCCTGTTACTGACCAAATCACCACAAATTTGTGCAAGTCTGTCTTAAATATAAGAGAAGAATGTTATCTGATATGTATGGGTAAATTATTTCAGTTCCAAGGTTGATTTAGATTAAATGAAAAGCTGCCAGTATTCCTAGTATTGATCATAAGTCCAGATTTGTACAATCTATATAATTATTGGTTTGCTGAGTGCATTTTTTCAATAATTTCCAAGAGTCATGTCTTAAAACCCCCAGTTAACTTGAGTAGAAGCTAAATAAATGCAGTCTCTTCTCATGTCTGACTTTTGTCATCCCAGAAGTATGTTTGGAAAGGAATATCCATATTCTTTCCATATGTTTAATGTCAGAACAGTTATACATGCATAAATAAAGATTGTGCTCCAGTACTGTTCTAACCAGTCTGGGCAGTAAAGGTACTGGTACTCTTCTTTAAATGACAACTGAGTTTTCACTGTAATTCTCATGATTATAAAATGTTTTCTTCCAATATCTGAGACCCTCATAAAGAAGTGAAAAGGAGTAGGCTGATGTGCCTTGAGTTTGTCCAACTTCATATTTTACAAAACTGCTGTTTAGAGCATCCATATGATACTTATTTTTTTTTTCTATAAGGAGTACACTTTTCATATTGTTAAATGAGATACCAATACTTCTGACTTCAGTTCCTTAGCTCATCAGAGTGTCTTTTTGTAGGGCAGTTAAATCAATTTGTAAACACAAGCTTCTGTAGTTAAACTTTGTATTGAATGTTATATCCTTATTTGATTGTACAGTGTCAAATGCCATATGGAAAGTCAAGTGTCATCACACTTAGTGAAAAGTTCTCATCAGTTGCATCAATTGAGTTTTTGTAAAAAAAAAAAGTAATCAGAAAAAAAACAGCTTGGCATGCTAAGTCATTATTGACCAATTTGTGAGTGTGTAAACCAATGGGTGAGGATCATTTCAAAGCATTCTCCTGTAATAGATGTTGAGTTGAATTAAATGTTTTTTCCACTTTTATGAACTGAGAATGTATCAGTGTTTAAATGTGAATTTGAATAAGCACTGTAGAATAGGAGATTTTTTGCCAAATGTAAAAATGATGATACAGTCAAACCTTCATATGGTATAGTATAGCATAGCAGTATTTCTACTTAAGCTACAGCAGAAATTATCCAGTCAAGTGTGATAAAAAGGCAAGACACCAGGTTGTGTTAGACCTGGAATTTCATTTCAGGACAGTCTGAATGAGGCCCTAAAGTATTCTCACTGAATGTTGCTATTTGTAAAATTTCATACAGGACATTGCCAGTATTTAACCTCATATTATAAATACTATTCTACTTAATTATGGTTGAGTGACAATAAAATGCCCTTTAGAGCTAATTTCATGTTTTTTTTTTAAAGCTTGGCTGAACATCTATATTTAGTATAATATAATACTGATTGAAATTTACAACATAAGCACTTAATAAGACCATACAATATATGGGCCCCATAGCTCTCAAACTTCCATCTCTAAAATGAGGAACACTAGCCTTCATAATGTGGAACAAATGGGCAAAATGTGGAACACATACTAATGACTTACTAACAACTTCAACTAGGAAGGTCATAGGATGGTTAAAATATGCTGGTTTTACTTATAAAGAAGATCTTTTAATGAATTAATATGGTTTATTTCTATTTACAATGGATTTCGCTAAATAAATTCCTAACACTGAATGTGTCACAGAGTCTTTCAATGTGGAACTTTGAGGAACGTGAGCTTTTTAAGACCCCAAATGTGGTACGTTCCTCGCAATGAGGTACACTTGAGAGGTGTGATGGGCCCTGTTTTCTTTTGGTCCCCATTGCTCTTCTATGAAAAAATAAATAAAAACTGCACTTCTTTGAAATAGGGTTGTTATGTTACAAGTTTTAAATAAGACAGTTTGTCTTTTACTTATGCAGCCTTTATCATTTTCACTTTCCTACCAGGAGAGGGTACTGTGTTGATCTTTACAGCCTCACTCAGTTAAGACGTTCATCTTCTGATGGATTTGAGCACACCATAGTGTGATTCCTTAGATGCAGTGACTAGTTTTATGTTTTCAGCGAACAAGAGTAACTGTAAAAGTGAGTGTTTTCTTGGTCACAGGGATAAAACATTGATGTAGTGGGAGTGTCCTTTGTCCTGTACTGATATTTTTCATCCTAGAGGATTAGGCATCTTGGTGCCAACTGGAGAGATAATGAGGAAACCAAAATAAAAACAAAGTCATGCTTAGATTTTTTTTTTTTTTTTTTTTTTTTTGCATGTTTGCTGAGGATGGTGTTTTTATTTATTGTTGTGATCTGTGCATCACCAGAGACATACCAGTGTTATGAAAAGAAAAAGTTTACTCTAGGACTGAACACCACCCACAGTTATATTTCCGTTTGAGCTGATATTTCTACCACAGTGGGAAGTTCTGGGAAAGAACCAAATAAAAATGTTTTTGTTTCCACATTATGCTTACATTTATTTTAGATATATGGACAGAGACATTTACTGATTGAGAAAGTTGATGATAGGGACTCAGTAACTATGTGGACATCACATAGTTAATGAATGAGTAAGGTTAAACTGTTGCTACTGTTAGATGTCCTGACTGAAGTCACTGTTGTAGTATTTAAAACAGATGGGTTTTCACCGCTGACATCATGCTGGGGTACAAAAGCATATACCTTCCAGGAGCTATACATCTGTTGTATTACCTCAGCCCACAGGCATAGGAGTACATAAGCAGACATATGGGTGTGAACCCTCAGACTGTCTTGTCACCAGCCCAAACACAGGTCATATACCCGTAAGTTTGATTTTGTTCATACCATAAGCCTTCTGGGGTTCAGATAAGTGATCCTTTGGAGAACCTTCCTCTTTGTCTGTACTGTTTTCTGTTACTTTGTTAGATGCCCCCTCCCAACCTCCGCTCACGAAATACCATCAAATATAACTCCCCTTACTGGCACTAGGGAACAGGTCCTCAATGCCCTCTCTAAGGCCAAGAACACTGCACTGATGGGCCCAGACAATATCCCATAATGCTTTCTAAATAGCATGAAATATGTCCTGTCAAGGCCTCTGGAATCACTATTTTAACCACAGGCTTCATGCCTAATGAATGGAGAACAACAACAGTCATCCCTCTGCACAATGGTGGCCATCTATAGACCTATAAGTCTCTCTAGTCTCATGCAAAGCCATGGAAAGTATTTTCATGGAAATGATCAGTAAGGACATAGGAAACCTCAAGAAACTGGGCCCACACCAAGGGTAAGTCATGCCTACTCAACCTGGTGGACCTCTGAGAAGATCGCCAAAGCAATGGATGAGGGCAAAATGGTTCACACTGCTTACCTTGACCTGGCCAAGGCTTTTGACACAGTAACATACTTGGGCATTATTGACAAATTCAAGAGGTTATGGTTGTATAACAGAAGGAAGAAAATTGTGGCAAAAATTTGAAGGTGCAGCCCCCAGCAAAATAAAAGCACTCTCATCAAACTAAACAAACAACTCAGAGGTCAAATAAGGTCTACCAAAGCCAAATGTGAGAAAAGGTTGATCTCCCAGGCCAAGGACAACCACAAAGCATTCTTTAGCTATGTCCGCAACCTCAAAGCTAATACACAATTGTGTGCAGAGCTCATTGTAAATGGAGTCACCTGTACTGAGCCAGAAAGTATAGCAAACCTCCTGGCTGATAAATTCAACTCCAACTGTACCCCCTCTCTCCCACTCACCTTCCCTCATGAAATTCCAGCAAGTATAACTCCCCCTATTATCACTAGGAACAGAACCTTAATGCTTTTTCTTAAGACCAAGAACACTGCATCAGTGGGCCCAGACAATATCCCAGGATGCCTTCTGAATAGTATCAAACATGACCTTTCAGTGTCTCTGGAATTACTATTTAACTGGAGCTTCAAAACAGGCTTCATGCCTCATGAATGGAGAATGGCAACAGTCATCCCTCTACACAAGGGTGGAACATCCACAGACCCTGGAAACTACAGATCCATACGTTTCACTAGGCTTATATATAAGGCAATGGAATTAATTATCATGGAGATGATCAACAGAGATATAGTAACCTCCAGACACAGGAACCAGCCCAGTTTGTTTTTGTCAAGGGCTGATTATGCCTACTTAACCTGGTGGACTTTGAGAAGGTAACCAAAGCAATGGATGAGTGAAAAATGGTTCACACTGCCTACCTTAGCCCTGGCCAAGGCATTTGACATAATACTCCACTTGGGTATTATTGACAAACTCAAGATGTTGGGTACAAACTAGTGTGTTACCCAGTGGATAGCCAAGTGGCTCACAGACAGGACCCAGGAAGTTAGAATTGGGGAGTGTACTTATACAAAGAGGCCAGTCACAAGTGGAGTCCCTCAGGGGTCAGTCAGTCCTTGAACCGCTTCTTTTTGCCATTTTCTTCTCAGAAGTCAAGGCCAATGTCAGTGGTCTCTGGCTGACTAAATGTGCAGATGATTGCAAATTAGGAGCTGTCATTGAATTGTACACTGACACAAATGCTCTCCAGGAGTGGCTGACACAGGCAAACAACTGGTGTCAGAGCCATGGACTAAAACTAAATGCCAAGAAATGCATAATAGTGTCCTTTGAGAAGTCATCCATCCCCGGTAACTGTTATATTGACAATGTACCCCTTAGAGTTGACCCAGTAGTCAGGGACTTAAGGAAACACACAGATAGTAATCTATCCTTTGATCATCGTGTCTACAGTAGTGAGGAAATCATTTTATGTTGGGCTACTTATAAGTCCAAGAAAGTCATTGCACCACTGTATCAGGCATTCATCAGACCTATGATTAAGTACAATGCCCCCTTTGGTATGTACCTAACCAGGCATATCCAACAATTGGAACGTCCATAGAGGTTCTTCACTAAAAGAATACAGGGCATAAGTAAAGAATCCTATGCAGACCACCTCAAGGCCCATTCTTGTATTCTGTATCCCACAGGCTTTTGAGGGGAGATCTATGCCTGGCATACAGGGAAACAGACCCCATTCTGATGGACCTCCTGCATATCCGCAAAACAAACAACACCAGAATTACACGTTCTAAAGACTTAATCCTTGCCTGTGATATAAATAGGACCTGCTGGGGAGACAGGTATGTATCCCAGAGACTACCCTGTCTGTGGAACAGGCTCCCCATCCATGTCAAGCAGGGTTACTCCCTAACCCAATTCAAGTGCAACTTGGACAATTGGATCGGGAACCGGAAATTCATCCTGGGTTTGGCATCTATGTCTCTAATGGATACAAGCAACCTGTAAATGGTTCATCTCAAAGGACCCTGCCTATACTTATCAAGGGTATTAGAACTTGTCAGAGATTTGGGATACATGGCTAGGCTTAAAGGTTCTTATGGTCACTAGCCTAGTAAACACCTATGAACCTGTAAATCCTTAAGTCACCCAGTAGATAGCCAGCTGGCTTACAGACAGGACCCAGGAGGTTCGAATTGGGGTGTCTACCTCTATAAAAAAGCCACTCACAAGTGGAGTCCCTCAGAATCTGTCCTTTGGCCTTGCCTTTTTGGCATTTACTTCTCTTTGGATTTGAAGGATGCATACATTAATATCCCAATACACTCTTGCAGAAAATTCCTGAGGTTCTGTACTAGCTCATCAGATTTTTAGTTTATTGCTTTGCCTTTTGGGCTTTCCACTGCCACTCCCCACCGCCACCACAAGTGTTTACTCAATGCCAAGCTATAGCTATAGCCTTTTGCAGGGCTCAGGGAATACAAATATTCCCCTACCTAGATGCTTTCCTAATTCAGACTTTGTTGATCTTCCTGCAGCACCTCAAGTTCATTCTCATCATCCTCCTGCAAATGGCGTTCATTGTCAGTTTCAAACAGTCTTCCCTTCAGCTCACTCAGGACCTAGTTTTCTTGGGTTGCAGACTAGACACAGAAAATATGTAATCCTTCCTGCCCCAGAAGAAGGTGCAGGACTTCACAACTTACTTTAAATCCCTGTTTCCTTTCCAGGGCTGCTTGATGAAGGAGAATTTCATAGTACTTTGTTACATGGCAGCAACTATTCCAATGGTTCCTCTAGCCAGGCTGCATATGTGGAAAATTCAGTGCTACTTGAAAAATGTAGTTTCAACACATCCATCTCTCTCTCTCTCTCTAATGCCTTGTTTCAAGAGGGAGATCCTATGGTGGGTGGAACAGGTAAACCTCAGTCAAGGCCTCCCCTTCATGGTACAGACTCCTAACTTGAGCTGTACACAGACTACTCAGATGTGGCTTGGGGACATGGACAGAAATCCAGAAGATCCAGGGTTGTTGGCAGCACAACCTCAAGGTAGAGCACATCAAGCTGAAAAAGATGAGGGCCCTCATTCAAGCCCTATATATCTTCTACCATCTTTGGAAACCAGGACTTCTAAGAGTAGTCACAGAGAACACAACATTCATGTGGTACATAAACAAGCAAGGAGGAACAAGATCATACCAATTGTCTAGATTTGCTCAGATTGTTTGGGACCTGGCCATCAAGGCAAGTTTGACCTTTCAAGCAGTATAACTCCTTCCCATGACAATGTCCTGGCAGACTCTCTCAGCAGGTCAACTGAAGACCCCCACAAATGGATGCAACAAACAAGTCTCCCTAAACATATTCCACAAGTGGGGTACACCACAGATTATTTGCCACAGAGAACAAACAGCTCCCTGTCTTCTGCATAAGGACCCATTTCCTCCAGGATTGGAGAACAGATGCCCTGTCTTTCCAGTGGACAGTAAGGTTTTGTTTTGCCCTCCTACTACTACCTCATCAGTTCCTTTCTTCCCCATTTCCAAATGGGATTGGGGTGTTGTGTCAACTGTCACCATCACTGTTAAAATTCAAAGCCACTCTCCTACCTTCTTTGACAGTCATGCCTGACTGTCACAGGTCTCTCACACAATCCACCCATCTCTTAATTGGTTACCCTCATTTACTCTTACCTTCTTACTTTGTGTCCCAAATCTTCTTCACCAGATTGTCTTCTGCTTTTCTGCACACATGCTCAAACCACTGTAATCTGCTCTGTTTGGTCTTCTGTACAGTTGAAACTACTTTGGCTTCTACTTTGATGTCCTCATTTCTGCATCTGTTCCAGACTACATCCTACCACCCATCTAAGGCACTTCATCTCCATCACCTCTAGCTTTCTCAACTACTCTACCTTTACTGTCCAGGTTTCTGTACCATACAGTAGTACTAGTCACACCACTCTTTTGTACACATTACATCTCATCTTTGGAATTCTTCTGTCGTACACTACCTCTGTTACTAAAAGTTCTACTAAAAATTCAAAAAGAAAAAAAAAAACAAGAATCCTACTGGTGACTCCCTTTTAGCCTAGACAGCATTGGTTTCCCCTTCTCTACCTCTTAGCCATAGGCAGTCACCACAAGCTACCTCACAATGTGGACCTGATCACACAGTAGAAGGACTTGTTGCTTCATCCCTACCTATCTTCCCAGAGTCTAACCCTAGGGATAATAGGATTCTGATAACTTTAACTTCAGACAGCAATTTTATGAGGACATGCTCCAGGTACTCTAGGAGCAAAGGAGGCCCACTACCTAAAAGTCTTATATATCCAAGTGGAAGAGATTTTCAATATGTTGTCAAACTAACAGGACCCAATAAAATCTGAGGTTCCTCTTGTTTTATCCTATTTGTATGAACGCATGAAAGGTGGTCTGACATACTCTCTTATTAAAGCCCACCTTTCAGCCATCTTGGCTTTCTCCACTTCTCCGCATCTTATGTCCAGGCTTGACATCAAACAATTTTTAAGAGGGGTTCTGCACTTAAATCCTCTGAGAAAACCTGTGGCACCCCCTTGACATTTCGACTATGTGCTAGAAACACTCACTCTGCCTCCCTATGAGCCAGCTGCCTTTTTTTTTCACTCAAATTCTGTACCTGGAAAACAATTTTATTACTGGCTGTCACTTCTGCTAGGGATGTCTCAGAACTACAGGCACTCATGTCCCTGAGGGCCAACCCCTCTTTCATGCTTAAAGTGGTAATTGATGTGTCCCACAACCAGGCCATCAACCTTCCAGCTTTCTTTCCCAAACAGGCAGCCGACACCACATCAGTCTTTCTTGCTGAGGAGCCTGAAGCAGAAGCAGTTCGCAAGTGCCGGTTGGCCACTACCTGAATTTTCATTTACGAATTGAATAATCCTGAAGTCTTCTAAAGCTAAGTACCCCATTGGGGATCCTTCTTTTTTGCTCTAACCGATGTCAGAAAAAGTTAACAATTGTCTTGCCTGTGGAAAGCAAATAGAACACAAAAATTTTCATTCTTACTGCGTCACCTGTTTAGGGCCAGACCACGACATACCTTGCTGTTGGTTTTGTGCCTTGTTCAACACCCGAACCATTCGTCATTGGGCTCTCATTGTCGCTAAATTCTTTTGCTCTCGATCTCTGTATTCCGAAATGGCTTCGGTAAGCCATCCGACTACCGATATTCTGAAAAAAATGTAAAGATAAAGACAGAGACAGACTGCATAGGTCCAAAGCTGCTGACGACACTTGTGTTAAGCTAGTTGTCAGTTCACTGGTACTCAGTGAAGCGCCTTCGCAGCCCCTGATGCCTGCTTCTATGGATTTGCAGGCCTCTACCGAGACCCATTCAGAGTCCAGTATGCTGCAAAACTCTTCTTCGACTATGGAACCTGCGGGTGTCTCTACCTTGGATGGGTCCGGAGCCGCTGTGCAGGCACTGGCTTCTGTGGCAGTTCTTCGCTCTACCGATGTTTGACTCAAACTGACAACTTTTTTATATAAAACTACTGAGTTTCATAGGCCAAGAGTATGCGCTATGCCTAGAAAACAGACGACCAAAGGGCATGCACCTGCTCCCATGCCTCAACGATAAATGCTTAGAATGGCAGAAGACCTTATCTTGCTGATTAGAGGAAGTCAGCCTTCCCCTGCTTAGATGAAAAGAGACCAGTCCCCTGCAGCTTCAACAAACCAGGAGTCCGTGACTCTGAGGGATCTGATTTTGAAGACATGCCCTTATCTGCTTATGAGGATTCAGATACAGAGGAATCCATTCCCTTTGCCTCTCCTCCAGAAGATTTTTCTTTTGGTGAAACCTTACATACTTTAAGAGAGCATTTCCAGTGGGAATGCCAAGACTACCCTCAGTCCAAAAAGAGACTCAGAGAATTCCTAAATTTGCCATAGCACAGGCCTTTAGCAGTATCCCCTGTCCTGGAAGTTGATGATGTTTTTATGGAATCCAGTCTTACTCATGATACTTTACCTCCTATCCCTAGGAAACCTGACATGTACTACAGAGTACCTGATGCTCACAAATTTCTTGTCAAGAATCCTACTGCTGACCCAAAGATAATTTCCCAGGGGCCTAAAGGTATCAAGGCAACTACAGCCAAGAATCCCACCCCTTCGGACAGGGATTCCAGAGCTTTGGACAGATGGGGTAAGAAGGTATGATGTTCTTCATCTCACATTGCTGCAGTCCTTACACTTGGGTAGTCCGCTGTCCTCGGTCGGCCTGAATATCAAAGTATAAGGCTGACGTCGGTCAAGGCGCATTTGACTGACAACAGGACGTCAGGGTACAAATGCGCATGACCGACGTCATATCCTCAGTCTTTTTTGCCGCATGGTCCGATGCAGAAGCAGCATTGCAAGTGCCGGTTGGCGTTCTGAAATTTTTCGATTTCGGAGTTTCAGACCGAGTCAAAGTTGGCTAAGTACCCCGTTGGGGAATATTTTAGTTTTTTCTTGCCTCAGTGGTTTACCGGATGTCAGAAAAAGTGAATAATTGTATTTCTTGTGGGAAACAGATACCGCATACAGACTATCATACTTTGTGTATTCCTTGTTTAGGGCCTGAGCACGACGTTGTTGGGTGTCGCTCTTGTGCTAGATTCAATAAGCGCACTATAAAGAGAAGGTTAGATTGTGCCAGGTTAGTTTTCGGGAAGCGGTGCAATTATAAAATGCCGTCGGATGCTCCGACGCCCGCTTCTTCGAAGAAGCGCAAGGACAAAGCAGTTAAGCCTAGGCTAGAAGAACCGTCCGTGCGGACGCCGGTTCTTTAGAGGTGTCGGTGGAGCCGGTGGTTCCACCGGAGGTTTCTTTGGGATCCCAGGGAGAGACTTTGTTATTGCAGGATGTGGCCTCTCAGGAGGCGGGTCAGGCTGAAGGGGCTTCTCAGGTTACTATACTCCCCTCCCTTCCTAGGGTGGTTAGGCCCTCTCCTTCTGTTTCCAAGGCTTCTCCCAGAGGCAGGCCAGGTTTAGCTTCAGTTGGTGTCACCCCTAGTTCTTCAGGACCTGTGCCCAAGAAGCATATGCTTAAAATGGCAGAAGATTTGATTACTTTGATTAGGGGTTCTTTGCCCCCTCCTGATAAGAGACCTAGGGTGGAGCCTGAGCTAGGGAGTTTTGAGCAGGCTTCGGATGTTTCAGAGTCTTGGCTGAAGACTTGCAGGAGTATTCTCCTTATTCTGATTCTGATGTGGATGATTCTACTCCTTCTGCTTCTCCTCCTGAGGATTTTTCTTTTTCAGAAACTCTTCATTCCATGAGGGAGCATTTTAAGTGGGAAGGTCAGGACTTCTCTGATTCCAGGAAAAGGCTTAGGGAATTTTTGTTTTACCCCAGCATAGGCCTTTGGCTATACCTCCTGTTTTGGATGTGGTGGAAGATGTTTTACAGAGGCTTCTCTTAATCCTGATTCTTTGCCTCCTGCTCCTGTTAAACCGGATAGGTATTACAGGGTGCCTGAAGCTCATAAGTATCTTTTTAAGAGTCCTAGGGCAGACCCAGAAACTGTTAGTCAGGGGCCTAAAGGTGTTAAGGCTTCTGTTGTCAAGAATCCGGTTCCTACAGATAAAGAGGCCAGGGCTTTGGATAGATGGGGAAAGAAAGTTTATACTTCTTCCACTCTAGCTATGAGGGCTTTGAATTGCCAGTTCCACATGTTGAAATACTAAAACTATCTCCTTTCACAATTGAAGTCTAAAGTTGATGCTCTGGCGGAAGGTATTGATTGTAAAGAGTTACAAGATTTAGTACATGTTTCTGAACAGGTGGGTAAGCATTCTTTGCAATGTGGTTTTGATGCTGTACAGGCCTCGTCTAGGGTGGCTGCCACTGGGTCAGTTCTTCGCAGGCACGCCTGGCTGAGGGATCAGAATTTATCTGACCATGTTAAAACAAGGATTTTAGATGCTCCTTTACAATCTGATGTGTTGTTTGGTACTCCTGTTGAGACAGTTTTAAAGAAAATGGAAGACAAGGCTAAGTCTATGCAGACTGTTAAAGATTTTTTGCAGGTTCAGCCTCCAAAGTTTAGTAGAAATTGGCCTACTAAGGGGTGGACGTATCCTTCTTATGATTCCCAGTCTAGGGGTAGATCTAGACGTGGTAGGGTCCGAGCTCAGGGCTCTTTCAAGCCTAGAACAGGGAGTTCTCCTGCACAGTCTTCAGGTGAGGGCAGGGGTCAGTCCTTTCGTAAACAGACCCAATGACCTACCTTTTCAGCTGCCAGAGCCTTCTCGTCTGGCAGCACCTTTGGGAGGAAGGTTGGCACTTTTCAAAGAAAATTGGAGTTTAGTTACCCAAGACAGATGGGTATTGGATATCATACACCACGGTTACAGGTTTTATTTCCATACCTTGCCTCCTTTCAAAGGCATGCCAGACATTCCTCCTCAACAAAGAATAGAGACTCACAAGCAAATTTCTCTGTTACTCCAAATAGGGGCCATTCAGCCGGTTCCTATGCCAGAAGTGGGCCTAGGATTTTATTCTCGCCTGTTCCTAGTACCAAAGAAAGGGAACACGTGGAGACCAATTTTGGACTTATCTATCCTCAACACTTATCTGGACATTCCCAAGTTCAAAATGTTGACGTTACAGCAGCTTTTACCTCTGCTGGGCAAAGATCATTGGATGGTAACTTTGGATCTCAAGGAGGCTTATCTTCATGTTCCTATCAGACTGAGTTGCAGGAAGTATCTGCGTTTTCGAGCTGGGACTTCTCATTATCAGTTCTCTGCATTGCCCTTTGGCTTATCTACTGCCCAGAGTGTTCACGAAAGTTCTGGCTCCAGTGATAGCTTTCCTCAGGTTAAAAGGAATACAGATCTATCCTTATTTGGACGATTGCCTGATTCTGGCTCAAGGAAGGGACGAGCTTCTTCATCATTTGGATTATGTGATAGCAGTGCTAAGATGCCTGGGGTATTCTGTGAACGAAATAAAGTCCAGTCTAGTACCCTCTCAGGACATGTGCTTTCTGGGTGTGAGACTGAATACAGCATCCCAGATGGCCTTTTGACCCCGGACAAACAAAAGAATCTTTCCCTTTACTTTCATCAGTTGTCTCATCAGTCCAGGCTGACTGCAAGGACAGTCCTTCAAGTCTTGGGGTTCATGGCATCTTGTATTCTGGTGCTTCCCAATGCCAAACTGCATATGAGGAAGCTACAATGGTATCTCAAAAATGTATGGACACAGCACTGCCAGGATTTGGACAATGTCATTCAAATAATACCTTGCATTCAAAAGGAATTGTTGTGGTGGGCTCAGGAATGTCACCTAAACAAGGGACTCTCTGTGACCCGGCCAGAGGCGAGTCAGATTCTAATGACAGATGCCTCAGACAAAGCTTGGGGAGCTCATCTGAATGGAAAGTGGATACAAGACAAGTGGCCTGCCAGACTACAACATCTACATATCAACTTGAAAGAGATGTTAGCAGTCCAGTTTGCATTAATAGCTTTCAAGGATTTACTTCTCCCAGGGCAGGTGTTGATTCTAACAGACAACACAACTGTCATGTGGTACATCAACAAGCAAGGTGGAACACATTCTTATCCTCTATGCAGGCAAGCAATGATTTTGTGGGAGACTGCTCTCAGTTTACAGCTAAATCTTCAGGCAAGGTTTCTGCCGGGAGCACAGAACTCCTTAGCAGATGTGTTGAGCAGACAAATTATGGATCCCCACGAGTGGAAATTGGATCCTCATGTATTTCAGAAATTGACAGTGTCATGGGGAACTCCAGTCATAGATCTGTTCGCTTCTCCACTAAACCACCAGCTGCCAAAGTTTTGCACAAAAAGGTTTCATCCCACAGCTTGGAAAGTGGATGCTCTTTCTTTCAATTGGAGCAATCTTCATGTGTATGCCTTTCCGCTTCTGCCTCTCCTCCCAAAGGTACTACTAAAGGCCAGACAAGACAAGCCAAGGATGATTTTGATAGCTCCAGATTGGCCTCGACAGCATTGGTACCCATTACTGAGAAGCCTGGTACGGAAGCCTCCATGGCCTTTGCCTTCGATTCCACACCTGTTGTCTCAGGAGGACAGTCATTTGCTCAATGTCAAGCTTCACTCTCTGCACCTAACAGCCTGGCATATTCTGTTTTGAACCATAGTGGGCCTCCACTTCCACAGCAAGTTTTGAATGTTATTTTGGAAGCTAGAAGGCCTAGTACAAGGAAAGTGTACGCAGATAAATGGAAGAGATTTTTATTTTGGAGTGCAGCAAAGGATTTTGATGTTTCTGAGCCTAATTTAAGTGTGGCTCTTCAATATCTTACTGAGTTACTGGACAAAGGTTTGTCCTTCTCTTCTATTAAGGTTCATGCTGCAGCAATTTCGGCTCACTATGATTGTGACCCACCATTTTTTCTCATCCTTTGTTCAAGCAATTTCTTAGAGGGCAAAAATATAAGACCCCCAAGAGCTCCTACTCCTGCTTGGGATCTCAATTTTGTGTTGGAGAAACTCACTCTACAACCTTTTGAGCCTGCAGCTACTACTGAATTAAAGTTTTTATCATGGAAGACTGCGTTTTTGTTGGCTATTACCTCTGCAAGAAGGGTTTCTGAGTTGCAGGCCCTTATGGCGGTTGAGCCTTTCTTAATTTTCCATAAGGATAGGGTATCTTTACGTACTAATCCTTCCTTTATGCCTAAAGTGGTTTCTAGTGTGGCTTTAAACCAAACTATTCATTTGCCTACTTTTTATGCAAATCCCCAAAATAAAGGGGAAAAGATTTTGCACACTTTAGATGTACACAGGCAGTTGCGATATTATTTGGACAGAACTAAAGGGTTCAGGCAGTCTCAGCAGTTATTTGTTTCTTTTGCTTTGAGTTCTCAGGGCAAGCCTGTGTCAAAACAAACTATTTCTAAGTGGATTGGGTTTTGCATTGCTTTCTGTTATTCCCATCATGGCAAGGAGATTCCAGCTGGGATTAGGCCTCATTCCACTAGGGCTACTGCCACTTGACAGCTTTTTGAGGGGTGGCAACTAAGGACATTTTGGAGGCAGCTACTTGGAGTTCAGTGCATACTTTCTCTAGGCATTATCACCTACCACTTTACTCTAAATCCAGGGCTGGTTTTGCCACTGCTGTTTTGCAGGGCATTTTGGCAGCTTCTGCTTCCTTATAGTTTGGCCATCCTCCCTTACCTCTGCTTTGGGATTCTACCCAAGTGTAAGGACTGCAGCAATGTGAGATGAAGAACATAGTACAGTTTTGTACCTACCATAAATGTAGATGTTCGAAGATCCACATTGCTGCAGTCCAATTTACCCTCCCTCCTTCCCCTCTGTTGTTAGAGGCGGTTGTGTGGGTTGGGTTGTCAATAGGGTGTATATTGTATATATTGTACATATTTTTAGTGCTAGGATGGTTGGTTGTTTGTTTGCTGTCTTTTGGTTTTGACCTTTATTTTTAGGGTCTTCTGACATCTGGGGCAAGAAAAGACTGAGGATATGACGTCGGTCATGCGCATTTGTACCCTGACGTCCTGTTGTCAGTCAAATGCGCCTTGACCGACGTCAGCCTTATACTTTGATATTCGGGCCGACCGAGGACAGCGGACTACCCAAGTGTAAGGACTGCAGCAATGTGGATCTTCGAACATCTACATTTATGGTAGGTACAAAACTGTACTTTCATCGTGTTTCACTGTTGCAGTCATTACACTTGGGTTATCCTGCTGGCAGGCTACCCGCAGTCGGCCTGAATTCCAAAGTCCTGGTCCGGCATCGGTTGCTGTCGCCTCTTCCCTGACATCAATGCGCCAGTGGTATAAAAGATGCAGCTGATGCCATTTTCTTCAGTCTTTCTTGCCACGCGGTGCCCAAAGCAAAAGCAGTTCGCAAGTGCCGGTCGGCTGACTCCTGGGATTTTCAAAATTTAATTTCAGATCCGAAGTCTTCATTAAAGCTAAGTACCCCATTGGGGAAACTTTTTTCTTGCTCCAGACCAATGTCAGAAAAAGTTAATAATTGTATTTCTTGTGGGAAGCAAATACCTCATAAGGATTTTCATTCTTACTGTATTCCTTACCTAGGCCCTGACCACAATGTTGCTAGCTGTCGGTTTTGTGCTAGATTTAACCAACGCACTATTAAGCGTCGGTACGATTTTGCCTTTCATTACTTTGGCCGAAGATTTAATTATATAATGCCATCAGAACAGCTGATGACTGGAGTTTATAAAAAGCGCAAGGAAAAGGAAAAGGACAGGCATCCGAGGTCCAAAACCGACGACGAGACCTCCACTAGGCCAGTCGCCGGTTCACCAGTTCTCAGTGAGGTACTTTTGCAGCCCCTGACGTCCGCTACCTCAGAGCCACAGGCCGCTTCTGACTCCCACGTGGAGCCAACTACGCCTCTGGATACTCAATGTATTGGACACTCAGAAACTATTCCCTCAGATGGGTCTGGAGCCGCTGAGCAGGCATCGGTTTCTGAGGGTGGTTTTCAGACGTACACAGTTATATGTCAAGCCAACCTCAGCTTCAAAGGCAAAGACTAAAACAGCTCTAAAGACAAAGAAACAAGTACAGCATTCTCCTGGACAGACTCCCATGCCTAAGAAACAGATGCTTAAAATGGCCGAAGACCTAATTACTTTAATCAGGGATTCCCATCCCCCTCCTGATAAGAGGCCTAGGCAAGCGACAGAATATGACTCTTGTGATCAGGTTTCCATTTCCTCTGATTCCTCTTCTGAGCAGGGATACTCTGTTCCTCCCTACGAGGATTCTGATGCTGAAGAATCTATTCCTTCAGCCTCTCCTCCTGAGGATTATTCTTTTGGGGAAACCCTGCATACCATGAGGGAGCATTTTCACTGGGAGAGCCAAGATTACTCAGAATCTAAGAAAAGGCTCAGAGACTTTCTTTTACTACCTCAGCACAGACCTCTTGCTATTCCACCTGTTCTAGACATTGTAGATGATGTATTTTCAGAGTCCGGCCTGTCTCCTGACTCTTTACCTCCTGCACCTGTTAAGCCAGACAGATACTACAGGGTTCCAGATTCTCATAAATTTCTATATAAAAACCCTGCTGCTGACCCAGAAACTACATCTCAGGGTCCCAAATGGGTCAAGGCTTCCACTGCAAAAAACCCTGTCCCCTCTGATAGGGATTCTAGGGCACTGGACAGATGGGGGGAAAAAGTTTACACTTCTGCTACCTTGGCTGTAAGGGCTTTAAATTGTCAGTTTCATATGCTTAAATATCAGCAGTACTTAATGTCACTGCTAAAACAGAAAATGTTGACAAATTCTGAATATTCTGAATACAAGGAAATGCAGGATTTATTGCATGCAGCTGAACAAGTGGGAAAGCATACTTTGCAATGTGGTTTTGATTCACTGGAGGCCTCTTGCAGGGCCGCTGTTACGGGTTCTGTCATTAGAAGGCATGCTTGGTTAAAGGAACAGAATCTGCCTGATCATGCTAAAGCAAAATTATTGGTTGCTCCATTACAGCATGATACTTAGTTTGGTGTTAAGGCATAAGAGGTGTTGAAGAAAATGGAGGATAAAGCGAAATCTATGCAGACAGTTAAGGATTTCTTACAGGTACAGCCACCCAGATTTAGCAGGAACTGGCCTTCTAAGAATTGGTCCTTTCTGGTGTCAGACAGGCCACAAAGAGGCAGATACAGATGCCCTAGAGGCAGATCCCAGCCTCAAGGCTTGTACAGGCCTAAACAATGGGGTGCGTCTACCTCCAAAAGCGGAGAAGACAAATTACAGCCATATAGGAAACAGTCCCAATGACTTTCCTCTGCCAGTGCCAAGCACTTTTCTTTTGGCAGCACCCTTAGGGGGAAGACTAGCACTTTTTTCACAAAATTGGCACATGATCACCCAGGACAAATGAGTCTTGAATATAGTGTCTCAGGGCTACAGGTTCCACTTTCACACCCTTCCAAAGACAAAAGGTATGCCAGACCTGCCACACAATCAATGGGTAGAGGCACAAAAGCAAGTTTCAACCCTCATGGACATGAGGGCTATTTAGCGAGTACCACAGCAAGAGCAGGGACAAGGATATTACTCAAGACTTTTTGTGGTACCCAGAAAGGACAAAGCCTGGAGACCAATACTGGACCTGTCTATTCTAAACACTTTTCTGGATGTTCCAGAATTCAAAATGTTGACTCTGCAGCAGTTTCTGCCCATGCTGGGCAAGAAGGCTTGGCTTGTAACATTGGACCTCAAAGAGGCATACCTGCATGTCCCAATCAGACAATCTTGCAGAAGATACCTCAGATTCATAGCTGGCTCAAAGCACTACCAATTCTCTGCACTGCTGTTTGGCTTATCTACTGCTCCCAGGGTCTTCACAAAATGCCTGGCACCAGTAATTACATTTTGCAGACAAAGAGGAATCCAAATATATCCTTACGTGGACGACTGCCTTATTCAAGCAGAGAACAAGGACATTCTACTGAAGCATCTGGCATTTGTAAAAAGATTATTAATTTGCCTAGGGTACACAGTAAACGAAAATAAATCAAAACTGGTACCCTCCCAAGAGATAATATTCCTGGGTGCAAGCTTAAATACAACTGCCCAGATGGCTTATCTCATGCCAGACAAACAAAGGCAACTGACTTCTTACTTAGAAATGTTGGCAACAAAGAACCAGTTATCTGCAAGAAAAATTCTGCAGGCTTTGGGCTTCATGGCATCCTGCATTCTCCTAATTCCATATGCAAGACTGCATATGAGGAAACTACACTGGTATCTAAAAAGTACTAATTACGAATCCAACGAAGACAAACCAGCAAAAACGAACCAGTAGCTGAAAAAGTCTCTATTCCACAAACACTTTATTATGGTCAACTCCTTAAGTGCGATAATCCACATACACTTTTCGTTGTGACACGTAACACTAACTTCTTCAGAAGACAAACGTGTGTTAAATTATCCTAAATACTTATATAGCCTTACCTTGATTCATAAAGCGATCATTCAATCAATCATTTCATTTAATTACATAAATCATAAATCAATTAATTAATTAGTTTACCTAAAATCGAACTCCATAATAAAAGGCAAATACTGAACAATAAATGTAACTAGAATTAAAAACATAAAATTATCATACTTTAAAATATTACAGTCATCCATTCATTATAGCGTTATAACCTACAGAACCATGAAGCTTCAGTGGGGACGTCACTAATACTATTTAGCTTAAAATAACCTCAGTTCACATTACTTGATTATTAACCATGTTTTTTTTAAAACGTTTGTGTATAAAAAGATGTATGAATATATAAAAACTGTTACATAAAAAATATATAAATATATGTGTATATGTGTAATAAATATTAGTACATATTTAGAACACTTTCAAACTAAATTAATGTACTTAAAGGTAAATGAAGGATATACTTAAAAAATCCTTAAATATTATATGTATATATATATATATATATATGTGCTTAAACTGGCAAGCCGGGATGAACTAATATAACTAACACTATATAATATTATGTAGTAATAAAATAACATCTAATTTAAAGCTATTTAACTGGCAGCTAATATTTATTAATTACAGTGTTACAATCAGTAATCACAAATTACCTCTCCAAGTTCTTAAACCTTAAGATACATTTAATAGAGGACATTTCATTAATGCCAGGAAACCAGTTGGTTAGCGTTCGTTTTCAATTGCCATATAAGCTCTTTTCTCTCCAGCTTTAAGGGCTCATAGCCTCCCCTAGGGTCATCAGGTACCTGGTCTATTGCTTTAAATTTAAAAGAGTGGCCCTCATTTACATGGCAATGCCTGGCAAGCGCATTTTCTAGCTTAACTTTGTTGATACTGTACATGTGCTCGTACATCCTTTCATGTAACTTTCTGTCAGTTTTACCAATATAGAAGGCTGCACACTTTACACATTTAGCCATATACACTAATTGTCGGCTACTACAATTAAATCTTTTCTTTATTCTATAAGTATAATTCCTTAGTGTGAAGGTGCAGCCTTCTTCAACAAACTTACAGTAATTACACATATTTCATTTAAACATTCCAGCATTTGTTGGTATATCACAATTCTTATTCAGCCCTCTTTTATAAATAACTCTAGGTTTGTTAGGCAATAGACATCTCAGATTACTATCCATAGTTAGTAAATGCCAATTTTTACATAAAATATTTTTGATGTCTTGAGCATCCAAATTAAAACAAGTAATGAAACTACACAAATACGGTAACTTGTTTTCAGTCTGTGTTTCCTCCCTTAAAAGCTGACTTTCTGTCACAGACCCCCCCCCCCCCCAACAAAGGGATATACATACGTGCCCATCTCTTATTCTTAACCTCAGTGGCAATTTCACAAACAAAATCATTAGGGTAACCACTCTGAAGAAAGAATCTTTCCAATAAATTACATTCTTCTAGAAAATCGGTGTCTCTTGTTATCATCCTAGCCGCCCTAACCAATTGGCCTTTAATGACCGCTTTTTTCTGATGGGTAGGGTGGCTACTTGTAAAATGTAGAAACATGTTCGAATATGTCTCCTTCCTGTAAATAGTAGACATATACCTTTGATTAACATAATCTTTTTTCAAGTCAACATCCAAATAATTAATAGAGTCTTTACCATATTTAAATGTAAATTCCAAAAAGTCAGTACTACTATTAAAAAGTGCCATCAGTTGGTCAGTCTCGTCCTGTGCACTTTCGTACAACATAAAAATATCATCGAGGAACCGGGTGTAAAAAACTATATTATCTTTAATTCTTTCATTCTCTAGCACGCTGTTCCTCTCCCAAAATGCCATCACAAGATTAGCAATACTGGCACCGCACGGGGACCCCATTGCTACCCCAATCCTTTGATGGAAAATTTCTTTATTAAATAGTATAAAGTTGTAAGAAAGAACCGTATCTATTACGTGCGGTTCCAGTATTGCTAATCTTGTGATGGCATTTTGGGAGAGGAACAGCGTGCTAGAGAATGAAAGAATTAAAGATAATATAGTTTTTTACACCCGGTTCCTCGATGATATTTTTATGTTGTACGAAGGTGCACAGGACGAGATTGACCAACTGATGGCACTTTTTAATAGTAGTACTGACTTTTTGGAATTTACATTTAAATATAGTAAAGACTCTATTAATTATTTGGATGTTGACTTGAAAAAAGATTATGTTAATCAAAGGTATATGTCTACTATTTACAGGAAGGAGACATATTCAAACATGTTTCTACATTTTACAAGTAGCCACCCTACCCATCAGAAAGGCCAATTGGTTAGGGCGGCTAGGATGATAACAAGAGACACCGATTTTCTAGAAGAATGTAATTTATTGGAAAGATTCTTTCTTCAGAGAGGTTACCCTAATGATTTTGTTTGTGAAATTGCCACTGAGGTTAAGAATAAGAGATGGGCACGTATGTATATCCCTTTGTTGGGGGGGGGTCTGTGACAGAAAGTCAGCTTTTAAGGGAGGAAACACAGACTGAAAACAAGTTACCGTATTTGTGTAGTTTCATTACTTGTTTTAATTTGGATGCTCAAGACATCAAAAATATTTTATGTAAAAATTGGCATTTACTAACTATGGATAGTAATCTGAGATGTCTATTGCCTAACTAACCTAGAGTTATTTATAAAAGAGGGCTGAATTTCAAGGAAATTTTGCAAATTAAGAATTGTGATATACCAACAAATGCTGGAATGTTTAAATGTAATATGTGTAATTACTGTAAGTTTGTTGAAGAAGGCTGCACCTTCACACTAAGGAATTATACTTATAGAATAAAGAAAAGATTTAATTGTAGTAGCCGACAATTAGTGTATATGGCTAAATGTGTAAAGTGTGCAGCATTCTATATTGGTAAAACTGACAGAAAGTTACATTAAAGGATGTGCGAGCACATGTACAGTATCAACAAAGTTAAGCTAGAAAATGCACTTGCCAGGCATTGCCATGTAAATGAGGGCCACTCTTTCAAATTTAAAGCAATAGACCAGGTACCTGATGACCCTAGGGGAGGCTATGAGCCCTTAAAGCTGGAGAGAAAAGAGCTTATATGGCAATTGAAAACGACCGCTAACCAGTTTCCTGGCATTAATGAAATGTCCTCTATTAAATGTATCTTAAGGCTTAAGAACTTGGAGAGGTAATTTGTGATTACTGATTGCAACACTGTAATTAATAAATATTAGCTGCCAGTTAAATAGCTTTAAATTAGACGTTATTTTATTACTACATAATATTATATAGTGTTAGTTATATTAGTTCATCCCGGCTTGCCAGTTTAAGCACATGTATATACATATAATATTTAAGGATTTTTTAAGTATATCCTTCATTTACCTTTAAGTACATTAATTTAGTTTGAAAGTGTTCTAAATATGTACTAATATTTATTACACATATACACATATATTTATATATTTTTTATGTAACAGTTTTTATATATTCATACATCTTTTTATACACAAAAGTTTTAAAAAAACATGGTTAATAATCAAGTAATGTGAACTGAGGTTATTTTAAGCTAAATAGTATTAGTGACGTCCCCACTCAAGCTTCATGGTTCTGTAGGTTATAACGCTATAATGAATGGATGATTGTAATATTTTAAAGTATGATAATTTTATGTTTTTAATTCTAGTTACATTTATTGTTCAGTATTTGCCTTTTATTATGGAGTTCGATTTTAGGTAAACTAATTAATTGATTTATGATTTATGTAATTAAATGAAATGATTGAATGATCACTTTATGAATCAAGGTAAGGCTATATAAGTATTTAGGATAATTTAACACACGTTTGTCTTCTGAAGAAGTTAGTGTTACGTGTCGCAACAAAAAGTGTATGTGGATTATCGCACTTAAGGAGTTGACCATAATAGAGTGTTTGTGGCATAGAGACTTTTTCGGCTACTGGTTCGTTTTTGCTGGGGTATCTAAAAAGTGTTTGGACTCAACATTGCCACAGCCTGGAAACATTAATTATCCTCATTCCCTGCCTGCAACAGGAGTTTCGATGGTGGGCACAGGCCTGTCACCACAACAAGGGACAGCCATTCACTTTACCCACAGCCAGGCAGACACTAACAACAGATGCATCAGATTATGCCTGGGGGGCCCACATGGCAGGAAAATGTATTCAGGGCACATGGCCCGCAAGCCAAATGCATCTTCATATCAATCAAAAAGAGATGCTAGCTGTACAGAATGCCCTGACAGCCTTCAAGGATCTACTTCATCCAGGACAACTACTGATAAAGACGGACAATACTACAGTCATGTGGTACATAAACAAGCAGGGAGGCACAGATTCCTACCCCCTCTGCAGACAAGCCATGACTTTGTGGAACACAGCATTGACTTATCAAGTACACCTGCAAGCACAATTTCTGCCAGGAAAGACAAATACTCTGGCAGACGAACTAAGCAGAAACCTCATGGATCCTCACGAGTGGAAACTAGATCCACAAATCTTCAGCATGATAACAAGGAAATGGGGATGCCGAGACATAGATCTATTTTCCTCTCCTCACAACTGCCAACTACAGAGAGTCTGCACAAGGACTTATCACAAACAAGCATGGAAAGTGGATGCTCTATCATTCAGCTGGAAAACCCTTACAGTATATGCTTTTCCTCTACTGCCTCTCCTCCCCAAGGTACTCCTAAAGGTCAGACAAGAGAAGCCAAAAATGACACTGATTGCCCCAGACTGGCCATGCCAGCACTGGTACCCAATCCTAAAGAGCTTGTCTCAAGGCCCAGCCTGGACATTACCTCAAATTCCTCATTTACTGACCCAACAAAACAATCAGATCCTGCACAGCCAACTCAGAACCCTAAATCTGACTGCATGGCGGATAATGTAACCATTCAGAACACACCTCTCTCTAAAGCAGTTATGGATTTTATTTTGGAGGCCAGGAGGCCCAGCACCAGAAAATCTTATGCAGAAAAATGGAAGAGATTCTGTGCTTGGAACCAGGCACAAGGAATTGACACGCTTGCACCAAATATTCCTCAGACTTTACAATACCTAACTGAGATGCTGGACAAAGGCCTATCCTTCTCATCAATTAAGATCCATGCCTCTGCCATTTCAGCCCATTACAATATGGACCCACCTATTTTTTCACATCCACTGCTAAGGCAGTACCTCAGAGGGGCCAAAAACATAAGACCTCCAAGGAGAGCACCAATACCTGCATGGGACCTCAATTTTGTTTTGGGAAAGCTGACACTGCCTTCTTTTGAGCCAGCCAATACAGCTGAGATAAAATGCTTATCATGGAAACCAGCTCTGCTCCTAGCAATAATTTCAGCAAGAAGAGTCTCAGAGTTACAGGTACTAATGGCTGTGGAACCTTTTATTATTTTCCATCCGGACAGGGTTTCTCTAAGGACAAACCCAACATTTATGCCTAAGGTAGTGTCCAGTGTGGCTCTTAATCAAACCATTCATTTGCCTACCTTTTATCCAAACCCAAAGAATAAGGGGGAGAGACTTCTTTGGACATACACAGCTACACTTCTACTTGGACAAAACTAAAGCTTTCAGAAAGACTGAGCAACTCTTAGTGGCGTGTGCTGCAGGATCGCAAGGAAAAGCTATTTCAAAGCAGACTATTTCAAAATGGATAGTCCACTGCATTCGTTTCTGCTATTCACAACATGGCAAATCAGTGCCTAAGGGCATTAGGCCACATTCAACCAGAGCAGCAGCCACTTCAGCAGCCTTCCTCAGAGGAGTACCAACCAAGGACATTTTAGAGGCTGCAAATTGGACTTCAGTGCACACTTTTACAGAGTACTACCACTTGCCTCTTTACTCTAAATCCAGAGCAGGCTTTGCCACTGCAGTTCTGCAGAGCCTCATAGCCACTCCTAATTCTATTTAGGCCCAGCCACCCAACCTCAGCTTTGGGATTCAACCCAAGTGTAATGACTGCAACAGTAAAACACGATGAACATAGTACAGTTGTGTGCCTACCATAAATGTAGATGTTCGAGTGTATTCACTGTTGCAGTCCAGGTTACCCTCCCACCATCCCCCTTTCATTGCTGGGACTTATCTGTACTTCTCTATTCTATACAACCTATGTGGTGTATTTGCTTGTAGATGAAGGTAATGTTTATGTTAGTGCATGCATTTTTATGAGCAGAATATTTAGCCTACCCTTTTGGGGGCACCTGACATCTGGGGCAAGAAAAACTGAAGAAAATGGCGTTGGCTGCATCTTTTATACCCCTGGCGCACTGACGTCAGGGAAAAGAGGCGACAGCAACCAACGCCGGACCAGGACTTTGGAGTTCAGGCCGACTGCAGGTAGCCTGCCAGCAGGATAACCCAAGTGTAATGACTGCAACAGTGAATACACTTGAACATCTACCTTTATGGTAGGTACACAACTGTACTATATACCTCTGCAACTAAAGTGGCAACCTTTACAGACTGTGCAGAGGCTCAAACCAAGTTCTTTCCCTGCTCTCCATCAGAGCTATTCAGCCGGTGCCAGTGGAACAGATAGGTCAAGGATTCTATTCCAGACTCTTCCTGGTACCCAGAAAAGAGGGCTTTTGGTGCCCAATCCTGGACCTTTCAATTCTCAACACCTTCCTGGTGGTACCAAAATTCAAAATGCTTACCCTGCAACAGCTTCTACCTATGCTAGCCAAGGATGCCTGGTTCGTCACCCTAGACTTAAAAGAAGCCTATTTGCACATCCCTATAAGGGAGTCATGCAGGAAGTATCTAGATTTCAGGGCCAGATCTATGCATTATCAGTTCTCTGCACTTTCCTTTGGCTTATCCACTGCACCCAGAATATTCACAAAATGCCTGGCTCCAGCCATTGCATACTACAGGCAGAGAAATATCCAAATTTACCCGTACTTGGACGACTGCCTAATTCAGGCAGACAGGAATTGCTGCTGCAGCACCTGCCATTTGTGAAAAACCTTCTCACTTCCTTGGGGTGCACCATCAATGAAAAGAAATCAAAACTGGTACCCAATCACAAGATTGTATTCCTGGGAGCAAGCTTGGACACAGCATCCCAGGTGGCATTCCTCACTTCAGAAAAACAAGTCTGTCTGACAGCCTACTTCAAACAAATGGCCATCAGTACCCAGCTATCTGCAAGAAAAATACTGCAGGCCCTAGGGTTCATGACCTTATGTATACTGCTAATTCCATATGCAAGACTGTATATGAGGAAACTTCAATGGTACTTAAAAAATCTTTGGTGCCAACATTTTCAGGACCTGGAAACAGTAATTCCTGTCATACCCTGTCTAAGGACAGAGTTCCTTTGGGGGGCAGAAGCATGCAACCACAACACGGGACTGCCCTTTTTCAACCCAACACCACCCAGATCCTAACCACAGACATATCAGGCTATGCTTGGGGAGCACACATAGATGGCAAATGCAGTCAGGGCCACTGGAGCCCAAGTCAAATTCATCTGCATATCAACCAAAAAGAGATGCTAGATGTGCAGAATGACCTGACAGCTTTCAGATCCCTACTCTTTCCGGGAAACTTCTAATAAAAACAGACAGGGTTCCGTATTAGAAGACCGATGACGCATTATTTTGAATGTGTCTTGGTCAAACTCAAAAGCCTGAAACGGCAAAATATTGAAGCGGCTTTTAAGCAAATTCTTTCCCTGGGAAAGAATTCACTTGGCTGCTTTGTTACTTTGCCGTTTTCGGCACTGTAGTGTGGTCTCAGAGTTGATGTATTTAAATAGGGGGGTGAAGCCCCCCACTTAATGTAATGTTTAAAGTTTTTTATTTTATTTTTTTGTTGGAACAGTGATTTTTTTTTTTTCCCTAGGAAATAAATCACATGTTCTGACAGTTCGAAATTTTAAGCTTTCGCTTACATAGGGTCGATAAATCACCATTTGCTTTTTTAAGCATTCGGTGATCTAATATAGACCCTTATGTGATATATCAACAAGCAGGGGGAACCCACTCTTACCCACTCTGCAGGTTAGCCATGGCCATGTGGAACACAGCCTTGGACATGCAAGTCCATCTGCAAGCTCAATTCCTGCCAGGCAAACAAAACTCACTAGCAGACGACAAGCAGAAATTTCCTAGACCCACATGAGTGGCAACTGGAGCACAGCACCTTCAACCTACTAATTCAGAAATGGGGGACCCCAGAGGTGGATCTTTTTGCCTCCCCCTACAACCACCAGCTCAGCAAATTCTACAACAGGAACCCTTACAGCAGGGCCTGCAAAGTGGATACCCTATCTTTTCAGTGGGTAAATCTCTCAATTTATGCCTTTCCCCCTCTGCCTCTCCTCTCAAGAGTATTACTCAAGATAGGACAGACCAAGGACAGTTCTGATTGCCCCGGACTGGCCATGCCAGCACTGGTACCCACTCCTGCACAGCCTGTCAATTGTACCACCCTGGCACCTACACCAGAACCCAACCCTGCTCTCCCAGCAGGAGAGACAGATTTTGCATCCGCAACTGCAAACCCTAAATCTTGCAGCATGGCATTATTCCTTGAATTCTCCCCTAGCAACCCTAAGCACACTGGTGCCGGAAGTCAGTCTTGAAGCCAGAAGACCCAGTACAAGAAAATCCTATGCTGATAAGTGGAAAAGGTACTGCTCCTGGATTCAGTCTAAAGGAGAAGACACAACTCTGCCCTGCCTGCTTCTAATCCTGCATTACTTAGCAGATCTACTCCACAATGGCCTGTCTTTCTCCTCCATTAAGATACATGCCTCAGCCATTTCAGCTCATTACAACACTGGGCATCCTCTCTTCTCGCACCCTCTTATCAAACAGTTTCTGAGAAGGGCAAACAACTTAAGGCCACCATGGAGAGCACCCACCCCTGCTTAGGACCTTAACTTTGTACTGGAAAAGCTCACACTTCCCTCCTTTGAACCCGCAGTGTCAGCAGAGTTAAAATTCCTCTCTTGGAAAGCAGCCTTGCTTCTGGCCATCACTTCAGCTAGAAGAGTGTCTGAGCTACAAGCACTTATGGCTGTGGAACCCTTCATTATTTTCCATGCTAACAGGGTTTCCCTCAGAACTAACCCTTCCTTTATGCCTAAAGTGGTGTCCAGTGTTGCTCTCAACCAATCCATCCATTTGCCAACTTTCTTCCCTAATCCTCAGAATAAAGGGGAAAGGGTCCTGCACTCCTTGGATGTGCACAGACAGCTCAGATCCTATCTTGATAGGACTAAGCCCCTCAGAAAATCTGACCAGTTACTAGTCAGCTTTGCAACAGAGGCAGAGGGCAAGGCCATTTCAAAACAAACAATTTCCAAATGGATAGCACACTGCATCCATTTCTGCTACAAGCACCATGGGAAACCAACCACTCAGGGGGTCAGGACACATTCCACTAGGGCAACATCCACTTCTACAGCATTTCTCAGGGGAGTCCCTACCAGGGACATCCTGGAAGCTGCTACCTGGAGTTCTGTACACACCTTCACCAAGCATTACCACCTGCCTCTGTTTTCCAAATCCAGGGCAGGTTTTGCAACAGCAGTGCTGCAAGGCATACTAGCCAGCCCTAACTCTTCTTGACTGCCTCCACCCTTCTTCAGCTTTGGGAATCCACCCAAGTGTGATGACTTCAACAGTAAAACTTGAAGAACATAGTACAGTTGTGTACACTTACCATAAATGTAGATGTTCAAGTGTATTCACTGTTGCAGTCCTGGTTTCCCTCCAGCCCCCTGTTTTTTCTCTCTTTCTTCTCTATGGCTATTACTCACCCTTTTCTGGGGTATTGGTATTTACTTTTTACTGGTGGTGTTTCCCCACCATATCTTAGCTCCCTATTTGGGGGGCTCCTGACATTTGAGGCAAGAAAAACTGATGTAATTGCATCAGCTGCCTGTTTTTATACCCCTGAAGACCTGATGTCTGTCCTGGAGAGACAGCATCTGATGCAGAAATACTAAGTCTCTGGTATTTGGGCCGACTGGGGGCTACCTGCAAGCAGATAACCCAAGTGTGATGACTGCAACAGTGAATACACTCGAACATCTACATTTATGATAAGTGTACACAACTGTACTTTAGTTGTCCAGCTTTTGCTTTCATCCTATTATTCAAACTTAACAGCCAGTATCTGTTTTCTTAATTAAGCACAGTGAAGAAAAAACATGGCTAGGCACCTATTTTAAGTCTGCCTGATATAACTTCTGTCCATTTTCTATTACAGTAACAAACCTTAGCAACATTGTTTAATCTAATCTCAGACTGTCTACCTGATATAGAACTGACTATTACAATAAGTAACACTGAAAGGGCAACCTACTACAGTAATTTTTTTTATTTGCTCAAGCTGTTCAAGCTGCAGTGCTCTGCTGTGATATTGGAAAAAGATAAGTGCCTATTTTCAACTGTTTCTGCACTTCTTTTTTACTGTATATCTTTGCAACTGTTTTTAGTCTCCTTTTTGTCTGTTAGAGGTGAATATCGGTTACGGTTTGTTACCTTTTGAGCTTGTTGAGAAATCTTTTGTCTAGAGAGGCCTAGCTGTTTTCTTTGTGGCAGAAAGAACCAGTCTAGTTTGATCTTGCTAAAAGCATTCCTGCAACAGTTTTGGTGGCTTTGAGTTGCCCGCCTCTTGTATAAAGTTGATACTGGACACTCCTCCCCAGTCACATTATATCAGCTCATTCTACTGTTTATAGTAAGAACTTAGTAAAGGCCCACCCCTTTAGCTTCTGAACCTTGAATTATCTCATTATCTTCTGTCTCTTTACTAAAAAAAAAAAAAAAAAAAAAACTGTACCTCTTTCTACTTCATTTTCTTGCTATGCTTAGGAGTTTAACTGCATTTAGTTTGCTGTATTTATTACTGCTTGTTGGTAGCCTCAATAAATTGATGACTGTATTCTACTGAATCGCTGCTTTATTTGTGCTGTCTGTTACTGCTGTGATTTGTGAGCTACTGTTTCAAAGCAATCTACTGATTGATTATATTTCATTGCTATCTGCTGTAATTCATTACTGTTTAACTGCATTTTACTGCATTTTGTTGATGTTTAACTGTATTTTTCATACTGCAAGTTTTATTCTTTTGACTATAAGTGATTAATCTGTGCTTCATTATGAGGTTTTTTCTTAATGTGTTCTTAACCTTAAAATTGAGTAGCATAGTCTAGATACAGGTCTGTGGCATCCAGAGCTTCAGCTGCATGTTTTTTTAACCCTTTTTGAGGTAATCTAGCTACAAGTTTTCCCTTAGTAGCACGTGTGTTATCATCTAGTAATACTACTCGTAGACCTTCCTCCCTTTACCCTCTTAGCTCTTCCAATTTCTGACAAATATAGATGGACAATTTCCTACATTTTCTCCTGCCAGTCTGGTCAATATGGGCATCCTGAGACAGTGTAGCAACTGCCTCATGTACACGGACAACCCTCTACTACTAGCACCTAAGAACACAATTTGTGAAAGATGCAAACACATCAAGCACCTAGTATCATTGCTGTCTCCCCCACAAACCAGTATATCTGGCACTGAGAAGGTTGGCAACATGAACACCACACCTCAAACACCACCCACACCTACACAACACACTCCCACATATGCGGAGGCCCTCAAAAAAGCATACCCAAACAAAAGAGACCTCCAAGGCATAGGCACACACAAACCTCATTGCCCACCACACCTGTCTCACAGCCACTAAGGCCTAAACATAAACCCAACATATTAGTCATGGGAGACTCCATTGTGAGACACAGAGATGTGCCCCTCACCAGACTGGATAAGGAGAAAGTCACGGTTAGTTGTTTGTTGGGTGCCAGAATCTGCCATATCACTAATGCACTCAAGTCTCTCAACAGGTTCTGTTATGACTCTGTCATAGTCCATGTTGGAGTGAATGATTTGAGACACACCTCCCTGGACTATATGAAGAGAGACATGATTGAGCTCCCTGAGTATGTGTAATAGGCAGGTATGTCTCCAGCCTTAAGCAGCATTCTACCATCACCCAGAATGATGCCTCAATACAAACAGAAAATGATTGACTTTAACAACTGGCTTAGTTTCTGATGTCATTCAAAGGGGATTCGGTACCTGACAGCCTGGGATGACATGATTGACAAGCCACGATGCTTTGCCAGAGATGGCTTGCATCTGTCTCCCTTGGGCTTCAGGCCC
Source organism: Protopterus annectens (assembly GCF_019279795.1). Lineage (NCBI taxonomy): Eukaryota > Metazoa > Chordata > Ceratodontiformes > Protopteridae > Protopterus > Protopterus annectens. The sequence goes on from NC_056726.1 coordinate 809,620,156, forward strand.
CTGGCAAGGGCTCTTGCCTCCCCCATAGTGCCTTTTTTAGGCAATGCCATGAGGTCAAATCTACCAATATGAAAATTTCATCAAAACTTAAATTAAAGGTCATGTTGCTAATAGCGAGGAGTCTAAACATGAAATTGCACTCATTGTAAGCATTCTTAACATTGGAAGAAGCTGACATTTGTGCCGTCACAGAAATCTGGTTCAAAGCTGTGTAGAGCACCCCAGCCATACCAGGTTACTCATCCTACACCCCAAGCCGTGCAAATGTCCAAATTTACACCAAAGTACTATATGAGAATTTATATAGTTACGTGGAATCAGGAATACCAGACAGGACAAAATCCTCCTCCTTAAGGAAGAGTGAACCTGTCTGATGTACATCTAAAATAAATAAACTCTATAATTAAAAAATAAAATTGCTGTCCAGGACCAAGAAGGAGCAGGTGTCTAATTGGAAGTAGTCTCTCCATAACCTAAACAAGCAAGTAAGAGCACTAGTGAAATCCTCCAAAGCAAACTTTGAGTCCATACTGGCCACATCTAGTAAAGACAGTCATAAGGCTTTCTTCACATATGTCCGCAATCTCAAGGGAAACACCCAGATCTGCTCAAAACTGGTGGTCAAGGACACCACATACACAAACCGTATAAATATAGCCAACCTGATGGCAGACAGGTTCAGTGAAAACTTCACACTTCTCCCCCCATCAGTAAAACAGGACATCCCCAGTACCTGCCCTCCTCCCCTTATCTCTAGGGAGCAAGTCATCACTACCATGTCAAAGGCAAAAAATACAGCCTCCATGGGACCCGATAACATCCCAGGCTGCATCCTACATGAACTCAGGCAGGAACTTGCAGCACCATTAGGCACCCTTGTTCAACCAAAGCCTGCATACTAGCTTCATCCAAGCTGAGTGGAAGACAGCTACTGTCATCCCTTTCACACAGGTGGAGCATCCACCGATCCAGGAAATTATCAACACATCACCCTAACTAGCATGATCTGCAATGCCATGGAGTGGATTATCATGGGCCTCATTAACAAGGACATTGGCAACTTCCTGACACTTGATCCAACATAGTTTGGTTTTGGTCAAAGGAAAGTCATGCCTGTTAAATTTTGTCGACTTCTTTGAGACAAACACCAAAGGCATAGATGAGGGGAATACAGTGCACACCACCTACCTTGACCTGGCTAAGGCCTTCAATATTATTCCACACTCAGGTATAATAGTTAAACTCTCTCAACTAGGCATCAATCCATATGTTACCAGATGGGTGGCAAACTGACTTACTGAAAGAACCCATGTTGTCAAAATAGGGGAAGCTACGTCAAGTAGTAGACCCATAACAAGCAGTGTACCCCAGGGATTGGTCTTGGGGCCTCTGCTGCTTAGGATATACTTCTCAGAGGTGCAGGCCAAATCTAGTGGGCTGTGGCTGACCAACTTTGCAGATAACTGCAAGCTGGGTACTGTCACCAATTCCCCTAGTGATGTGGACCTTCTCCAAAAGGGTCTCACCCAAACAAATGACTGATGCCAGAAACATGGCTTCAAACTGAATGCCAAAAAATGCATCATCATCCCTTTTGTGGAAAATTATGTCCCCACAAATTATCCATTGATAATAAGGCACTAAGCATGCAATCAGTCATGAGGGACTTTTGACCACCATATTGCTTCCATTGTACAGAAAGCTTTCTACATGGCTCACCTCATTAGTAAGGGTATCTCATCCAGGGACAAGGTGGGCATAACATCCCTGTATTCTTCCCTTATAGGACCAATTATTGAATACAGTGCCCCTCCCGGCATGTACCTTGCAAAGCACATGCAGCAGCTGTAGAGACCACAGAGGTTCCTCACCCGGAGAATCCAGGGTCTCAAACATCTACCCTACACAGATAGGCTAAAAGCCCTGTCCCTCTACTCAGTCTTCAACAGACTCCTCAGAGATGACCTCTGTCTGGCATACAAAGCAATCTCAGACCCTGCCCTGATGGGACTCCTGCATATCTGCAAATCAAGCTCCATTCGGTTAACCCGCATGCAAGACCTCAACCTGGTTTGTGACATCAGTAGGACTTGTTGGCAGGACAGGTTTGTGTCCCAGAGACTCCCCCTTTTGTGGAACAGACTCCCTCTCCATGTAAAGCAGAGTTCCTCATTAAACCTTATTAAGCGCAACCTGGATAACTGGATGGGTAACAGTAAATACTACCCTGGGATTCAACTTATGTCCCTGCTGGATAGTGGCATAGGATGCTGATTTGTTGGAACATGGGCTAAATTGTTGGCTAGGCTTGTAAGGGCCTCAGGGCCAATAGCCTAGTAACTTCCTATGATCCTATGAAACATTTATAGGTTCATAGGTTTATACTAGGCTATCTGCCCTAAGGCATTTATAAGCCTAGCCCAAAGTTTTGTGGCTTACGCCACCCCTTATGTTAAAAAATACTGTGCCCATTAGTTTGTTGTGCCTCTGTCCAACAGTTACACAGAGATGATTCCTTGGGTAAACCTACGATCTCCCATCCACCGGTCAAGATTTCTCTTGAACAGAGCCAGCGAGGTGCTCTGCCTCACATGGACCGGGATTTTATTCCACAGCATAGGGAGTCTCTGAGTGACAAATCTATCCCTCCAGCATGTCCTTTTTATATCCGTGCTAAGGTTTAAGTTGCTTGCTCTAGTGGATCTGGTAGATTTGGATTTTTTGAGGTGGAGCATGTCCATTAATTCCGGATTGGACATGGCCTTGTATGTCAGGCACAGGTCACCTCTGAGCAGACGGTATGCGACTGAATAGAGCTGGAGTTTCTTCAGTCTGGCAGCATATGACAGATTTTGGAGTCCCTTTATCCTTTTGGTGAGGAACTTTTGGGGTCTCTCCAATTGCTGCAGGTGTCGGGTGAGATACATCCCGAATGGGGCATTGTACTCGATCATTGGTCTGATAAGTGAGGAGTACAGGGGAACAATGACCTCACTTGATCTGGATGTGAATCCCTTCATGATCAGGTGTGCAATGTAGAAGGTCTTTCTAACCACTTTAGCAATGTGAGTGTCAAAAGAAAGGCCACTGTCAACCTGGGTCCCCAGGTCCCTGATAACCTCTTCTGTGCTTAGTGGATTGCCACCTATATGGTAGCTTGGGGTTACCTTGTTTTTCCCGAAGGGTATGACTATACATTTTTTGGCATTTAACTTCAGGCCATGGCTCTGGCACCAGCTATCAGTTTCCGTGAGACCCCTCTGAAGGATATCTGTGTCCGATGTACTTTCCACTATGGCGCCCAGTTTGCAGTCATCTGCAAACTTTGTCAGCCATAGTCCTCCTATGTTTGCCTGTACTTCTGAGAAGTAGATGCCGAACAACAGGGGGCCAAGGACTGAGCCCTGTGGGACACCACTTGTGACCGGCTTGGAGTCTGACATGGCGCCAGCAACTCTAACCCTGTGGGTACTGTCCTTTAGCCAGTTTGCAACCCATCTGGGTTTACATTTAAGCTGGTAAGTTTCTCTATAATACCCGAGTGGGGTATTGTGTCGAAAGCTTTTGCAAGGTCAAGGTAAGCTGTATGGACTGCCTTTCCCTCATCAATGGCCTTGGTGACTGTTTCGAAGAAGTCGACCAAGTTCAAAAGGCATGATCTGCCCTTGACAAAGCCAAACTGGGTCTGGTCCAGTGTCTGCAAGTCCCCTATGTCTTTGTTTATGAATTCCATTATGATCCTCTCCATAGCTTTGCAGACCAGGCTTGTTAAGCTTATGGGGCGGTAATTACCAGGGTCCGTAGAGGCACCGTCTTTGTGGAGTGGGACTACAGTTGCTGTACGCCACTCCTTGGGCATGTATCCTGTGGTAAGGCTAAGATTAAACAGCTGCCGTATGTGCGGGTTTAGTTCCTCATTGAGTTCGTGTAGCACACAGCCGGGGACACAATCCGGTCCCATTGATGCTGTGTTTTTAGCTTTAGAGAGAGCAGCTTTCACCTGCGCATTTGAGATGTCTGGGAGGCTACACTCAGCTGGGATAGTTATCTCTCCTTTTTGGGGGGGGAGAGGGGGTGAAGTTTGCACTGAACCTGTCTGCCAGTATGTTGGCAATGTCTGTGGGTTCAGTGATTTTTGTATCATTTTGGACTAATTCTGAGCATATCTGGGAGTTTCCACCCAGGTTTCTAACATAGCTGAAGAAGGCCTTATGATTGTCTTTTGAATCTATGGCAATTTTTTCTCTCAAAGTTGGCCTTGGATGATTTTATGAGTGCTCGTATTTTTTTACTAATAATGATCAAGGGTGTCTTCTCTTTTATGGATTTTGCTCTATCATGTAACAGCTTTCTCCTCTTATTGTAAAGTTTGTTTATGGCTGGGGTCCACCAGACTGGACGTTTGCCCTTGGTGGAAAGAGTCTTTGTTTTATTAGGGATTGCCTGATCCATGCAGTCCTGGAGGTGTTCGTAGAAGGCATTTGTAAGGGCTTCCGCAGCTTGGGTTGTGGTTTCCACTGGCTCGAGGGCCTTGAAGGATACCACACCAGTCTTGAGTAGTGTGAAGTTTGCTTTAGAGAAGTTCTTCACTGTGGTCTTTTTTGTTTGGGGTAGGGGCGGGATGTGGATTTCCAGTGAGATTAGTTTATGATCTGATCTCACCAATGAGGGATATACTTCCAGTGTGGAGCATTTTGTCCCCATGTTTTTGATGATGAGATCTAGTAGATTTTCTCCTCTTGTGGGAACGGTGACTAGTTGTTCCATGGCATTTGAATTTCTGAACTCCAGGAACCTTTGGGCTAAAAAGTTGGGGCTTGAGTAATGTTCCCAGTCTATATTCGGGTAGTTGAAGTCACCCAATATAATGGTGTTTGGAGATACATTTATACCCTCCAGTGTCTTCAGGAAGGCTGTGTGGGGTTCCTGAGTTTGAGAGGGTGGCCTGTAGCATGATACAAATTGTAGAGCAGTTTTGCCTATGGTTAATTGCACCTGGATGGTTTCCAATGCTTCGTGCATTGCCACCAACCTGGAGGTGTGGGTATCCTTGATGAATATGGATACACCCCCCTCCTTTTGTGGTGTGGTCCGGGTTTTGGGGCCGGAACGCATGATATGAGGTAAAACCTGATAGTGCCGGGGTACTCTCAGGAGCCTTGAACCAGGTTTCAGTCACAGCACAGACATCGATGTTCTCCATACTGAGAAGGGCCTCGAAAAGTGCATTTTGAGATTTAGACTTCTGGCATTTAGCAGCATTACCCTTAGTTTCTTCCCATTTTTGTTTTCTAGGGTGGTAGGTTTAGAATTTGAGCCTTGCCTAAAAAAGGCACTATGGGGGTGGCAAGAGCCTTGGCCAATATCCAGAATCCCAGGGGGTGACAGGTGCAAGCCGTCCTCATGGCAGCGTGGCTTGTCAAGCATGTCATCCCAGGCAGACAGACACTGGATCCCCTTTGAATGACACCAGAAATTAAGCCAGTTGTTAAAGCTGATCATCTTGTCTCTATGTTGTGGCATCATTCTTGGTGAAGGAAGGATACTGCTCAGGGTCAGGGTCATACCTGCCTGGGCTACATAATCAGAGGGCTCCTCTGTGTCTCTTTTCATGTAGTCCAGGGAGGTACGTCTCAGATCGTTCACACCAGCATGGACAATGACTGTGTCATATTTGTACTTGCTGTGGAGTGACCCGAGTGCTTGTGTTATGTGGCGGATTCTAGCGCCCGATAGGCAGCTTACTGTGACCCTCTCCTTGTTCAGCCTGGTGAGTGGGACGTCAGTGTGTCTGACTATGGAGTCACCTATGACAAGTATGTTTGGTGTATTTGGCCTTAAGGGCTGTGACTGCTTTGCACACTGATTTTGTGGTTTACGTGTTGCCTGTGGTGTGTTGTGAATCACACAGCTTCAGCAAAGTAACATTTGTTTCCTCACCCTCAAAACATATAACAATTCTGATCACAAACAAGGATCCTTTTTGTTTCATATTTCCAAATAATCTCTTCTTGTATATAGTTTTTGGTTCAAATACAATATTTAGGTTTCCTGTTTGAAATATATCCTCTCAAACACCATGTTAAATGTCACTACATTCTACTATAACCTATAATTAAGACAAAATCAACAAACATCTAACATGAAATTTGCTGTAATAGTTCATACTTTTCAAGGTAATCTTTTCTTCCATACAATACCATACCCCTACACTCACACACACAAACTCCAAGTATTACTGCAAACTATTCACAAAGTGAGTGAAGCATAACAAACCAACCATTAGTTTGTGGTAGCAGGTATAATGTAATCCTTTATCCCATTTTAACCAATATTAAAACATCTGAAAATATTTTACATTTACCTTGCTCAAACAAGGATAGGAAGGCAACCAGACAGGATAAAAAAAGCAGGAAAAATACACCTTTATGACATACTCAGTGAGGAGCAGTGATTATTCAAAGTATTTGCCCCCATTAGGTATGGTACCAGCATTCTTATCATGTTATTATCCAGTCCTGTCTGATATATCACTATTCACCAATTCTTTCTCTTTAATTTCCAGATCTGAAGTAGGAGATTCATTTGTCTGCAACCTGTGGGTTATGGATCCGACATTGGATCCGAACCGGCATGGTTAACCAGCTATGGATCCAAGCTCTCAGCTCCTCCCCTCACCCATAATGCCCTGCTCTCCCTACATGACCTCAGATCTTGTTTGCCGTGCTGGTGACCAGATTTGTGTTCCTAAGCTCTTCAGCTAAGTGCAGTTTTTCTATCTTTAAAGTGTTCAATTTTGAATTTTTGTGTGAAAGTTGTGTGAAAGTTTAGGTTTTCCTATTACTTAATTATACTTTTAGTGTTTTAAATTTATTTTTACTCAACCATCCCCTCGCTGGTAGCGTAGTGTGTGCTTGGGCCTGTTGTGTGATTGAGTTACTTTTACTTTAACTTTAGTAGCTTTTTAGTATTTGGGATGTCTGAACAACCCAAAGCTGTGTTCTCTAAGTGCTCCGAGTGTGGCCATAAGCTTTCCCCTGCTGATGGCCACACTCGGTGCGTTAGATGCCTTGGGGTTGAACACCTCACTTCTGGATGTTCCATTTGTGCAGGGTACAACCCCAGGGCATTGAAGGAGCGGAGGTCCAAGCTTGTCTTGGCGGGTCTTTTGCCCCCGGACTCGGCTCCGGCCTCCGCTCCTTCGGGGGTAACCGTCTCTACGGTTGTCTCCTCTCCGGCTCCCCCTCCAGGGACTCAACCTCCCTGTAGTGGTTCGGAGGAGAGGGAAGCTAGAAAAAAGGACCGGAGGGAGAAGCACCATAAGCAGCGGGCCGAGACCTCTGTTTCGGCCCCGCCAGCCAAGCGGGCTTCTCCCCCGGCCTCTTTGTCTGCTGGTTCTCCCCCTCCTCAGCTCCGGTCACCTGTGTGTTTTTCACCGGGACCTGAGGAGGAGGAGACCCGATCTCCGTCGAGGCTATCCAGGAGGCACTCGAGGCCTACCTCGGTAGCCTCGTCGAGATCGACCTATAGCCTGTCAGACGCCGATCTGGACCGGATGATGAGAAGGTTCATCCAGGCCCAGATGCAGATGGGAGTGCTCTTGCCTCCCCCCCCTCTGGGGGGGAGCTCGACCTTTCTTTAAACCAATTGCTCCTTCTCCGACCCGCTACCGGGTTCGGAGCAGTTGGAGCCGAGCAGCCGGGCGGGGTGGGTCGGCGCCGATAGTACTTGGTACTTCGGATCCGACCCTGCCCTCGAGTGCTTCGGATCCGACCTCTCAGAGCCTGGATCCGAGCTTTGGATCCGGGGGGATCAGTGCTCCTTCGGCGCCGTCTGTGTCGGAGCGCACTGTCCCTTCGGATCCGAGCGCTTCGGCGCCGGCTCCGATCCACTCCTCGGATCCGAGGGGGAGCCGATTGTCGGATCCTTTGGTCGAGGTCGGCTCCCCTTCAGCTTTTGATGTAGTGGAGAGGGCCCTGTTGAGGGTCTCCGGACCCCCGGCACTTGCTTCGGCTCCGTCCCGCGCTCCATCTGCACTGGGTCAGGCTTCCACCATCCGACCCTTGGGACAGCCCGCTCCTTTGCCCCAAGCTGTTCCCCCGGAACAGGTTACTGTTTGCAAGGAGTCCTCTGACAGCCCCCCGGAGGATATTCCCCACAAACATACGTGCAAAAGGAGGCACATTGACTCCCCCGAGTCTCTCACAGAAGGCACGGACTTGGAGGAAGGGGAAGGCTCCCCAAGGTCACCCGAGGATGTCTCATTTGGAGACATCATGGAAATGCTCCGCATAAGGGGGTGGTCTGCCCCAAGTCTTCCTCGGACGAGTCCGTGTTCTTGGAGGCATTTGAAGCGGGCCCGTCTACCTCTTGGGTGTCCCCTCCTGCTGACCCCCTGGTGGACCTCATTACCACCAGGGCGTGGAAGGAACCGGACACCGTGGAGCCAATCCCAAAAAGGCCCGACCGGATTCTCAGTCCCCCGGCTGACCGTGCCCATTAGAGTAAGGGGCCTCCGGTAGATGCCATGTTGACGGCGGCGGCCACCAAGAGGGAACTTGCTCAGGAGAGTCCCTCAGTCCATCCTCCGAGCAAGGAGTCTCGGATGATGGACCGCTTGGGGAAGCGGATGTTTAGTTCAGCGACCTTCTCAGTGAGGGCGCTGAACTACCTGGCACATGTGATTAGGATGCAGCGCGATCTTATAAAAGAATACGCTGCATCCCCCCCAGAGTCCATGTCGGAGGAGGACAAAGTACTGCACTCCACCCGTATGGCCACTCTCAAGTCCGTCACTAATACCTCTATGCGGCTACTATCCCATGCTACGGAAGGTGCCGCTAGAGCCGCAGGGGCAGGCCTAGTTACTAGACGTCAGGCCTGGCTCCGTCATTGCGATTTGTCAGAGCCCTTCAAGGCGTCATTTGCGAACGCCCCTTTCGATGGTTCTGCCCTCTTTGGCAAAACTGTTCGCGATACTTTGACCCAGAGCGAGAAGGACGGGAAGATGCTGTCTGCCGTCGGAATCCGCTTCTCTGCACCCCAGAGGCCCTATTCTAGGAACCAATAGGGTCAGAAGAAGATGTGGTTCCGGAAGTCGCAGCAATCCCAGCCTGCTCCGGACAACTAGTCCTTCCGTGGCAGAGGAGGACAGGGAGGACGCCGCCCTAGGGGCAGAGGGGCTCCCAGGAACTTCGGGTCCAGAGAACCCTTCTCTGAACGGCCCGCGCAGCAGCCCTGAGGGGTTGCCCGGCTGCTCCACTCTGGAGGCAGTCGGGGGACATTTTTCGGAGCACCTAGCGGCATGGGAGTCCATAACATCAGACCGCTGGGTTCTCCAGATCATATCCAGAAGATACCGTATCCCTTTTCTTCACTTACCAAAACTGAAGTCCCTCCCCGACGTTCCACCCGGTCAGTGGGAGGCCGCTTTGGCAGAAATTGGCCATCTGCTAAAGAAAAGAGCCATCCAGCCCATCCCCCCAGACCAGATCGGATTAGGGTTCTACTCCAGGTTCTTTTTAGTGCCAAAAAAGACGGGGGATCTAAGACCAATTTTAGACCTTTCTCTTTTGAACCTGGCAGTTCCCAAGGAGAAATTCCGAATGGTTACATTGCAGTCTATTCTCCCCTTCTGGGAGAAAACCACTGGATGTGCTCCATAGACCTCAAGGATGCGTACTACCACATACTTATGGACAGGCGCTCCAGGAGGTTTCTCCGCTTCCGGCTGGGAGCCAGTCACTACCAATTCCGGGTCCTTCCCTTTGGTCTCACCACAGCCCCCAGGGTGTTCACCAAAGTATTAGCAGTGGTAGCGGCCCACCTGAGGCTTCAGGGGGTGCAGGTCTTTCCTTACCTGGACGACTGGCTTCTCACCGCCCCAACAAGGCATCTACTTCTTTTGGCGCGAGACTCCTTTCTCCATCTTGCTCCACGCCTGGGCATCACGATAAACACAAAAAAATCCAACCTAGCACCCACGCAGCTCATAGATTTTATAGGTGCCAGGTTAGACACGAGAAGGTTGAGAGCCTTCCTCACAGCGGACAGAGTGCAAAGTCTACAGCTCCAGGTGCGGGCCATTCTCCACTCAAGCTCAGTTCCGGCGGAGTTGGTCCTGAGGGCCCTAGGGTCCATGGCGGCAGCGATTGCGCTTCTTCCTCTCGCCAGGTTCAATATGCGTATCCTTCAATGGACACTCATGGTTCAGTGGTCATATCTTGCTCTTCCTATGCATCATCCCATTGCGATCAGCAAAGCGTGCAGGCGGTCCCTCCTGTGGTGGCTACATTCTCCAGATCTCCACGGAGGCCGCCCCTTTTGTGCCTCCCCCTCTCGCCACGGTGACCACGGACGCCTCCCGCCTTGGGTGGGGGCATTTTGCAGGCCGGACGGTCCAAGGCACGTGGGACGATTCAGAGACCTCGCTGCATATCAATGTTCTAGAGATGAGAGCAGTGCTCTTAGCGTTGCTAGCACTTCAGGACTTTCTTCCCTTGGGAACAATTGCGATTCAATCGGACAACATGTCGGTTGTCTGGTATATCAACAAACCGGGAGGAACCAGGTCTTACCCCCTTTGTCGAGAAGCCATGAGAGTGTGGGAATGGGCAATCTCCACCAACCGCTTTCTCATAGCAATGCACATTCCGGGTCGGTCCAACATCCTGGCGGACAAACTCAGTTGCACCATTCTCACCCCCTACGAGTGGTCTCTCAATACTCAGGTAGCGGAACGCATCTTCGCACAGTGGGGAACTCCTTGTTGCGATCTTTTTGCGTCTCCCTCAAACACCAAATGCGAGAGTTTTTTCGCCCTGATACCTCCTCCCGGAGGTTCCCCAAGAGACGCTCTGGTGCATGCTTGGCCACCCGGTCTTCTTTATGCTTATCCTCCCTTGCCTCTAATGCTCCAAGTTCTTCAGAAAGCCTCTCGGTTGGGGTGCAGAATGATCCTCATTGCTCCTTTTTGGCCTCGACAGATCTGGTTCCCCTTCCTAAGGTCTCACTCGGTGAATCCTCCTTGGATTCTAGATCCCATTCCGGATCTGATTTCTCATCCATCCCACTTATCTCCTCCGAACCTGGACAACCTCAAGCTGACTGCTTGGCTGCTCCAGTTCCACTCCTGATCAGGACTCCCGGTATTTCGTCCCCTGTTAAGGCCATCCTGGTGGCAGCTCATAAGCCATCCACTAGGAAAGTCTACCGTAGCAAGTGGAAGCGATTCTCTTTGTGGGCGGAGTGGCAAGGCCTAAACCCCTTCACAGTTCCTCTCCCTTTGGTGCTTGACTTCTTAACCACTCTCTTTAATGATGGTGCCAGCAGTTCCACGGTCAAAGTACAACTTGCAGCAATTTCTCATTATCACATTGGTCATGACTCCAGCCCACTGATGTCTGCCAAATTGTGTAAGATTTTCCTTAAAGGTACTTTTCTTCTCAGGCCCCCTATAAAGCAAGCGGTTCCTCCTTGGGACCTTTCCTTAGTTCTTCAGGCCTTGACCGCCCCCCCCTTCGAACCGGCGGCTACGGTAGATCTGAAATTCTTATCTTTCAAGACCGCCTTCTTAGTAGCCATTACTTCGGCCAAGAGAGTCTCAGAGCTTCAAGCATTATCAGCTAAACCTCCTTACTTGTTCTTTCATCCGGACCGGGTTTACCTCAGGACCAACCCGTCCTTTCTCCCAAAGGCAGCTTCTGAAGCAAACATTAATCAATCCATTAACCTCCCTGTTTTCTTCCCTAAATATCAAAACAAGGGTGAATACAAGCTTCATTCCTTGGACGTTCACAGGCAACTTAGATTTTATCTAAACAGGACTGCTGGTCATAGGCAATCCGACCAGTTGTTCATTTCCTTTGCTAAATTTAATTTGGGCAAGCCAATTTCCAAAGTCTCATTATCTCGCTGGATTTCACAATGTATTTTACTAGCTTATCAAGCTTCGGGAAGGCCCGCACCGAAGGGTGTACATGCCCATTCAACCCGGTCAGTCTCTACCTCGGCAGCCTTTAAGGCTAGGATTCCTCTAGATGATATTTGTGCAGCAGCCACGTGGGCTTCATCTCATACCTTTATTTCCCACTACAAGTTGGATCTTACATCTAGGGTTAGAGCATCCTTTGGCTCCGCGGTGCTCCGGAATATCCTTCCATGATGGCCGCCCAAGATACAGGTAGCTGGGGACTCTGTCCCACAGGTTGCAGACAAATGAATCTCCTACTTCAGATATAGAAGTTATGTACTCACCATAACGTTCCATCTGAGTAGGTGTATTCATTTGTCTGCAACCATCCCGCCCTCCTATCCCCCTGGCCTTTCAGTTTCCTGCATATGTTGTGTTACCCTTTTCAGGGTATTTATGTTTTTGGCAAACTCGATCTGAGGTCATGTAGGGAGAGCAGGGCATTATGGGTGAGGGGAGGAGCTGAGAGCTTGGATCCATAGCTGGTTAACCATGCCGGTTCGGATCCGATGTCGGATCCATAACCCACAGTTTGCAGACAAATGAATACACCTACTCAGATGGAACGTTTTGGTGATTACATAACATCTATTTCATATAATGGCTTGACAAATACACTTTAAAGGGAGAGTGTCAAGATTCCCTGCAGATCTCATTGTTTTGATTAAGCTGGTAGGTCAGGTGATCCTGCTGTTTACATTCAGACAGCTTTTAGTGAGATGGCTCAGGTTTCAGTACCTTGGGGGAGGGTAATTTAACTCTTCAGGAAATGCTAACAGTTTCCGATGTGTGCTCATTTTATTTACAGCCCCATGCTGATAGTAAAACCATATTACTACACTTTGAAATGTAGGGAAGAAGTGCTTATATGAGCTACGTTTTTTTTTTTTTTTGCATCTTTCACTTTGGAGGCAGATACAAATGTGATTTTTTTTTTTTAAATTTTTAAATATTTTCTGCAGCACACTTGTTTGGATGTACATCTAATGGAAAAAGATGTAATGGATTTTACTGCTCGTTGATGTACTTTTACATAATGTCCTACTGCTGTTTGTTATATGAGAAAAGAGCACCACAACTATGTCCCTAGATGAGCAGTACAGGATGCATTACTGTTGGTGGAATAGGACTAATCAGAATGTGACAGAAAAAAAGGTGCACTATTACATTAGAAGCACTCAATAGCTAAGTCAGCTTTCAATAGTAGATGTGTTGTTCCACATTGCTAAAGAATTATCCCTGGTCCTAACATGCAAACAGTGCTTCAGGCAGGTCATCTGTAAAGGGTCTATATCAGATAACCGAAAGTTTTCAGCGAATGCTCACATGAGCGAAAATGCTGGAAATCGAAAGAGTGTTTGTGGGCTCTGGTACAGTGAGGAGTGGGATGTTTGCCCTTTCCTCACTGTAGTGCAAGCTCGGAGTTGGAATATATAGTTAGAGGGGGTGGGCACACCCCCCCACAATAAGGAGTTCGATGTCTAGCGTTTTTGCTCATGTGAGCATTCGCTGAAAACTTTTGTTTTTCTGATACAGACCCATCTGTAAAACCGTTCAGCATGGGTACCACCCAGAAAGAATTTTAGCGAGCTTATTCAAGAATGCTGCAAAATCTGAACTCTCCCAAAGCTGTTTTAATATACACATACAGTATTTTTTTTTCTTTTCTGCTTGTTTATGCAGCTTACCACATTGCATTACAAATCATATGCAACCTAAAAGCTCACTGTGCCATCACTACAAAGTTTCAGAAAGTGGATGAAATGCATTCCTCCTGTCTAACAAACACCATACCAAAAGGAATCATGGTTTGCAGTAAACTTATAAAAGGCTGTTTTATAATCCCAACTCACATGTCATTGAAAAACAACATAACAAACATAAACGAAGGGTACCTGCAAGCTGTTGAAAAGTGATATAAAAAAAATAAATGTGAAATAATAACCTGACAAAAACAAAGAAAGAACAGTAATGCACCTTGCCAGTTCTGCTGCACCCATGTCGGGACTGTTCCACCCAGTCCTTCTACTTGAATAAGCCCACTAATCTGAGCTCATACAACTTTGTACCAAGCGAATTACAGAGTTTATAGTAATAAGTGCTTGTCCAAAAAACTATGCAGCCTTGGAAGGGGAATCTTAAAATAGTGTGGGGGAAGGGTAGTCTTTTACCTCTATGTTAATGTTCTTTAGTACTAGTTATTTATACTGCTCAAGTGCCAACTCCTTAACATACTTTGCCTTTTATAAATAACTCCCCTGTTACTCAAATGATTCCATAAAGTTTGTCTTACCTGTTGTGGGTGGCTGCACCTCACAAATCCCTCTAGCTAATATCAATATCCTTCAGGGTTGCACCATTTGTGGGTAAGGAAACCAAGTTATAAGATTCTACTACTATGCTGCCTATGCCCTTTGTTGCCAAAAGTAACCACAGCTACTACTGCTTCTGTTTTATGGTTGTGTTAGTTGTCATGTACTGATTGCCATGTATGAATGAGAGATTTTTTTTCAGAGATGCAAAGGAATTCCTCATGTAGGACAGTTTGGATAAAATGACAACATTCTTTGGTCAGATGACTCCAAGAGATAGTTGGCATATGCTACATGGACTTTGGTCAAGTAGTTAACTGCACCATATAAGCATAAGCACCTACATCCCTCATTTACAAACTCCTTCAAAAACTAAAACCATGCACCCCTTCTGCTGACTGTCTTCCTGCTGAATATCTGCAAATTGCAGCGAAAGCTATTGCCTATCCCATCTCCATCCTTATAAATAGAACAATTTTAGAAAGCAAAATCCCCTCCATTTGGAAAGTATCCCACATCATCCCTCTACATAAGGGTGGGTCATCTACTGAACTCTCCAACTTTTGGCCTATCACCTTACTGTCTCCTATAGCTAAGATAATGGAAAAATGCATACACAGACTACTTGACCACCTTCTCCAAAATAATCTACTTGCCAACTGCCAACATGGCTTTAGGCCATTCCATAGCACAACAACTGCCCTACTATACTTTTCTGACTCCATAAACAAAAATCGTAACAATAACACTTTTTCCTCTGCACTATTTATTGACCTCTCAAAAGCCTTAGATATGGTCAACCATAATATGCTTATAGACATTCTAGAAGCCCAATCTCTTGACCCACAAGCATTACAATGGTTTAAATCCTATCTGGAAAACAGACAGCAAGCAGTACTATGGGATAATCTTTCTAAATCCCTCCCTGTGAACACTGGAGTACCCCAAGGCTCTATTTTAGGACCTCTACTCTTCTCATTGTTTATTAATGACCTACATACCAAAATTCCTCAGGCCACCTGCATACAATATGCAGATGACTCTACTTTCATTTGTTCAGCCAAGTCCATAACCTCTCTCCAGTCCCTCACCCAAACAGTATTTAATAGTGTTGAAAATTGGTTCATGCAACACTGCCTCATCCTGAACCCCAAAAAAACAAAATGATTGCTTTGTTCCTACTCATAAGTCACCTCAACTGCACTTCACAATAACCTCTAACAATGTTGTGTTGTGTCTTTCGGCTTTTCCCGGTTAGGGGTCACCACAGCGGAACTCCGGTCTGCTAATGATAGTCAGTAGATTTTTATGTGCTGGCTTGCCAGCCTAACGCACAACCTGTAATGAAGGAACACCCATTCATGCATGTCGCTACACAGAAGACGCTCTGAGAATCGAACGGGCAACGTCTGTGAGGTGGCAACGCTACTGCAGCACCACCTCTAACAATGCAACTAACATATCCCCAGACACTTCAACCCATCTACTGGGAGTAACAATTGATAACCTTAGTTTTGAGGACCACATTAATTCTACAATAAAGTCTGTCAACAAAAAACTAGGCACCCTTTACAGAATCAAACCCTTCCTTTCTCCTTCTGCCAGAATAACTATTGCCCAGACCCACCTTATCTCTACCCTGTTCTATGCTTCTGCAATATATACCTTGCTTTGCTTTGTCTTTAGGCTTTTCCCGGTTAGGGGTTGCCACAGTGGAACTCTGGTCCGCTAATGATTGGCAGTTGATTTTTACATACCGGCTTGCCAGGTCTGATGCACAACCTTCAACAAAGGTACGCCCATTCACGCATGTCTCCACGCAGAAGATGTTCTAGCTGAGAATCGAACTGGAAAGCGTCTTACTGTGAGGCGACAACACCACCGCAGCACCACCACCGCGGTATCCAATCTAACAAAAAACAACCTCACCAATCTTTCCACTACTTACAATAACATAGCCAGATTTGCCACTGGCACCACCTTTAGAACTCACCACTGTCTCAACCTAAAACAGCTGGGATGGCTAGAACTGCAGAACCAACTACTTTGTCAACAAATTATCACCGAAAAGATCCTTCACCACTCTAATAATACCCCTATCCTCACTAACCTGATTTCACCCTACAAAAATCTTGCAACACTACGCTCAGCTAATAAGCTTCTAGTTTCCACTATTAAATCAAATAACAAAGCTGGGGACTCACTTTTCACCAACTCAGTAGGTAAAACCTGGAACCAGCTTCCTAATGAACTTTCCTCCCTTGCTTCCAATATTCTTTTTAAAAAACATCTTAAAGAAGATCTCACAGCTCACTGGCTTTGTCCCTGCTCTAACCCTGACTGATATCTCTTTCACCTTCCTGCTCTCTCTATACTTCTCTACTCTACTGTTTTATGTTGCCTATCTGTAATTAATAATTTCTTTCATAGTACTGGAGGAAAAAAAAATGTAATTCATGATTTTTGCTCTCTGTATTTGATCTTAGCTTAAACCTACTAAATTACTCTGTAGAACTTTTGTTCTGACTAATGTAGCCAATATACTGTAATTCACTTGACTATTGCTATACATTGTATTCTTTGTCGCTGCTGATGCTTGGAGCTTTTCTTTCCGGGCCTCTACTGAAAATGGACATATATCCAGTTTGACTAGCCCGGTCAACAAATGTAAAATAAATAAATAAATAAATAAATATTGGGAGCTGAGAATTTCTCAAATGATGATGTCCTGGCAGCCCTATCAGGCCTAAAAAGAATAACTTAAATCCAAAGATAATAAAAATGGGGGTTAGCACTGGACTTACAACTGGCTTATTATGGGAGTTCAGCCTCATGTTAACAAAGGTTCACAAGTATATAGGCTAACAACTACCATGGCCTTAATAAGCCTAGTTATGCAACCCAAGCCTAGTCATACAACACAACACAATTGTGTCCCTATGTGTCATAGACATTTATTAGGCGATGTATGTTAGTTGGGAAGTTTTTAGAGATTATGTGAAGGATATGTTAGTTTGGGTGTTACTGACTGTCTCTGTATATCAGAGATATGGGGCCAGACCCTATTTACTATCAACTAGCGGTGATATATAATCAAGTACTGGTCCATTTCTATGTTAGCATCTATGACTGTGTAGAGAGAGTCTGCTGTATTTCTTCAGATGATCCTAAGATCTTCAAGTAGAATGCAGCACAGACAGAACAAGCATGAAGCCGAAGTAGACAATATGTGACAGAGTATAGCTGGAGTTTTTTAGACGGTCAGCATAAGGCATCTGCTTTAGGCCTGTGATTCTTTTAGTGAGGTATTTCTGCAGCGTTTCCAACTGTTGGGGGTGCCTTCTGAGGTACATACCGAATGGGGCATTATACTCTATAATGGGTCTAATGAGGGATGAGTACAGTGAGACAATGACCTCCTTTTGTTATGGATGAAAAGTGATGAGATGTGCCACATAGAAGGATTTACTGACTGTTGTGGCAATGTGGTGATCGAAGATGTGACCACTGTCCACCTGTGTCCTTAAGTCCCTTATCACACTTTTGGTGTTTAGTGTACTGCCACTTATGTGGTAATTCATGGGTACATGTTTTTTCCCAAAGGGGATAACTATACATTTCTTGGCATTGAGCTTGAGCCCATGGCTCTGGCACCAAGCATTTGTCTCTGTAAGGCCCTTTTGCAGAATATCCACATCACTTGGGGATTCAATAATGGCTCCCAGTTTGCAGTCATCTCTGAACTTTGTTAGCCAGAGTCCCTTGGTGTTGGTCTGTACTTTGAAGAAGTAGATGCCAAACAAGAGAGGTCCCAGGACTGAACCCTCTGGTATTCCACTTGTCACTTGTCTGGAGCTGGAATTGGAGTCGACTTCTTTTACAGTCTGGGTTCTGTCAGTAAGCCAGTTTGCGACCCGTTGAGTGACGTAGGGATTAATGCCCAGCTTAGTAAGTTTATCGATGATTCCAGAGTGGGGGATGGTGTCAAAGGCCTTGGCGAGGTCCAGGTAGGCTGTGTGGACCATCTTACCC